>NW_027331927.1:182075-528772 GCF_048418815.1 Hemitrygon akajei | reverse complement strand
TTTTGAGTTAGTTCTTACTGAGTTAAGTATTGTATGTAATTAGTTTTTGCTACAACAAGTGTATGGGACATTGGAAAAAAGGTTGAATTTCCCCATGGGGATGAATAAAGTATCTATCTATCTATCTATCTAATGAGTAGCTGGAGTCTCTGCCTGGGGGGGGGGAGTCGCCAATCCTGACACGTGATCCCGTTTGCCCCTCCCATTTAACCGCAGATGGGCAGCATCTGGCGTCTGTTTCCGAGGCCCCGCCTCCCGATGATGTAATAATCTCTTCGCGCATGTTCACAGTCTCCGGGTGGACGGTGTTTTCCTCTCCGCTCAGAGCTGAAGTGGGTCGGCTGTGTGTTCAGGAAAGACTTTCGTCTCTTCCGTCGGGATCACTGTCTGCGGGCCGAGGATATCACTTTCCCATCGGTGAGTATTGAGACCGATCCCGAGCGGGGAGATCCGATGTTGACCGTGAGCTCCGAACTGTGGGCCAGGAATTCATTTGTTTCCCAACTATCTGGGCTCGTCAGAAATGTGTCGACTTCACTTAATCTGCATTGAACGATCCAAACCAGGAGCCCAGGCTGTCTGTTTCCACAGAATTGAAATGGAAGTCCCGCCGTCAGGTCACGTGAGGCTGTGTGCCGCAGATTTGCCCCGCCCTCCGCTTTGTGACGCAGGATCACGTGGTGTGATTTTGGCCGCTGAGTCCCATTAACTTCCCCGAACTCGCCTCGTTTACTGAGGCTTCTCGCATTTGGCCTGGAGCTTTATGGCTGTTGTGTCTTCTCCCGGACTGGGGTGGGTGAGAAAGGAGAACGTCCCAGGTTGTGGGGATCTTTGGTTTCACTGCCTGCTTTACCGAGGGACTGGGAAGTCTAGGGGGAGAATGGTTCGAGCCTCAGCTCCCCGCAGTAGAGCTGAGCCATACATTACTCCTGCACGTTCATAGCCCAGCGAGGGCGGTCGGTCCAGTATAGACAAGACAAGATCTGTATCCTAGGATCTGTAATACAAATTTCCTGAAATGGTCCTGTTTTCACCTGGAAATGGAGTGATAGTATAACAGTAAAGGAAGCACAACTTTTCCCTGTAAATTATCCTGGAACCGATTTGTCTGTTATTCCTGGAAATGTGTACAGTGCAGTCGTTGCTAATGAGGTTCACATGAATAATCTCAGGAATGATCGGATTTATATATGAGGAGCATTTGATGGTTCTGGACCTGTGCTCAATGGAGGTCAGAGGGGCGGTGGGGGTGGTGGAGGGATGTATGGTTAAGTAAACCTACCGAATGCTGAAAAGCCTGGATACAGTGGACATGGAGAGGATGTTTCCATTAGACAGAGAGTCTGTGATCTGAGAGCACCGTCTCAGAATAAAGATGCTTTCCTTTAAAACTGAGATGAGAAAAAATTTTTGGCCACAAGATGTCTGATCTGTGGAATTTGTTGCCGCAGAATTTGTTTGAGGCTGCCATTTGGGTATATTTGTGAAGATTAATATACTGATGATTGCTGAGTAGTTTCAGGGTTACAGGAGGAAGGCAGGAATATGGTGTTGGAATAAAAATTGGCCATGATTGAATGGCTGAGTGGTGGAGCAGACCAGATGGATTGAATCACCTAATTCTGTTCCTGTGTCTTGTGTCTTACCATGACTGAATGATGGCTCCTTCTTATCCCGTATTGTTTTGTGATGTGTGAGGGACAATTAAAGATTGTTCACTGACATCATTATATTTGCCAACGTTTAAATTTCAGTGAGTTTTGTTCCTAGTAACATTCAGCAGATACGTTTGGTCCTCCTTTTCATTGTTAACGTGCTTCATTATCTTTCATGTTTAAGTTAGACCTGCAGAGAGAGATTTATTGGAAGAAAAACCACGACTGAAGACGAGGGAACAACAACAAGTGAACCAGCCCGAGGATTGAGAGCATCAACTGGAGAGAACCCATCTGACTTGGAGATTCCAGTGATTCAGTCAGGAGAAAGTTTGGTGAGTCTCATTTACTCAAACACTGGTCCTTTAGACATTACGTACCTGTACAAAGGAAGGTAGGAAATAGTTGGGAGTGAGACTGAATGTGCCCAGAAGAACCAGTTATGCCAGTACCAGTCAGACTCAGTTATGAAGAACCCCCCCCCCCCCCCAATTTTCCCTTTAAACTTTTCACCCTTCACCCTTAACCCATGTCCTCTGGTTTTTTTTCTCCCCTAGCCTCAGTGGAAAAAGCCTGCTTGCATTCACTCTATCTATACCCATCATAATTTTATACATCTCTATCAAATCACCCCTCATTCTCCTACGCTCCAGGGAATAAAGTCCTAAACTATTCAACCTTTCTCTGTAACTCAGTTTCTCAAGTCCTGGCAACATCCTTGTAAACCTTCTCTTGCACTCTTTCAACCTTAGTATTATCCTTCCTGTAATTCAGTGACCAAAACTGCACACAATACTCCAAATTTGGCCTCACTAATACCTTATACAACCTCACCATAACATTCCAACTCTTATAATCAATACTTTGATTTATAAAGGCCAATGAACCAAAATCTCTCTTTACTACCCTATCTACCTGTGATGCCACTTTTAGGGAATTTTGTATCAGTATTCTTAGATCCCTCTGTCCTAGTGCACACCTCAGCGCCCTGCCATTTACCTTGTATGTTCTACCTTGGTTTTTCCTTCCAAAGTGCAATACCTCACACATGTCTATATTAAACTACATCTGCCATTTTTCTAGCTGGTCCAGATCCCTCTGCAAGCTTTGAAAACCTTCCTCACTGTCCACTACACCTCCAATCTTTGTATCATCAGCAAATCTGCTGATCCAATTTACCAAATTATCATCCAGATCATTGATATAGATGACAAATAACCATGGACCCAGCACTGATCCCTGTGGCACACCACTAGTCACAGGCCTCCACTCAGAGTAGCAATCCTCCACTACCACTCTCTGACTTCTCCCATTCTCAATTCCCAATCAAATTTACTACCTCACCATGTATACCTAGTGACTGAATCTTCCTAACTAACCTCCCATGCGGGACCTTGTCAAAGGCCTTACTGAAGTCCACTACATCCACTGCCTTGCCTTCATCCACTTTCCTTGTAACCTCCTCGAAAATCTCTAATATATTTGTTAAACATAACCTACCATGCACAAAGCCGTGTTGACTCTCCCTAATAAGTCCCTGTCTGTCTAAACAATTGTCAATCCTATCTCTTAGTACTCCTTCCAATAATTTACCCATGACCAACATCAAACTTACCAGCCTATAATTTCCTGGATTACTTTTTGAGCCTTCTTTAAACAATGGAACAACATGAGCTATCCGCCAATCCTCTGGCACCTCACCCATAGATAACTACTTTTAAATATATCTGCCAGGGCCCCTGCAATTTCAACACTAGTCTCCTTCAAGGTCCGAGGGAATACCCTGTCAGGTCCTGGAGATTTATCTACTCGCCTCAAGGTCGCAAGCACCTCCTCCTCTTCTATCTGTATAGGTTCCATGACCTCAATACTTGTTTGCCTTATTTCCATTGACTCCATGCCAGTTTCCTTAGTAAATTCAGACAGAAAAAAACCATTTAACATCTCCCCAATTTCTTTTGGTTCCATACATAGCCCACCACTCTGATCTTCAAGAGGACCAATTTTATCCCTTAACTATCCTTTTGCTATTACTATACCTGTGGAAGCTCTTACTATCCTTCACCTTGACTGCCAACACTACCTCATGTCTTCTTTCAGCCCTCCTGATTTCTTCCTTAAGTATTTGTTTGCACTTTTTATACTACTCAAGTACCTTCTTTGCTCCCTGTTTCTTACACATGTCATACATCTCTCTCTTCTTTATCAGAGTTCCAATATCCCTCAAGAACCAAGGTTCCTTATTCTTATTCACTTTGCCTTTAATCCTGAGACTTTGTCCCCAGGGTGTCCTCATGGGCCGTCCAGAAATGATTTCAGCTGGTGACAACCCTGTTTTCCCCTGTGGGGTAACCCTCATGTGGAATCGGGCTAATGGTCGGACCTTCAACCAAGTGAGTCCAGTCTCCACTGTTAGTCTGGCCAGTTTACTCTTCAGAGTGCCATTGGCTCTTTCCACTCTGCCAGCAGCCCGTGGGTGGTATACACAGTGGAATTGTTGCTTGATAGCTAGTTTGTTACATACCCCTTCGTTTGCTTTCACCATAAAGTGTGGGCCATTGTTGAACTCAGCATCTCCGGCTTGTACCTGGGAATTATTTCCCGTAATAATACCTTCACAACAGTCACAGCAGTATTAATGGTAGTTGGAATAGCTTCAATCCATCTACTAAACACATCTATAATAACTAAGCAGTATCTATAGCAATGTGCTCTAGGCAATTCAATAAAATCAAATTGTAGACACGAGAAAGATCCACCTGGCAGGGTAGTCGTACCCGGTGTGCAGGGTACAGGTTACCAACCATTCCCTCCTTTCCCAGGTGTGTACAATTATGTATATAATCGACCAGTATTGGTAAAAACTGTGTAGGAACACAAACCTGTCCCGCTAGGTGATCCAAAAACCCAGGTCGGGGTCTTTCTGGCACCCCATCTGGGACCACAGTTTTCACTCCTCCTCAGAGGCGTCCCCCTGAGAAGAACAAAACTCGAGGTAGCTGTAGAGCGGTGAGTAAGTTGTTTACAAAGGTGGCATTACTAATGGGGTGGCCAGAGGAAGTCAGGAATCCCCACGTTTCCAGAGAGCCCCGTAGTCATGTACAATTCCAAACGCATAACGGGAGTCTGTGTAAACGTTCCCACTTCTGTCTGTTGCTGGGATACAGGCACGAGTCAGAGCAAACAGCTCAGCCTTCGGGGTGGAGACAGCTGCTTCAAAAGAGGCCTGTTCAATTTCTGTCCGTCACTATCGCATTGTTTCCTTGCTGGATCCACAAAAGAGCTTCCATCCTCATAAAACGTTGCCTCAGGCTAGAGGGGGTATTGCAGAATGGATGGGAGAGTCTGTCCTTCTTTCACAGTGATCCGGACGGGCTAGAGGGAGTATTGCAGAATGGATGGGAGAGTCTGTCCTTCTTTCACAGTGATCCGGACGGGCTAGAGGGGGTATTGCAGAATGGATGGGAGAGTCTGTCCTTCTTTCACAGTGATCCGGACAGGCTAGAGGGGGTATTGCAGAATGGATGGGAGAGTCTGTCCTTCTTTCACAGTGATCCGGATGGGCTAGAGGGGGTATTGCAGAATGGATGGGAGAGTCTGTCCTTCTTTCACAGTGATCTGGATGGGCTAGAGGGGTTATTGCAGAATGGATGGGAGAGTCTGTCCTTCTTTCACTGTGATCCGGACAGGCTAGAGGGGGTATTGCAGAATGGATGCGAGAGTCTGTCCTTCTTTCACTGTGATCCGGACGGGCTAGAGGGGGTATTGCAGAATGGATGGGAGAGTCTGTCCTTCTTTCACAGTGATCTGGATGGGCTAGAGGGGTTATTGCAGAATGGATGGGAGAGTCTGTCCTTCTTTCACAGTGATCCGGATGGGCTAGAGAGGGTATTGCAGAATGGATGGGAGAGTCTGTCCTTCTTTCACTGTGATCCGGACAGGCTAGAGGGGGTATTGCAGAATGGATGGGAGAGTCTGTCCTTCTTTCACAGTGATCCGGACGGGCTAGAGGGGGTATTGCAGAATGGATGGGAGAGTCTGTCCTTCTTTCACAGTGATCCGGACGGGCTAGAGGGGGTATTGCAGAATGGATGGGAGAGTCTGTCCTTCTTTCACAGTGATCCGGACGGGCTAGAGGGGGTATTGCAGAATGGATGGGAGAGTCTGTCCTTCTTTCACTGTGATCCAGAGAGGAGTGCTGACTTCATGGACTGAAATTGCCCAGAGATGGGGTAAACGTCTTGGGTTCAGTCACTATTAAAAGAATGTCTTACCAGATGTCCCGTCTTCACCTTAGACTCCTTCCAGTATCGGAGTTGGCCCGCTTGCCAGTCTCCCTCGGTGCTGGAGGCCTGTTTTGTCAGGTTGTGGGCAAGGAGCCCTAGGCTCTTTGACTTGAACCCAGGGCAAACCCTGACCCTAACCCTATTGGGAAACACCAGTACTGTCTGTCGCCAAAAGAAATCTGGAACTTCAGCCAGTAATGCAATGCCATCTCCTCCTTTAACCTCTCCAATCACCATGACTGGGAATTTCTGTCACTCGAGGGGTGCATAATATTAGCTTTCCTCAGTTGAGCACCATGTAGGGTCATAACACAGAGTCACATGAGAGCTGGCCACTGGCAGAAGGGGTTCAAATGTACTGGAGTCCAGATAAAGTGCCCACCACTGGGTGGTCAGAGGAAGCTATCAGTTGTTCGCAGTTCCAGCGTGATATCCTTGTCCGTGCATAGAATCTCGACTTCCAACGGACAGAGCAAGTCTCTCCCTACGAGATTACACCCCCGTCTGGTGGTGACTGTAAATGAAACCTCACACTGGTTCCCCTGGAATTCCACCTGCAATGGCTGGGTACGTGAATACATACGTTCCGTGCCTTCGAAACCAGACAGAGTGATTGTAGCGTCTGATAGCTGGAATTCCTTTTCCGATACTATTTCCTGATCAAGAGTGGTTGTGATTGCCCCCACATCAGTCATAAACGGAATTGAAATTCCAGCAACTGTCAATATTACATTGGGCTCTTCCTGAGGGATGGGACTCATGGTTGGAAGCATCTTTGCTTGTCAATTTCTAAACGGGTTGTTGTCCCCACCCGTCCCTTGGTAGGTTTTTGTTCCCATTTCTGATCCCCAGATATAGCCTGTTTGCATCCTTCTTCTTGCTGAACATGTTCACTTTAAATATTAGTTCCTTTCGGTGTTGATCAGGAATCAAAAATCAGGTTCTAATAATATGTCAAAGCTCATCACATTCGATTTCGGTCATTGTCAGGCCAATCCATATTATCTGTTTTAATCATGTTGGCTTAGTTGGTAAGCATTGGAGCAGTAGGGCATTAAACTCGGGGACAGATTCCCATTATTAAAAGGCTTGGTCTCCTGCGAAAGTGCAGTAGCAGGCCACAATCGCTCCCAATAGTCTGGTCCCGATTTCCCAGGCTTAGGTTTGCATTCAAGTACTTTAGTGATGTTTACAGGTTGCTGGAGAGCCCTTTCCAAGGCTTGAATAATCTGGTCAGTCTGTTCATTCCCATTATGGTTTCCCGCCTGTAACTCATGATAGGTTTGGTCTCTCAAATCTGCCTTCCATTTCCGCCCCTCTACAGCTGAGAGAATCATGCAGCAGAGACCGAATAAATCTTGTGGGGTTGCATTAAACGTTTGTGTAGTACTGCGGACACACTGAGCAAACTGTGCTGGTTTTTATTTTCTATCTGGGGCCTGATTCATGATCATTATCATTTCTTGAGGCTTCCAGGGTGCATATACAGGAATCACTAGGGCTGTCCCTCCTCCTGCTCGTGGATTGGGCAGCATTTGGGTGGGCAGTTGTCTTTGTGGAGTCACTAACTCTGGGGATTTATTGGATTCTTCCCTCCCTGTCTTGGAATAATCCTGGGTATTCCCTTTCTGGATCTCAGGATGTAGTGACATCCCTTCCCTATGCCGCTGTTTTACCTGAGTGGCCACCGTATCTGGGTACTGGGAGGATTGGGGTTCGGGAGCACTGGGTGCACTTGGCCCCTGGTAAGGTAGGAGAGGTACGGTGAGTGCCCACTCCTCATCACGGTCACTGTCCTCAAACAGGGTCGATATGACAGACATGGGTTTGGGATCCCTTGTGTCCCCATCAGTTCGAACTTCAGACTGATATTCCTGCCCTTCTCTCCTATCTGGGCCGACCTTGGTTTGCTTACGTTGTTTTTCCTGCTCTCGTTTTTTAGTGCCCATCCACCCATTCACGCTCCGCTTTTAGTGGCTCCCAACCTTGGCGTTCCTTCTGCAGTAAAGACCTCTATCCCTTTCTCACATGTATTATTCCTCCAACTTGCTGATAATATACTGTTCCACTTTACATCTTCATTCAGCCCATCTGCTCAGCACTCCCTATATTGGGATCGTGTTTGTGACTCCAAATGTTGAAGTTGAATAAAACTCGGGAGACCAGCTTCTTATCGTCACCACAGTTCATTTTCCAGCAGGAGTTTGAGACCCAGTTGTCAAAGGGAAGGCACGTAAGCACTGCCACCTTCTGACAAGTGGACTGATTTAGTCAGGTTACAGCCATATATTTATACATAGTAAGCCCCATACATTCCTATTGCAAGATGTTATTTGAACTGGTACGCCCACTAAGTCTGTTGGCTCCAAACTTAATTAAATAAGAGAGTTTGCTGACTGAAGGTTTTAATTACAGATGGATATACTATCCAGTCCTTATCAGTTATTCCCTTTGCAAGGCCCTGACTTAATTACAAACAGATGTTTATTCCTGTCCTTATCAGAGAGTCCTCCTCCCTTTACTCAAAAGAGGGTACAATGTATAATGTTATCAACTAATGAGGGTACAGTGTATATTATCATCGCTCAGTATGTCACTCTGCAAGCCACAGAGAACTGATAATGAGCCTGTCTTAGCTAACCACTGAAGACAGTGTTTACTTTGGTTCAAATATTCCTATTCAATCCCAATTATTCTTTTAGCCAGAGGTTACATAGGTTCAAAATGATTTTATTTAATATATCCTTAATTCATCAGGAGGGTTCGGGGGAAATGTTTTTGTCTAATCTAGAAACTGGTGTCACCTGTGTGTATTGTGGCGATGCAAAAGTTGCTGTAGAACTTACAAGTGGGAAGAAGTGGAGTGATATTTGGAAATCTGACTTTTTAAAGTGTAATTTAGCAAGTAAACCACATATGCACAATGTGCAAAAGCTCTGGTAAGAAAGTCCTTCATTACCTGTTACAGTCCTGCTACATAGTTTGTGTGAGAAAGCAGATGAACTCCATCAAACCCAGAGGAGATCATAGTTCTTATCAACAGTGATTTCCTAGCTCTTAAAATGAATACCTCACTATATAAAAATCACTGTGCACATGTTGTCACTGGGTAAAAATATGCACAGTACATGATTTATGTGCACACTGGTCATTAGAAATTAGAGGGGGTATTGGAGGGAAGGTGCAGAGACCTTCAGTGGCCCTGATGCCCTCACCTACAAGATGTGCATCCAGCTGCAGCTTGTAGCCCTGCACTTGAAGGAGCTCGGACTTGAAATTGTTGAATTCTGGATCAGCTGGGAGTCAGAGGGGGTGATAGATGTGACATGAAGAGAGGTGAGTTACACCCAAGGTGCAGAACGCAGGAAACTGGGTGACAGGCAGGTGAATGAGGTTAAACAGCCATCGAAGAGTAATCTTGCGGACATCACACACATCAGCAGGTGGACCACTTTAGAAACTTTTGGGGGGATTACCTGGCAGTGGAAAGTCAAATAAGTGTTAGGGGATTCATTAGTTATGAGAATGGAACAAGGAGGGGACTAATATCCTAGTATTAAGGCTTGCTGGAGCTAGTGTGGTGAGAGGGTGAAGTGGTTAAAATAAGTTGTAGGGGGAATGGGAGCCAGAGTGACTGAACGGATAGTGGAGAGGGTAAATTGAGTCAAATTGAATTGACTTTATTACATACATACTTCATACACATGAGGAGTAAAAGTCTTTACGTTACTCTCCATCTAAATGTGCAATGTGTAATTTATAGTAATTTATAATATATTGTTTATACATAGAACAGTCAATATAACATCAACATGCAATTATATCAGCATGAATTAAGCAGTCTGATGGCCTGGTGGAAGATGATGTCCTGGAGCCTGTTGGTCCTTTTGCTGTGGTACCGTTTCCTGGATGATGGCAGTAGGAACAGTTTGTGGTTGTGGTGAATTGGGTCCCCAATATCCTTTGGGCCCTCTTTACACATCTGTCTCTGTAAATCTCCTGAATAGTGAGAAGTTCACATCTACAGATGCACTGGGCTGTCTGCACCACTCTCTGCAGGGTCCTGCGATTGAGGGAAGTACAGTTCCCATACCAGGCAGTGCTGCACCCAGTCAGCATGCTCTCTATTGTCTCTCTGTAGAAAGTTCTTAGGATTTGGGGCCCACAACAAGCAACTTCAACCATCTGAGGTGAAAGAGGTGCTGCTGTGCTCTTTTCGCAACACAGCCAGTACGTACAGAGCATTTGAGATCCTTGGTGATGTTTATGCTGAGGATCTTAAAGCTGTTCACCCTCTCAACCCCAGATCCATTGATGTCAATAGGGGTTCGCCTGTCTCCATTCCTCCTGTAGTACACAATCAGCTCCTTTGTTTTTGTGACAATGAGGGAGAGTTTGTTTTCTTGACACCAGTCAGATGTTGTTCAGACCTCAGATATCGATCACTCCTACCTTTTCCTTTCCAAACAAGTTTGGCCAGCTTCTCTGTCACAGAAACATGGAGGAGTTCAGTACGGAAACAGGCTATTTGGCCCATCTAGTCAATGCTAAAAAAAACATTTAAGGTATCTATTGCAACTACCTGACTGTGACCATCGTCCTCCATACCCCTACCATCCAGGCTCCCATCCAAACTTCTTTCAAATGGTGAAACTGAGCTCACATGAACCCCTTGTGCTGGCATCTCATTCCACACTCTCACAACCATTTCAGTGAAGAGCTTTTCCAAATATTCCCATTAAATTTTCACCTTCCCCACTTACCTATGACCTCTGGTTTTCATCCCACCCAACCTCAGTGGAAAAAGCTGCTTGCATTTGCCCTATCTATACCCTCATAATTTTGTATACTTCTGACAAATCCTCTAAGCAATGTATAGTTTCATTCTTTATGTTTAGAGCCTTTTTTAGGTGTATAAGATGATGAGGGGCATTGAGCGTGTGGATAGCCAGAGGATTTTTCCCAGGACTGAAATGGCTAACACGAGGGGGCATAGTTTTAAGGTGCTTGGAAATAGATACCAAGGGGATGCCAGGGGTAAGTTTTCTACACAGAGAGTGGTGGGTGTGTGGAATGAACTGCAGGCTATTTGTGTGAGTGTGTTTTAGTTACTGTGGGGCCAGAAAGCCATGCAGCTCAGCAGGAACTTTATACTTTATACTTTATTGTCTCCAAACAATTGATACTATAGCGTACAAGCATCACAGTGATATTTGATTCTGCGCTTCCCGCTCCCTGAAGTACAAATCGAAGTAAATATAACAAAAAATTAAATTATAAATCATAATTAGAAAATGGAAAAGGGAAAGTAAGGTAGTGCAAGTCAGGTCCAGATATTTGGTAGGTACGGCTCAGATCTGGGTCAGGATCTATTCAGCAGTCTTATCACAGTTGGAAAGAAGCTGTTCCCAAATCTGGCCGTATTAATCTTCATGCTCCTTAACCTCGGGGAGGGAAGTGGGACAAAAAGTGGGTTGGCTGGGTGGGTCGTGTCCTTGATTATCCTGGCAGCACTGCTCCAACAGCGTGTGGTGTAAGGTGAGTCCAAGGATGGAAGATTGGTTTGTGTGATCATGGAATAATATGGAGCATGGAATAATACCAATAGAGAGAGTGAAACTGAGCCAGGTGACACATTGGAGATGGCAGAAATGCCCCATTCTTATAGAGACAGGAAGGACATCAGGGATTTTAACGGTCGTTCCAAATACCAGCACTGTGCCCAGTTAGAAGATGATTTCTCTCTGCAACTTGTGGTGAACTTCACTGTAATAGTGTGATGTCAGATTACACCTTGACAACTCAAGTGATCTCATCTGAAATGTTGTCTTTCACCCATTGATGGAATTTGTAAATCTTTTTACAGGTTACAAACAACAAGGAATTTGTCTACGGGAATCTCGAACACAACACGCCAGTTTTGCTGTCTCTGTCCAGATATTTAAGAAGTGGAGTAAGGGATTCACTCGATCATCCTTCCTGCTCAGACTGTCGAGAGGGATTCACGCTATCAACTGACCCACTGGCATGCCCGTCACTTTACACAGGCGGGACCTGATCATCTGCTCAGACAGTGGAAATGCATTCAGTCAATCATTTCAACTGAAAGGACATCAGCCAGTTCACACTGGGACAAGGCCATTCAACTGTTCTGTGCGTGAGAAGGCATTCAGTCGGTCTTCCCACATGTGGACACACCAGTCAGTACACACTGGGCAGAGGCTGGTCATCTGCGGAATTTGTGGGGAAGGATTCTCTCAGTCATCTGACCAAATGGCTCACCAGTGAGTTCACACCGGGGAGCGGCCGTTCACCTGCTCGGACTGTGGGAAGGGATTCACTTTGTCATCTTATCTGAAGGTACATCAGCAAGTTCACACTGGAGAGAGGCTATACACTTGCTCAGACTGTGGGAAGGGATTCACTTGGTCATCTGACCTACTGGTACACAAGTCAGTTCACACTGGGGAGAAGCTGTTCACCTGCTTAGACTGCGGGAAAGGATTCACTTCCTCAACTAAACTGGAGGAACATCAGCGAGTTCACACTGGCGAGAGGCCATTTACCTGTTCAGACTGTGGGAAGGGATTCACTTGCTCGTCTAAACTGATGGTACATCAGCGAGTTCACACTGGCGAGAGGCCGTTCACCTGCTCACACTGCGGGAAGCGATTCACTCAGTCATCCCACCTACAAGCACACCAGTCAGTTCACACTGGGGAGAGGCCATTCACCTGCTCGGAGTGTGGGATGCAATTCACTTGCTCATCTAAACTGAAGGTACATCAGCGAGTTCACACTGGGGAGAAGTCATTCACCTGTTCAGAATGTGGAAAGGGATTCACTCGGTCATCCACCCTATAGAGACACAACTCAGTTCACACTGGGGAGAGGCCGTTCACCTGCTCAGACTGTGGGAAAGGATTCACTCTGTCATCTGAACTGCTGGTACATAAGTCAGTTCACACTGGGGAGTGGCCATTCACCTGCTCAGACTGTGGGAAGGGATTCATTTCGTCATCTAATCTAATGGCACACCAGCGAGTTCACACCGGGGAGCGGCCATTTACCTGCTTGGACTGTGGGAATGCATTCACTTCGTCATCTTATCTGAAGGTACATCAGAGAGTTCACACTGGAGAGAGGCCATACACCTGCTCTGACTGTGGGAAGGGATTCACTTGCTCATATAAACTGAAGGTACATCAGCGAGTTCACACTGGAGAGATGCCATACACCTGCTCGGACTGTGGGAAGGGATTCACTTGCTCATATAAACTGAAGATACATCAGGGAGTTCACACTGGGGAGTGGCCATTCACCTGCTCAGATTGTGGGAAGGGATTCATTCAGTCATCCCATCTACAAGCACACCAGTCAGTTCACACTGGAGAGAGGCCGCACACCTGCTTGGAGTGTGGGATGCAATTCACTTACTCATCTAAACTGAAGGTACATCAGCGAGTTCACACTGGGGAGAGGCCATTCACCTGCTCAGAATGTGGGAAGGGATTCACTCGGTCATGCATCCTACAGAGACACAAGTCAGTACACACTGGGGAGAGGCCATTCACCTGCTCAGACTGTGGGAAAGGATTCACTCTGTCATCTGAACTGCTGGTACATAAGTATGTTCACACTGGGGAGAGGCCGTTCACCTGCTCAGACTGTGGGAAGGGATTCACTCGGTCATCTGACCTACTGGTACACAAGTCAGTTCACACTGGGGAGAAGCTGTTCACCTGCTTAGACTGTGGGAAAGGATTCACTTCCTCATCTAAACTGAAGGTACATCAGCGAGTTCACACTGGGGAGAGGCCGTTCACCTGCTCAGAATGTGGGAAGGGATTCACTCGGTCATCCACCCTAAAGAGACACAAGTCAGTACACACTGGGGAGAGGCGTTCACCTGCTCAGACTGTGGGAAGGGATTTACTCGGTCATTCAGACTGAAGGTACATCAGCGAGTTCACACTGGGGAGCGGCCGTTCACCTGCTCACACTGCGGAAGGGATTTACTCAGTCATCCCACCTACAAGCACACCAGTCAGGTCACACTGGGGAGAGGCCATTCACCTGCTCAGACTGTGGAAAGGGATTCGGTCAACCATGGTACCTACTGATACACAAGTCAGTTCACACTGGGGAGAAGCTGTTCACATGCTTAGACTCGGGGAAGGGATTCACTTGCTCATCTAAACTGAAGGTACATCAGAGAGTTCACACTGGAGAGAGGCTGTTCACCTGCTCACACTGCGGAAAGGGATTCACTTGCTCATCTAAACTGAAGGTACATCAACGAGTTCACACTGGGTAGAGGCCATTCACCTGCTGTGTGTGAACGTGTGAATGGATTTACTCAGTCATCTAAACTTATTTCACTTTTGCATCGGCTAGCTGCTTAATATAGGATTGATAGCCCCCCAGCCTGGCCAAACTTAAGAAATCTCGTTTGGGTGGATGCTGTGCAATGCAAATCAGCACCCCAAAATAACAAACGGTACACAATATGTGATTAAATGACTGAGATGCATAATTCTTACTTTGACTATAGAGTTAGTGAAGAAAACAAAAAAAAGAAAAGGGTCCCACTCTCTCCATTCACGTCTTCTCATCTCTCCCCAGCAAAAGACCACAAAATCTCTCTTCCAGACTCACAAGAAAGAATATTTCTCTCATTGGATAGCCCCACACTCCAAAACCCTGTTATCTCTAGTCGTAACCTAAACATTGCTGCTACGGAGAAACCATTACCTCAGCAGTGAAACATTACGGAGAGGCCATTACATGAGCAGTGAAACCTTACAGCACGTTACACTTGTTAATCACTACAGGGTTCACACTGGGGAGAAAGTTTCAATAAGCTGCATGCTGGATATTTGTCCATCACCGTTGCTGAATGCAATTTCGAGAGTGACTGTCGGTGCTGAACTCTGCAATTATTGCTGCTGCTCACCACACCCAGTTCTGCACCCTGGTCACTGGGCATGGGAGGAGTTTCTTCTGCTGCACATTCACCTTTAATGGGAATGGAGTTTAATATTCTGGATCTGAGACAAATAAATCAGTTCTGTTTTAAACTCTGTCTCAGGTACTTGGTGAATTTATAACACATAGTGTACAGTAGAGAGTCAACTCAGGCCGGCTGGACCTGGCCAGTGATTCTGTTCCAGGTCAGTCCTTTTCAATCCTTCCCTGTTGTTCATCTCCTGTTCCCCCTGTGGTGATGGGTTCCAAACAAGTCACCACTCTGTGGGTGAACAGGTTTCCCTTGAATTCTCTGCAGACGGAGCAGGGTCAGAAACCCGAGGGGGGTCTGCACAGGGTAGAGTTTGGGGCTCTGGATGATGGTCGATGTAAGAATGTATGATGAGGAGAAGGGAACCAGCAGCGGGGCGTGGCAACGAGTGACAGAGCAGCAACGTTTGGAAGCTGATTGGCAGAGAAAATCTTTTGGTTGTCAGACTGATGACACAAACTATACCCGTGGTGACATCTGTGTGTTGGGTATGGTTTCAGCTATCGAGGGAGTTGTTCCTGCTTGTTTATCCTGTAATATGCTATCCAGATGGTTATTATGGATTGTCCTATCTGAAATAATGTATTATAATTTGTAAGATTTTGACTCTAAAACTGGATCAGGCTTGAACTTACGGTGCCTGTATGAAGTGATGGTGGGCAATCATGAGTCAGTATTTTAAAGCAAGAATTTAGTGAATGATATTGTATCTTTATAAATAATCAGATTGAGTTAAATTCCTGCAGAATCCGGGAATGTGTTGGACTGTGTCTGGTTTCTCTTGGCATTTTCTGCACTTACTGCCTTGTTTGTTTGTATCTCATGTTTTTTTCCCCCTTTTGTTAACCACTTTGTCCTGTATTTCTGCAAGGAACTCCTCTGTTTCTGGGAAGAGGTCTCCAACTCTCAGTCAGGTGCTCGATGCTTCTTTGTGACCATCTCATCTGCTCAGATCGTTGGGATGTCTCCCATGGAGGGTCATACTCATTCCACTGGTTAATGTTTTCTTCCAGAGTGATGATTCATTTTTCTGAGTTGGCCTCTCATGTACGTGTTCTGGTCTGTATTTCTTATCACTATTGCATATACACACATGGAGTGCTGAATCCTGTTCAGTTTTGATGAAAATATATACTTAGAAGTTTTATCTGACTGTTGTGTGTTTTTTTTCATGTTTGTTATTCCACTTCCTCCTTCTGTCCAAGGTCGTGTTTCAGTGTCGACTTTTCTAAAGTTTTCTAAATTTTTGAGAATGTGTTGGATTGTGTCTGGTTCTTCTTGGCATTTTCTGCACTTAAAGCCTTGTTTATTTGTATTTCATGTATTTTTGATTTTTTTTTCTTTTGTTAACCACCTTGTCCCATACTTCTGCAGGGAACCCCTCTGTTTCTGGGAAGAGGTGTCCAACTGTCAGACAGGTCCTCAATGCTTCTTTGTCCCCATCTCATCTGCTCAGATCATTGCGATGCCATACTCATCCCACTGGTTAATGTTTTCTTCCAGAGTGTTGATTCATTTTACTGAGTTGGCCTCTCATTTAATTTTTCTGATCTGTATTTCTTTTCACAATTACATGGAGTGCTGAATCCGGTAAATTTTTCTTGAAAATATAGAAGTTTTATCTGACTGTTGTGTGATCTTTCCTCAAGTGTGTTATTCCTCTTCCTCCTTCTGTCCAAGGTAGTGTTAATCTAAGTGGGTTTCAGTGTAAATACTCTTTTCTAAAGCTTTCTTGTTCTTATTGACCTTTGTAAATTTTACTGATTGAAATGGGACCAATATATTTTTTTATTAAAAATAAGTCAATGCCGGTATTGATGAAAGTGTTTATTGCCCTTGTTGTATTTGTTAACTACTGAGCTCTGTTTGGCAGGGCTTTTTAAGCCTTGAGCTGTTTTTCAAAGGTTTTCCCTATTTCGCACTACTTTCTATTTTATTTGCTTGTTGATATTCCAGATACATGGGTATCAACTGTCCTGATGAAGGGTCTGTCTTGACCCAAAATGTTGATTCGCATCCATAGATGCTGCCTGACATGCTGAGCTCCTCCAGCACTTTGTGTGCAGTTCTCAAGATTTCTAGCATCTGCAGGTCCTCTTCTTTCCCAGATACTTATATGTTTCTTGAGAGAACAAGCTCTGTTGGTAAAATATTAAATACAGTCATTAGAAAGAGGTGGCATCGGGTAGGAACATGTAGAATCTCTGTGGGTAGAATTAAGGAACAACAAGAGTAAAAAAAATCTCTGATGGGAATTGGGTGGAGACCTCCAAACAGTAGTAAGTATGTGGTCCACAAATTACAATGGGAGATAGAAAATGCATGCCAAAAGGGCAATGTTACAGTAGTCATGGGGGATTATCATGCAGGTGATTAGGAAAATTAGGATGGTGTTGGTCTAAAGAGGAAAAATTCCTAGAATTCTTTTTTTAGAGCAGCTCGTGGTTGAGCCAACTTGGGGATCAGCTATTCTGGATTGGGTGTTGTAATGAATTAATTAGGTCACTTAAGTCCAAAGAACCCTTGGGGCAAGTGATCTTAATATGATCAAATTCACTCTGATATTAGAGAAGGAGAAGCTAAAGTTGATGTGGAATAAAGAGAATTAGAGAGGCATGAGAGAAAAAATGCTCAAAATTGATTTGAAAAGAACACGGGCATGGATGAAAACAGAGCAGCAATGGCTGGAATTTCTGGAAGCAATTTTGAAGGCACAGGATACATCACAAAGAGGAGGTACTATTCTAAAGGTAAGTTGACAAAACCGTGCCTGATAAGAGGAACCGAACACAACATAAAAACCAAAGAGAGGGCATAGAGCAAAAAATTCCAGGAAGTTAGAGGATTGGTAAGCTTTTAAAAAACAAACAGAATACAACTAAAATAATTAAGAAGGAAAAGATGGAATACTTTGGTGAGCTAGCCAATAATATTAAAGAGGATACCAATTTCTTCTTCAGGTACCTATAGTGGAAAAGAGAGGTGGAATTAGTTATCAGAACACTGGAAAATGATGCTGGAGAGGTAGTAATGGGGTGGGGGTGCAAGGTGATGGCAGATGAACAGAATAAGTATTGTACAAACCCCATTTCCAGAAAAATTGGGGTATTTTCCAAAATGCAATAAAAACAAAAATCTGTGGTATGTTAATTCACGTGAACCCTTATTTAACTGACAAAAGTACAAAAAAAAGATTTTCAATAGTTTTACTGACCAACTTAATTGTATTTTGTAAATATACACAGATTTAGAATGTGATGGCTGCAACAAACTCAACAAAAGTTGGGACAGAGGCATGTTTACCATTGTGTTACATCACCTTTCCTTTTAATAACACTTTTTAATCGTTTTGGAACTGAGGATACTAATTGTTGTACATTTGCAATTGGAAATTTTGTCCATTCTTGCTTGATATAAGACTTCAGCTTCTCAACAGTCCGTGGTCTCCGTAGTCTGATTCTCCTCTTCATGATGTGAATCATTTTCAATAAGAGATAGATCTGGACTGGCAGCAGACCAGTCAAGCACACGCACTCTGTGTCTACAAAGCCACGCTGTTGTAGCCCGTGTAGAATGTGGTCAGGCATTGTCCTGCTGAAATATGTATGCACGTCCCGGGAAGAGACGTCGCCTTGACGGCAACATATGTCTCTGTAAAATCCTAATATACGCCTCAGAGTCGATGGTACCTTCACATACATGCAACTCACCCATGCCGTGGGCACTGATGCACCCCCATACCATCACAGATGCTGGCTTTTTCACCTTTCGCTGATAACAATCAGGATGGTCGTTTTCATCTTTGGCACGGAAAAGTAGCTGAAATGTAGACTCATCTGACCACAGTACATGGTTCCACAGTCTTTCGATCTATCTGAGATGAGCCTGGGCCCAGAGAACTCGCCGGCGTTTCTGCATAGAGTTGATGTATGGCTCCCTCCTTGCGTAATACAGTTTCATGTGGCATTTCGGGATGCAGCGACGGACTGTGTTAAGTGGCAATGGTTTTCCGAAGTACTCGGGATCCCAGGTGGCTATAATTGTCACAGTAACATGACGGTTTCTTAGGCAGTGCAGCCTGAGGGCTCGAAGATCACGCGCATTCAACAGTGGTTTCCGACCTTGCCCTTTACGCACTGAGATGTCTCTGAATTCTCTGAATCTTTTCACAATATTATGTACTGTAGATGTTGAAATACCTAAATTCTCTGCAATCTTGCGTTGGGAAATGTTCCTTTTGAACTGACTAACAATTCTCTCACGAATTTTTGCACAAAGGGGTGAGTCACGACCCATCCTTGCTTACAAAGACTGAGCCTTTGATGGACGCTACTTTTATACCCAGTCATGATACCTCACCTGCTACCAATTAGCCTGCTTAATGTGGAGTCTTCCAAACCGGTGTTACTTGAATATTCTGATCCTAGATTAGGTCAAATATATCTACAGAAGGCAAGGAAGGAAGGTGGATTGGCATTGCCTAATTTTAGATTTTATTATTGGGCTGTTAATATCCGATATTTGATATGTTGGATAAAGGATTGGGATATATCTTTTAGCCCTCATTGGGTGAACCTGGAAATTAAATCTGCACAAGGATTTGCATTGGGTTCTATTTTAGGGACTTCACTTCACTTTGCTCTTTTTAAATTGCCGAAACGAATTGACAACCCGATAGTTAAACATACTTTACGTATATGGTTTCAATTTCGGAATTTTTTTGGGTTGACTCAGTTTGTTTTAAATATTCCTATTGTATCCAATTGCTTTTTTTATCCTTCTATTATAGACCAAGCTTATTCAGCTTGGAAGACTAAAGGATTACTACGATTTTCCGATTTATTTTTGGATAATTTTTTAATGTCTTTTGAGCAATTATCTAATAAATCTAATTTGCCTAGATTTCATTTTTTTTTAGATATTTACAGATTAGGAATTTCTTAAATACTGTACTTCCTACTTTTCCAAATTTTGTGTCTTCAGGTATTTTGGAGAATTTGTTTGAACTAAATCCTTCTCAGAAAGGGCTAATATCAAAACTTAACAATATTATTATGAAGATACGTTCAGAGCCCTTCTATAAGATTAAAAATGATTGGAAAAGAGAACTTAACCTTACTATCCCTATTGAGAATTGGGATAAAATTCTTCAATTAGTTAATACATCATCTATATATGCTAAACATTCATTAATACAGTTTAAGGTTGTGCATAGGGCTCATATGTCCAAGGATAAATTGGTTCATTTTTATTCCTGTATAAATCCTATTTGTGACAGATGTCATTCTGAGATAGCGTCTTTAACTCATATGTTCTGGTCGTGTCCGCTTTTGAAAAAATATTGGAAAGACATTTTTTGATATTATTTCTGCGGTATTGAACATTGTTTTACAACCACATCCTATTACTGCAATTTTTGGTTTACCAATGATGGACTCACTCCATTTATCCTCTTCCGCTTGTCGATGATTGCATTTCTTACATTAATGGCTAGAAGATCTATTTTGTTGAATTGGAAAGAAATTAATCCTCCTACCGTATTTCATTGGTTTTCTCAAACAATGTTATGTCTAAATTTAGAAAAAAATAGAAGTGTTGTATTTGATACTTCAATTAAATTTGAAAAGATATGGAGACCATTTATTCAATATTTTCATATGATGTAATATGACCCTGTTCCAAGCCTATTTGTTTTTCCAGTTTCGATTTTATATATGTTGAGAGGATCGGAGTTGACGACACTGATGATATTGTATTTTTGTAAGATATTATAAACAGCCCTTCTTTTTTCCATTTTTTCTTTTTCTCTTTTTTCTTTTTTTCTTTTTTTCCTTATTAGATTATTAGATTAGTTTTTTTGCATTTTTTTTCTTGGTTCCTTTTTTCTGTTTTTTTTAATATATATTATGATATACCTAGGTTTGCCTTGTTTATTTGTAAATTGTATCGTCCATGATTTGGGAATACTCATTTATACTGTAATCATTGCTTATGTATTCTTTCATGTTCATTTGAAATGTGTACGTTTGTAATCCCATTATCTATGTATCAATTTTATTTTGTTGATATTAATAATAATAATAAAAAGACTGAAAAAGAAAGAAAGAAAAGAATATTCTGTGCACTTTTCAATCTTATTTTAACTCTGTCCAAACTTTTGTTGAGTGTGTTGCAGCCATCATATTCTAAATTTGTGTATATTTACAAAATAAAATTAAGTTGGTTTGTAAAACTATTGAAAATCGTTTCTTTGTACTTTTGTCAGTTAAATAAGGGTTCACGTGAATTAACATATCACAGATTTTTGTTTTTATTGCATTTTGGAAAATATCCCAACTTTTCTGGAAATGGGGTTTGTACAGTAGTCTTATCTGTCAAAGACGCAGGAATATGGAAGTTGCAGATGTCAGTGGTCAGAATTGCAAAGATATGTTACTCGGGAGATGATTCTTGGGAAACAGAGATGGTCTGAAGGTAAATAGTTCACCTGGACCAGATGGTGTACACCCCAGAGATCTGAAAGAGGTGGCTGAAGAGATGTGGAGGCGTTAGCAATGATCTTTCGAGAAACGTTAAGGAAATTATATCCTAAGATGTTTTTTCCTTCACTACTCCCCCTCTCCCAGTTTCACCTATCACCTACCATTTCTTCCACCCCTCTCACCCCCACACTTCTTCCTCTGACATCTCATCTGTTTTTTTTCCCCCAGTCCTAATGAAGTGCCTCGCACCGAAACGTCGACTGTTTACTATTTCCCATATATGCTGCCTGGCCTTCTAGATTCCTCCAGCACTTTGTGTATGTGTTGCTTGGATTCCCAGCATCCACACGTTTTCTCCTGTTTTTTTTTTGATAAAAGAAAAAGCGGCGCCATATAATACAGCAAGAAAACAGTGGGAAGTTAGAGGATTGGAAAGCTTTTACATAACCAACAGGAGACAACAACAAACACACACAAGAGAGAGAAAATGAAAAATTAAGGTAAGTGATCCAATAATATCAAGTATCAGAAGTGTTTCAGATACATAGAGAGTAAAAGAGAGGCAAGAGTTGATATTGTACCGCTGGAAGATGATGCTGGTGACTTTGGAATAGAGCAAAGAAATAGTGGCCGAATGTAATTTGTGTCAATCTTCACTGTGTAAGACACCTGCAGTATAAGTCCATAAGACATAGGAGCAGAATTAGGCCATTCAGCCCATCAAGCCTGCTCCGCCATTCTATCATGGCTGATCCCGGTTTTCACTCAACCCCATGCACCTGCCTCCTCGGCTTATCCTGTAATGCCCTGACTGATCAGCAAACTTTTATCTTCTGCCTTAAATGTACCCACCGACTTGTCCCGCACCGCCTTCTGTGTCAGAGAATTCCACAGATTCACTGCTGTCTGACTAACTAAAATCCTCCTTAACTACTCTAAAAGGTCGCTGCTCAGTTTTCACGCTGTGCCCTCTGTTATGGCTACCCCCACCATATGAAAAGTCCTCTCCTCATCCACACTATCTAGACCTTTCCACATTTGGTGTGTTTCAGTGAAATTTACCCCCATCATCCACATTTATTAAACATAGGTCAGTGCAGGAGTACAGGCCCAAGGCTGGCAAATGTTCCTCTTATCTTAACCCCTTCATTCCCTGAATCATCTTCTTGAACATCCTCTGGATTCTCTCCAACGACAACACACCTTTTCTGAGATATGGATCCGAAATATTCTAAGTGCGTCCTAAGTAGTGTCTTATAATGTACCAGCATTATCTCCTTGCTTAGATATTCTACACTTTAAGTAAATACCTTCTTTACCCCAGACTCAACCTGTAAGTTAGCCTTCTGGGAGACTTGCCCGAGGACTCACATTTCTTTCTGTAGTTCTGTTTTTGAACCTTCTCCCAATCAGATAATTATTCACCATTGTTCCTTTTCACAAAATGCATTATCGTACATTTCGAAATATTGTATAACATCAGCCACTTTTTGCCAGTTCAATCTGAGCAGGTGAATAGCTTCTCCCCAGTGTGAACTTGCTGGTGTCTCTGTAGGGTGGATGAATCAGTGAATCTCTTCCCACAGACTGAGCAGCTGAAATCCCTCACTGCAGTGTGAACTGACTGGTGAGTCACTAGGTGAGATGATGTGGTGAATCTCTTCCCACAGTCTGAGCCACACAACCGCATCAGTTCCATTATCCAGATCACTGACAAACCATGTAAAAAGTAGCGGACCGAATACTGACCCCTGAAGACCACATGTCACTGCTGGCCAACCAGACAAGGCTCCTTTTATTCCCACTCGCTGCCTCTTGGCTGTCAGCCATTCCTCTGTCCATGCCAGTATTTATTCTGATTTTTATCCTATCAAGCAGTCTCATGTGTGACACCTTATCAGATGCTATCTGAAAGTCCAAGTAAATGATATCCACTGCCTCTCGTTTGTCCATCCTCCTTATGACTTCCTCGAAGAACTCTCACAGATTTGTCAGGCAAGATTTCCCTATGCAGAAACTATGAGGTTAGGTTAACTGGACTATAATTTGCTTTCCTTTGCCTTCCTCCCTCCTCAAAGAGTAAAATAACTTTTGCATTCTTCTGGTCCTCCGGGACCATGCCAGGATCCAGCGATTCTTGAGAAGTCATGACCACTGCGCCTGTTATCTCTTCAGAAACCTCTCTCAAGACTCTGGGATGTAGTCCATCTGGTGCAGGTGACTTATCCACTTTTAGAACCTGGGTTTGCCTAGCATATTACCCTTTGTAATAGCAATGACACTCTTTCTGGCACACTACTAGTGTCTTCCACGGAGAAGACGGATGCAAAATACCTACCAAGTTCATCTACCATCTCTTCCCCATTTCTACCAGATGATCATCATTTTCCAGTGGTCCAATATCAACTCTCGCCTCCCTTTCGCATTTTATAATGGTTTATTGAATTGTCTAGTTTGCTCTCATATTTCACCTTTCCCCTTCATATAGCTTGTTTTTAGTTGCCTGTTCCAGATTTTAAAAGCTACTCAAGCGTAGACGCCAAGTCATTGAGTGTATTTTAAAGGGATGTTCAAAGATTATGGGGAGAAGGCAGGAGAATGGGGTTGCGAGAGGTAATCAATTGGACAGGAAGGAATGGCGGAGCAGACTCGATTGGCTGAGCAGCCTCTGTCTCATATCTCATGGCTCATGGTCTGAAGAAGAGGCCAGTGAGGTTGCATTAGGGTTAGGGTATTGTTAGGGTATCCACGCCTGGATTATTGTATTCAGTTTTGGTCGTTCCGCTATAGGACAGAGGACGTTAAGCTAGAATAAGTGCAGAAAATTTTACGAGAATGCTGCCGATACTCGAGGGACTGAGTTCTGGAGAGAGGTTGGACAGGTTGGGACTTCACACCTTGAAGTGCTGGAGATTGAGGCCGACATTATGCAGGTGTTCCAAACTATAAGTGTACAGAAATGGGGAATGTGCGCAGTTGAGCGAACTCAGCCTTGTCTCCTTGTAGCGACTGAGGATGAGAGGTGACCTGATAGAGGTGTATAAGATAATGAGAGGCATTGATCGTGTGGATAGTCAGCGGTTTTTTCCAAGGGCTAAAATGGCTGCCACAGTGGGCACAGTTTTAAGGTGCTTGGAAATAGGTACAGAGGAGATGTCGGGGTACGTTTTTTACACAGCGAGTGATAAGTGCATGGAATGGGCTCCGGCAGTGTTCGTGCAGGGGGAAACGATAGGGTCTTTTAAGAGACTCCTGGATGGGTGCATGGAGCTTAGAAAAGTAGAGGGCTATGGGTAACCCCAGTAATTTATAAGGTAGGGACATGCTCAGCACAAATTTGTGGGCTAAAGGGCCTGTATGGTGCTGTAGGTTTTATATGTTTTTCTGTTTATTTTTCTTCACCCCCATTTTTGTAGAATCAACAACCAGAGAGCACCGGTTTTAAGGTGAGGGAGGATTGATTTAATAGGGATCCCAGGGGAAAATTATTAATCCACTCTCCCTTCCGGTTCATTGTTCAACTAAGACGATGAGTGCACTCACAGGTTGGAGGAGCAACACCTCATATTCCATCCGGATGGCATGAGCATCGATACCTTTAACTTCTATCTCCACCTTTTCATTTCATCAACCCACACGCCAGTCTCCTCCATTCTGTCTCCTCACTTCTCTCTTCCCCACTGCGGATCGTCTCCCTCTGGTTCCCCCTTACTTTTTTCCCATTGTCCGCTCTCCTCCCCCATCAGATTCCTCCTTTTCAGCCCTTTGCATTTTCCACCTACCACCTCACAGCGTCTCACTTCATCTCCCACCTCCCCCACCCACTCACCTTCACTCTTATCTGGCTTCACCTATCATCTACCAGCTTGGACTCTTTCCACTCCCCGCACCATCTTATTCCGGCTTCTCTCCACTTCCAGTCCTGATGAAGGGTCTCGGCAGGAAATCTGTGTTTTGATTTATCCCCCTCTATAGAAGCTACCTGACCTCCTGACTTCCTCCAATATTTTGTGTCTGTTACTTTGCATCTCTAACATCTGCCGAATCTCATCGGGACAGAGTGCAGAATGCAGAGACTACATCGGGTCTCACTGATGTCGAGGAGGCCACACTGGAAAACTGGAAACGATGGATGACCCCAACAGTCACGATATTGAAAAGTTGCCTCATATGGAAGGACTGTTTGGGACTCTGATTCGTGGTGAGGAGAGTGGTTAGAGGCAGGTCTGGAACTTCATCGACTTGCAGCCCCTGCACTCCTTCTTACCGCTGTAAACCTCTCCCTTTTGTGGACAACACTGCCACTTGGTGGTGATTTACCACAATAACAGGACCCCCTGATTTGTGGACTCCATTGTCACCAGGTGGCGCTCTGTCGCAATAACGCTGAGAGACAGAAATGTGACGCTGCAGCCTGCTGAAATGTTTCTTCAAGATTCAGGGTTGTTTAATTCCATTTCCAGCAGACACGTGTAAATGATGTCGAAATAATTATTACTTCGGCTCCAATAACCTGACACCCTCAGGGTTGAAGAGAAACACATCATATTCCAACTGCATAGCTCCAACCTGAAGGCATGAATATCGATTTCTCCTTCCAGTAAAAAAATCACAGCTCATCGCCCTTCCTTCTACTTTCCCCCGAGTAACGTAACTTTACACATTCTGACCACTGACATCTGGGACTTCGATACTCCTGCCAGCGTCTTCCAAAGAGTACGATACTGATTCAGTACATCAGCCATCACCTTTCACCCCCACCCAATTACTACCTCTCCAGCATCATTCCCCAGTGGTTTGATATCCAATTCTGCCTCTTTTGCACTGTATGTATCTGAAGAAAAAATAGTACCCTCTTTAATATTGCTGGCTAGCTCACCTAAGTATTCCAACTTTTCCTTCTTAATGATTTTAGTTGCATTATGTTTGCTTTTAAAAGCTTCCCAATCCTTCAACTTCTAGTAATTTTTGTTCTGTGCCCTCTCTTTGTTTTATGTGTTGTCTTTGGTTTCTCAGCCACGGTTTTGTCACCTTACCTTTAGCATACCACTTCCTCTCTGTGACTTCTGAATTGCTTCTAGAAATTCCAGCCATTGTTGCTCTGTTTTTATTCCTGCCCGTGTTCTTTTCAAATCAATTTTGACAATTTGTTCTCTCATGCCTCTCTAATTCTCTTTATTCCACATCTGTCTTTAGTTTCTCCTTCTCTAAAGTCGGGGTGAATTTGATCAGATTAAGATCACTTGTCCCGAAGGGTTCTTTGAACTCAAGTGACCTAATTAATTCCGGTTCATTACAACACCCAATCCAGAATAGCTGATCCCCAAGTGGGCTCAAACAAGAGCTGCTCTAAAAAAAAAGCATCTTGTCGCCATTCTAGGAATTCCTCCTCTTGAGACCAACACCATCCTGATTTTCCTAATCACCTGCATGACAATCCTCCATGACTATTGTAACATTGCCCTTTTGGCACGCATTTTCTATCTCCCATTGTAATTTGTGCACCACATACTTACTACTGTTTTGGGGTCACTATACAATTCCCATCAGGGATTTTTTTGTACATTTGCTGTTCCTTAATTCTACCCACAGATTCTACACCGCCCAACCCTATGCCACCTCTTATTTAATGATTTTATTTAATATTTCACCAACAGAGTCACACAACCCCACGACCAGCTTGTTATTTCACTAAACATATAAAGATCTGGGAAACAAGGGGACCTGCAGATGCAAGAAATCGAGAGAAATTCACACAAAGTGCTGGAGAAGCTCAGCAGGTCAGGCAGCATCTATGGATGGGAATCAACATTTCCGGCCATGACCCTTCACCGGGACTCGTGATAACCACGTATCTGAAAAATCAACAAGCAAAAACAACAGAAAGTAGTGCAATATTGTGAAAACCTTTGACAAAATTTATTGCAAGGCTTTAAAAAAAAACTGCCGAACAGAGCTCAATAGTTAACAAATACAACAACGGCAATAAACACTTCCATCAATACCGGCATTGACTTTTTTTAATGAAAATATCTTAGTCCCATTTCAATCAGTAAAATGTACAAAGGTAAGTAAGAACTGAAATGACAAGTTTAGAAAAGACTATTTACACTCAAACCCACTTAGATTAACACGACCTTGGACAGAAGGAGGAAGAGGGATAACGCACATGAGAAAGAAAATCACATAAGACCATAAGACACCGTAGCAGAATCGGCCATTTGGCTGCTCCACCATTTCATCATGAGCTGATCCAATGTGCCCTTTAGTCCCATTCCCCCACCTTCTCACCATAACCTTTGACGCCCTGACTACTCAGATACCTATCAATCTCTGCCTTAAACACACCCAATGACTTGGCCTCCACTGCTAGCCATAGCAACAAATGTCACAGATTCACCACCCTCTGACTAAAAAAATTTCTCCGCATCTCTGTTCTGAATGGGCGCCCTGCAAACCTTACGTCATGCCCTCTTGTACTAGACTCCCCCAGTCACTCTCGAAATTGCATTCAGCAAAGGGGATGGACAAATATCCAGCCTACAGCTAATTGAAACTTTCTCCCCAATGTGAACCCAGTCGTGTGTTACATGGTTAGATTATTGAGTGAATCCCTTCCCATATTCACAGCAGGTGAATGGCCTCTCCCCAGTGGAACACAATGATGCAGCCTTGGTGGAGACGGTTGAGAGAATCATTTCCCAAAGTCTGAACAGACGATCAGCCTCTAACTGGTGTGAACTTGCTGGTGTTTTAGTAGACGAGATGCTCGTGTAAATACCTTCCCACATTCACAGGTCGAAGGCCTCTCCCCAGTGGAACTCACTGGTGTGCTAGCAGATCAGATGACTGAGTGAATCCCTTCTCACAATCTGAGCGGTTGAAACCTCTCTCTGCTGTGTGAACTGACTGGTGAGTCACTAGGTGAGATGATGTGGTGAATCCCTTCCCACAGACTGAGCAGGTGAACGGCTACTCCCCAGTGTGAACTGACTGGTGTGCTTGTAGGCTAGCTAACTGTGTGAATCCCTTTCCACAGTCTGAGCAGGTGAACAGCTTCTCCCCAGTGTGAACTTGCTGGTGTCTCTGTAGGTTAGATGACTGAGTGAATCTCTTCCCACAGACTGAGCAGGTGAAGTCCCTCACTGCAGTGTGATCTGACTGGCGAGTCACTTGGTGAGATGATATGGTGAATCTCTTCCCACAGTCTGAGCCACACAACCCCATCAGTTCCATTATCCAGATCTCTGACAAACCATGTGAGAAGTAGCGGACCGAATACTGACCCCTGAAGAACACAAGTCACTGCTGGCCAACCAGAAAAGGCCCTTTCTATTCCCACTTGCTGCCTCTTGACTATCAGCCATTCCTCTGCCCATGCCAGTATTTCTTCTGATTTTATCCTGTTAAGCAGTTTCATGTGTGACACCTTATCAGATGCCTTCTGAAAATCCAAGTAAATAATATCCACTGCCTCTCTTTTGTCCATCCTGCTTATGACTTCCTCGAAGATCTGTAACAGACTTGTCAGGCAAGATTTCCCTGTACAGAACCTATGCTGGCTTTGACTTATTATATCATTAGTCTCCTAGTACCCCAAAACCTCATCTGTTATCAAGTGATTCTTAACGTGTCATGACCAATGCATCTGCTATCTCTCCAGCAACCTCTCTCAGGACTCTGGGATGTAGTCCATCTGGTCCAGGTGACTTATCCACTTTAGGAACCTGAGTTTGCCTAGCACGTTTTCCTTTGTAATAGCAATGGCACACAGTCCTGCTCCCTGACACTCACGGATCTCTGGCACACTGGTGGTGTCTTCCACAGACAAGACGGATGCAAAGTACCTGTCTAGTTCATCTACCAGCTCTTCCCCATTTGTACCCCATGAGCATCATTTTCCAGTAGTCCAATATCAACTCTCGCCTCCCTTTCGTATATTTTATAACTGGTTTATATTATTGTATAGTTTGCTGTCATATTTCACCTTTCCCCTTATAGCTTTTATTTTAAATTTGCCTGTTGTTGGATGTTAAAAGCTACCCAATTATCCAACCTACTACTCACTTTTGCTACCTTATATGCTTTTATACAGTCCTTAACTTCCTTTGTCAGCCACGATAGCCTAGCCCCGCTGTTTGAGAACTACGTCTGTGGGACATATCTATCCTGCACATTATGAACTATTCCCAGAAACGTCAGCCATTTCTGCTCTGGCGTCATCTCCACCAGCATCCTCCAATCCGCCTGGGGAATCACCTCTCTCACGCCTCTGTAATTCACTTTCATTCCATTGAGATACAATGCATCTTGCCTGTGCTTCTCCCTCACAAATTGCAGTAGGAATTCAATCATATTATGATCACTGCCTTCTAATGGTTCCTTTACATTGACCTCCCTAATAAGATCTGGGTTATTACACAACACCCAATCTAAGATAGCAGTTCCCCGAGTAGGCTCAACCATCAGCTGCTCTAAAAAGCCATTTCGTTTGCATTCAATACATCCCCTCTTTTGCGATCTCACACCAATCTGACTTTCCCAATCCTCCTGCAGATTGAAGTCACCCACTACAGTTGTGTCATTAAATTTATTACATAAATGCCAAACACTCAGCAGTACCTGGGGCAGAAGTGAGGATACATGCTTTTACCAAGGAGAGAAGGTGTTTTTGAAGCTGAAAGGCCTGAAGGTAGATAAGACACCGCAGAGTTCAGAAAGAGGGAGCTGAAGAGATTGTGAAGGCATTAGAGTCATAAAACACTACAACACAGGAAAATGCCATTCGGCCTGTCTAGTCCGTGCTAAAGCATTCATCTTCCGAGTTCCAACAACTTCCACCTGGACCATAGCCCTCCATATGCTTCTCATCCAGTGATCTAAGCAAACTTCTCTTAAAGATGACAATCGTCCCTGCCACTTGCTCTGGCAGCTCGGTGCACACTCTCCCCGCCTCTGAATGAAGAAGTTCCCCCCTTAGTTTTCTCTTCAAGTGATGAGTAATGATCTATCAGAAATCACTAGATTTTGGAACGGTTCTGGTGGACCAGAAATTTGCAAATGTCACTCCACTCTTTAAGAAGAGAGGGGGCACAAGAAAGAAAATTATTGGACCGTTAGTCTGACCGTAGTGGTCAGGAAGATGTAGGAGTGTACTAAGAGTGTGTTTTTTTGGGTACTGTAATTGGGGAAACATGATGAAGTAGGCCAAAGTCAGCCGGATTCTTTCGAGGAAATCTTGACTGACAAAGCTCTTGGAATACTTTGCGGAAATAACAGGCAAGATAGATAAAGCAGAGGCAGCGTATGTTGTTTGCTTGGATTTTCAGATGATCTTCAACAAGGTACCCCATGCAAGGCTTATTGAGAAAGTAAGGAGGCATGGGATCCAAGGGCACATTGCTTTGTGGATCCAGAACTGGCTTGCTCACAGAAGACAAAGAGTGGTTGTAGACTGGTCATATTCTGCATGGAGGTCGGTGACCAGTGGTCTGCCTCAGGGATCGGTTCTGGGACCCCTACCCTTCGTGACTTTTATAAATGACCTGGATGAGGAAGTGGAGGTATGGGTTAGTAAATTTGCTGATGACACAAAGGTTGGGTTAGGTTGCAGGGGGATATTGATAGACTGCAAACCTGGGCTGAGAAGTGGCAAATGGAGTTCAACCCAAAGAAGTGTGATGTGGTTCATTTTCTTCGGTCAAATATGATAGAATATAGTATTAATGGTAAGCCTCTTGGCAGTGTGGAGGAACAGAGGGATCTTGGGGACGGAGTCCATAGGACACTCAAAGCTGCTATGTAGGTTGCCTCTGTGGTTAAGAAGCCATACTGTGCATTGGCCTTAATCAACCCCAGGCTTGAGTTTAAAAGCCGGGATGTAATGTTGCAGCTATATAGGACTTTGGTCAGACCCCACTTGGAGTACTGTGCTCAGTTCTGGTCGCCAAACTACAGGAAGGATGTGGAAGCCATACAAAAGGTGCTGAGGAGATTAACGAGGATGTTGTTTGGATAGGGGAGCATGCCTTTTGAGAACAGGTTGAGTGAACTCAGTCTTTTCTCCTTGGAGTGATGGAGGATGAGAGGTGACCTGATGGAGGTGTACAAGAAAATGAGAGACATTGATCGTGTGGATAGTTCGAGGCTTTTTCCCAGGGCTGAAATTGCTAGCACGAGAGGGCATAGTTTGAAGATGCTTGGAAGTAGGTACAGAGGAGATGTCAGGGGTAAGTTTTTTACACAGAGAGTGGTGAGCGCTTGGAATGGGCTGCCGGCAATGGTGGTGGAGGCGGACACCATAGGGTCTTTTAAGAGACTCCTGGATAGGTACACGGAGCTGAGAAAAATAGAGAACTGTAGGTAACCCTTGGCATTTCTAGAGCAAGGACATGTTCGGCATCGCTTTGTGAGCTAAAGGGCCTGTAACGTGCTGCAGGTTTTCTATGTTTCTAAGGTGCTGCACGTGAGGCTGCTGAACACGATCACAGCTCATGGAATTACAGGAAAGAAACTTGTACTGACAAGGGAGAAAGAGTCAGAATAATGTGGGCAATTCTGTTTTGCTGTCGGTAACTAATGCTGTTCTGCAGGGGTCAGTATTGAGACCGCATCGTTTCATGTTAAATCTGAATGATATGGATGATGGAATTGATACCTTGGTGACGAACATTGCAGTTGATACAAAGATAGGTAGGGGACAGGTAGTTTAGAGCAAAGCGGGAGTCTGCAGAAGGACTTCGATAGGTCTGGAGAATGCCAGCAAAGTAGCAGTTGAAATACAGTGTATGCAAGTCATGTACATTTGGTAGAAGTAATTGGGTGTAGGAAAAAAATAAATGGGAGAAACTTGGAAAAATTAGAGGTGCATAAGTGCTTGTGAGTCCTTGAGCAAGAGGCGCTAAAGGTTTGCTTGCAGATTGAGTTGATTAAGGATGACAACTGCAATGTTAGCAATATAAGAGCAGGGATGCGATACTATAGCTTTATAACGCATTGGGCAGATCACTGTTGGTGTATGGTGAGCAGATTCCGACCTGTACTTCCGACTTATTATCTGAGCAAAAGATGTGTTCTTATTGGAGTGGGTCCGGAGAAGTTTCAAAGAATGATTCCAGGAAGACCAAGAGTGGATGACCTGGATGAGGAAATACGTGGGAAGGGATTCACTCAGTCATCCAACCCACAGAAATTTATCAATATCCACTGCTGCTGATTTCCACACACAAATAAATCAAAAGGGATATGCCCAATCAAATCGATAATTAATCGATCAATAGCCCCCAAACAAAACGGCACAGCCGGACACATAACAGGGGACTTTACATCTCACAACACTGGATTCAGTGATGAAACCCGTGATTAATGTTGTTGTCCCTCTCAAATCATAAGAAACACACATTAAGGTGCATTTAAATGCGAGCGCATCCCCGCAGGTGATGTCACACAGACCCCCTCGCGCCTGACGTCACGCATCGGCTTCCCACACGGGGATCTGCCCTTACGTGCACAGCGTCTTACGTCATCCATGCGCTGGTGAGCTCGGGCTTTACCAGTTTAATAGCTGGGCTAATAATCGCGTGACCAGCCCTCCCCCCACCGCTGTCAACAGAGGATTCAGGGGCTGCGCTATTCCCATTGGTGCAAAGCGATGTCAATCACTTGTTACCACCAGTCGCAGAGGTGGACAAGTCCAGAGGGCGTTACCCCCGCTGAGTTCGCCTCCCGCTCCACATCAAAGCGGAGTAAATGTCCGTTTTTTGATTTATTTCCATTTTCCTCCAAGGAAAGTTGGGGGGTTTGTGAAGCGTCTTCTGTGGCCGGAGACTGATGTGTCGCCGAGAGGTAGGAGGAGACCGCTCGGCCCGTCGGTTTGATGCCAGTTCCCTGGGGAGGGAGAGGCGGGATTTTATTGAAAGGAAAAAGATGGTGTGAGAGGGGGCGGAAAGGATGTTTGTCCCGGTGGAAATCTGTGGAAATGTCTGAGCCCACGCTGGTGTCGAGCAGAGGGATTCACGTTGGGGGCAAAACACCTGCAGACGGTTGACCTGCAAGTGGGGCCAATGACAGGGGTAGTAGGTGAGTGTTTGGGGCAACACGGGGCTGCGGAAGATGGACATTTTTTGCACAGAGGATTAACAAAGTGGTTAGAGAGTATTTGTTATAGAGTGTGCAATAAAGTTTTAATAGACCGATCCCTGAAATGGTTGGGTCATCATATGAAGAAAAATCAAATGTGATAACCCTTTCATTTAGAGAATCGAGGACTGAGAGATGAACACATTGAAATACACATCATTACCGGTTGAAACAGGGATCCTAGTCTCTGAAAAAGGGGGTGGATGCCTATATTTTATAATATAACCCCTATTGTTTTACCTTTACCTCCTCTCCCAGTTTTATGCTTCCCTGGTCTTTCACACCCCCTTACCTGCTTAAGATTCAGCCCATTAGCAACAGTCAGCAATTCATTCCTTTTGGCTTTTCCTAATGCCTCAGGGGTTGGCACTTCCAGAAATTTATAAATATCCACTGCTGCTGATTTCCACACAAATAAATCAAAAGAGATTTCCCCAATCAAATCGATAATTCATCGATCAATAGCCCCCAAATTTGTTCATATCCCAGACCCACACCCCAAATTTTTTACAAACCATAATGCTTTAGAAACAAACCAGCAGCAATAGACTACACCTGGAGTCTGGTTTTGATGTTAAATCTATCTTTATTAGAATCTACTTGTAATATTGCAACTTAAACAAGATAAACAGAAGTTAACAGTGTTAAGTTTATAGATGTGTGTAAATGTAACTCCCAAACTATTGAGCTCGGGGGAAACAAGGCTTGGAGTCTTGAGATGGTAAAGTATGAAAGTTCCGTTCAACTACAGAATAGGCGATGAGAGAGAGATTTGTAATCCATGGTAAATGGTGTGAGAACGCAAATATGTAGAATTCCACAGGTTCTACGGTGGTAAAACGAGAGAACAGTCGCTGTAGATTTTATCCATCATCGTTCCAAATCCACATACAAATTATCACCGAAAGTGACTTGTCACAAGGTGTATCGTCTCCAAGTGAACTACAACACCACAGCCAGGCAAGGGTTAACACATAAGTGGTCTCCACAGGATGCGCCAAATCCGATCCACTCCTATGGATCAAACAAGGTGACAACCACACATTCGATGTACGGTGAATCGATAATTAACCCACCTTGTGGGGATAGGAAAGTTCCAAACAGTGACCCTTGGCCACTCGTTCCCTGGTGTCGATCCTTCAGTTTTTCCTCCTTCGTCTCCATCTGACTCTGAGTGTCTGTGTCCTCGGTTAAAACTAAACAAGCTGCAAGCGATGTAAACAAGCTGCAAGTCAGACTGATTCACCTTCTTAATCTCTCTCTCTTAAAATGACAGTCCACAGCAAACGACACCCAGGGATTCATAACAACGGCCAGTCCCCACTGTGAACTGACTGGTGTGCCAGTAGTTGTGATGACTGAGTGAATCCTATCCCACAGTCTAAGCAGGTGAACGGCTTCTCCCCAGTGTGAACTAACTGATGATTCTGCAGATGGTGTGACTGAGTGAATCGCTTCCCACAGACTGAACAGGTGAACGGCTTCTCCCCAGTGTGAACTCGCTGATGTACCAGTAGGTTAGATAACTAAGTGAATCCCTTCCCACAGACTGAGCAGGTGAATGGCCTCTCCCCAGTGTGAACTCGCTGGTGTCTCTGTAGGTAGAATGACAGTATGAATCCCTTCCCACATTCTGAGCATGTGAATGGCTTCTCCCCAGTGTGAACTCGCTGATGTACCAGTAGGTTGGATGACTGAGTGAATCCCTTCCCACATTCTGAGCAGGTGAACGGCCTCTCCCCAGTGTGAACTCGCTGATGATTCTGTAGGTGGGATGACTGAGTGAATCTCTTCCCACATTCTGAGCAGCTGAACGGCCTCTCCCCAGTGTGAACTCGCTGGTGACTCTGTAAGTTAGCTAACCGAGTGAATCCCTTCCCACAGACTGAGCAGGTGAACGGCTTCTCCCCAGTGTGAACTCGCTGATGAATCTGTAGGGTGGATGACTGAGTGAATCTCTTCCCACATTCTGAGCAGGTGTACGGCTTCTCCCCAGTGTGAACTCGCTGATGACTCAGTAGGGTGGATGAATGAGTGAATCCCTTCCCACATTCTGAGCAGGTGAATGGCCTCTCCCCAGTGTGAACTCGCTGGTGACTCTGCAGGTTAGCTAACCGAGTGAATCTCTTCCCACATTCTGAGCAGGTGAACGGCTTCTCCCCAGTGTGAACTCGCTGATGACTCAGTAGGTGGGATGACTGAGTGAATCTCTTCCCACATTCTGAGCAGGTGAACGGCTTCTCCCCAGTGTGAACTCGCTGATGACTCAGTAGGTGGGATGAATGAGTGAATCCCTTCCCACAGACTGAGCAGGTGAATGGCCTCTCCCCAGTGTGAACTCGCTGATGACTCAGTAGGTGGGAGGACTGAGTGAATCTCTTCCCACAGTCTGAGCAGGTGAATGGCTTCTCCCCAGTGTGAACTCGCTGATGGCTCAGTAGGCTGGATGACTGAGTGAATCCCTTCCCACAGATTGAGCAGGTGAACGGCTTCTCCCCAATGTGAACTCGCTGATGAATTTGTAGGGTGGATGACTGAGTGTATCTCTTCCCACATTCTGAGCAGGTGAATGGCTTCTCCCCAGTGTGAACTCGCTGATGTTCCAGTAGGGTGGATGACTGAGTGAATCCCTTCCCGCAGACTATGCAGGTGAATGGCTGCCCCCTGGTGTGAACACGTTGGTGTGCCATTAGGTCAGATGACCGAGAGAATCCCTTTCCCGAAATTCAGCAGATGACCAGCCTCTGCCCAGTGTGATCTGACTCTTGGGTCCACAGGTGGGATGCCCGGCAGAATCCTTTCTCACACACAGAACAGATGAATGGCCTCGCCCAGTGTGAACTTGCTGATGTACCTTCAGTTGAAATGACAGAGTGAATCCATTCCCACTGTCTGAGCAGGTGAACGGCCTTTCTCCTGTGTAAAATGCCGGGCTTGCTACTTGCTTAGCTGACCGAGTGAATCCCTCCCCACAGTCTGAGCAGGAAGGATGGTTGATTGAATCCCTTGCTCCACTTCTTAAATATCTAGACAGAGACAACAAAACTGGCGTGCTGTGTTTGGGATCCCTGGAGACAAATTCCTTCTCGTTTTTAACCTGTAGAAGATTTACAAAATCCATCAATGGGTGTAGGACAACATTTCAGATGAGATTACTTGAGTTGCCAAGTTTTGATTTGGTATCACACTGTTACAGTGAGGTTAAACCCAAGTTGGAAGAGAAATCATCTCCTGACTGGGCAGAGTGCTGGTATCTGGAATGACCATCAATTCCCATAGGCGTTTCAAGTTCCAACTCCTTAAAGTGCAGGGTTACAAGCTGCAGCTGGATGCACTTCTTGTAAGTGAGGGCATCAGGGACACTACAGGTCTCCCCATCTTCCCTCCAATACCCACACTAATTTGTAATAACCAGTGTGTACATAAGACTTGCACTGTGCATTTTTTTTACCCAGTGACAAGATGTGCACAGTGAATTTTTTTATAGAGAGGTTTTCATTTTCACAGCAGGCAAATCACTGTCAATAGGAACTTTGATCTCCTCTGGGTTCGATCCAGTTCATCTGCACTCTCTCACAACCTATGTAGCAGGACTATAATGGGTAATGAAGGATTTTCTCACCAAAGTTTTTGCATATTGTCCATATGTGGTTTGCTTGCTAAGTTACACTTTAAAAAGTCAGATTTCCAAATATCACTCCACTTCTTCCCACTTGCAAATTTTCCAGCAACTTTTGCAACATCAGAATACACACAAGTATCACCAGTTTCTGTATTCCCCTGAAGCCTCCCCCAATGACTGACAGTGGTGAGCTCAGTGATGGCAATGCCAATGAATATGAAGGGAAGGGCAGTAGTCTGTCTCACTGGAGTCTGGCACATTTGTGATGTGAAAGCTACTTGCTTCCCCAGACAAAGGTGTTTGATATCATTATGTACTCAGAGAGAATGGGACAAAACATGCTCTCACGGGTAGAAAAGTCCAGAACAAGAGGAGGTAGAACAAGCAACACACACAAAATGCTGGAGGAACTCAGCAGGCCAGGCAGCATCTACGGAAAAGAGTACTAATGCTGAATTTTGCCGGCATTTTGTGTGAGTGTTACTTGGATTTCCAGAATCTTCAGATTTTCTCTTATTTGTTATTGGAGGTAGAACAAAGGTGATTTTCTCAATTGCTGATGTAAAAGATTTTGTTCCCTTTCTCTGAGTTCCTAATCCTTGCATTTAGATAGCTGGAGCTCAGCTCCGTCTGAAAGATCCATCGGATCCCATTCCCTCATCAGCCGGAAGCTCCCCGGGGCGTGTGTACGGATCGTGGGGCTGAGAGAGAGGGAAGAGGGCAGGACTGTCCCGGAATTGTTGGCCACGGTGTCCGGATTTCACAGGAATTGTTGTGAATTTGGTGTTTAAGATAAAAACAGGGAGAATCGCTCTTACCTGCACCCGACATTTTCAAGGCCTTCTGTGTACTGCGCGCATGCATGAAACTCAGGGACGTCCTCAGGCTGACGGCTGCGCATTTCATTGGCGCTTCAGCGCTGGCGAAATTTTTAACGCATGGCCCTATGGGTAATCACGGTGCCATTAACCATTTCTGCAAGCACTGGTTCAATGTCCATACCTCATTTTTTTAATAGTGTGTATAGAAAAAAATTACAGCTGTTTTAATGCAGAAAGCGGCTCCCATAAACAATATACTCAATATCAACGTGTATCTAATGCCAAAGTAAAATGCAGTTATAAAACACAGGAGATTCTGCAGTTGCTGGAAATACAGAGACGCACACACACAAAACGCTGGAGGAACTCTGCAATTCAGAGAGCAACTAAGCAGAGGAGTACACAGGCTAGGCATGCTGAAGGGGCTCGGCCTAAACGTTGTCTATTTATTCCTCTCCACATTTGCTGCCTGAAATTAACCACCTTTTTTTCAGTCAACCAGTTTACAAATGTTTCTGACCTTCCTTTTGTAGCCACATCCTGCTGGTCTGATTCCTCCTCCTCCTCATAAACTCTAGACCCCATCTCTCTCTGGAGCCCCAAAGCCCTGACTCAGGCTGGCAACTTTTTGACTCTGCACCATCAAAGATTTACTCACTGGTCTGCTGTCAGGCTTTAGATGCGCATTGTGTTGCGAGACCGCGGGTTCATTTACTGTGAGTGTCGCTTTAAGTGCCTGAGGGAGGCGGGGCTGTGACGTCAGACACAAGGAGAGAGAGAGAGGGAGAGAGAGAGAACGTCAAAACCACAGTCAGCTCATCGTCTTATTCACCCTGGAGAAAATCATGCGGGTGTCTAAGATGATGAGAGGAATTGGTCGTGTGGATAGCCAGAGGCTTTTCCCCCAGGGCTGAAATGGCTAACACGAGGGGGAATAGGTTTAAGCTGCCTGGAAGTAAGTACAGAGGAGATGTCAGAGCTAACTTTTTTAAGCAAAGAGTGGTGTGTGTGTGGAAAGCACCACCAGCAACAGTGGTGGAGGCGGATACAATAGGGTCTTTTAAGAGACTCTCAGATAGGTACATGGAGCTTAGGAAAATGGGTGGCTATGTGGTAGAGTAATTCTGAGCAGTTTCTAGAGTAAGATACATGGTCGGCACAGCAATGTGGGACAAAGCATCTGTAATGTGTTGTGCATTTATATGTTTCCATGAAATTCATGGGAAATCTCCTATCTCACGGAGTGGTGACTAGCTGCAACCTGTCATCTCAGGGAGAGTGAGAGGGGAATGGCAGGGAGAGATTTTGATATACTGATATGGAACAGAAACTTGGGCAGGAACCAGATGGGCCGAGTGGCCTTTCTAGTGTACATTGTGAGTGTGGTAGAGACAGTAAGTACCTGAGACATGGGATTTGATACAGAACTGGTTTATCTTTCACAGATCCACAATATTAAATGCCAGTCTAGTTTAAGGCTAACATCAGCAGAACAGACTCCTCCAATGCTCAGTGACCAGGGTTCAGTCCTGGGTGCGATGAGCAGCCGCAAGAACTGCAGAATCTGACAGTAACAGTCCCTCATGAACCTACAGCTGCCTTCAGTCACCATGATGGCTAAACTTTTAACACACAGATGATTTGAACTCCCTCCCTGATGTAGAAGCGCTCAGACCGAAGATGTAGGGGAGAAGGGAAAAAAAGAGATAATAAAGTTATTTGCACCGTTAGGGATAAACAGAGAGGAAGAGGTGGAAAGTTTCTTGAATGCATCTATTTTAATGCTAGGAGCATTGTAAGAAAGGTGGATGAGCTTAGAGTATGGATTGATAACTGGAAATATGATGTTGTATCTATTAGTGAAACATAGTTGCAGGAGGGGTGTGATTGGCAAATAAATATTCCTGGATTTCATTGCTTCTGGTGTGATAGAATCAGAAGGGCAAGAGGGGGAGGTATTGCAATGCTTGTCCGAGAAAATATTACAGCGGTGCTTTGACAGGATAGATTACAGGGCTCATTTAGGGAGCCTATTTGGGTGGAATTGAGGAATGGGGAAGGTATAGTAACACTTATAGGGGTGTATTATAAACCACCTAATTGGGAACGAGAATTGGAGAAGGAAATTTGTAAGGAGATAGCAGATATTTGTAGTAAGCACAAGGTTGTGATTGTGGGAGATTTTAATTTTCTACACATAGAAACATAGAAAATAAGTGCAGGAGTAGGCCATTAGGCCCTTCAAGCCTGCACCGCCATTCAGTATGATAATGCCTGATCATCCAACTCAGAACCCTGTACCTGCTTTCACTCCATACCCCCGATCCCTTTAGCCACAAGGGCCATATCTAACTCCCTCTTAAATATAGCCAATGAACCGGCCTCAACTGTTTCCTGTGGCAGAGAATTCCACAGATTCACCACTCTGTGTGTGAAGAAGTTTTTCCTCATCTTGGTCCTAAAAGGCTTCCCCTTTATCCTTAAACTGTGACCCCTCGCTCTGGACTCCCCCAACATCGGAAACAATCTTCCTGCATCTAGCCTGTCCAATCCCTTTAGAATTTTATACATTTCAATAAGATCCCCCCTCAGTCTTCTAAATTCCAGCGAATATAAGCCTTGTCGATCCAGTCTTTCTTCATATGAAAGTCCTGCCATTCCAGGAATCAATCTGTTGAACCTTCTTTGTACTCCCTCTATGGCAAGAATGTCTGTCCTCAGATTAGGGAACCAAAACTGCATACAGTACTCTGGCTGTGGCCTCACCTGGGCCTCGTACAACTGCAGTAGAACCTCCCTGCTCCTGTACTCAAATCCTCTTGCTACGAATGCCAACATACCATTTGCCTTTTTCACCGCCTGCTGTACCTGCATGCGCACTTTCAATGACTGGTGTACAATGACACCCAGGTCTCGTTACACCTCCCCTTTTCCTAATCGGCCATTCAGATAATAATCTGTTTTCCTGTTCTTGCAAACAAAGTGAATAACCTCACATTTATCCACATTAAGTTGCATCTGCCATGAATATGCCTACTCACCTAACCTATCCAAGTCACCCTGCATCCTCTTAGCATCCTCACAGCTAACACTGCCGCCCAGCTTGGTGTCATCCGCAAACTTGGAGATGCTGCATTTAATTCCCTCGTCTAAGTCATTAATATATATTGTAAACAACTGGGATCCCAGCACTGAGCCTTGTAGTACCCCACTAATGACTGCCTGCCAATCTGAAAAGGTCCCATTTATTCCCACTCTTTGCTTCCTGTTTGCCAACCAATTCTCTATCCACATCAATAACATACCCCCAATACTGTGTGCTTTAAGTTTCCACACTAATCACCTGTGTGGGACCTTGTCAAGAGCCTTTTAAAAATCCAAATATACCACATCCACTTGTTCTCCCTTATCCATTCGACTAGTTACATCCTCAAAAAATTCTATAAGATTCGCCAGACATGATTTTCCTTTCAAAAATCCATGCTGACGTTGTCCGATTATTTCACCTCTTTCCAAATGTGCTGTTATCACATTTTCACAACCAACTCTAGCATTTTCCCCACCACCGATGTCAGGCTAACCGGTTTATAATTCCCCGGTTTCTCTCTCCCTCATTTTTAAAAAAAGTGAGGTCACATTAGCCACCCTCCAATCCTCAGGAACTAATCCAGAATCTAAGGAGTTTTGAAAAATTATCACTAATTCTTGGGCTAATTTCTTAAGCACTCTGGGATGCAGACCATCTTACCCTGGGGATTTATCTGCCTTTAATCCCTTCAATTTACCTAACACCACTTCCCTACTAACATGTATTTCCCTCAGTTCCTCCATCTCACTAGACCCTCGGTCCTCTATATTTCCGGAAGATTATTTATGTCCTCCTTAGTGAAGATAGAACTAAAGTAGTTATTGAATTGGTCTGCCATGTCCTTGTTCCCTATGACCAATTCACCTGTTTATAACTGTAAGGGACCTACATTTGTCTTAACCAATTGTTTTCTTTTCACTTATCTATAAAAGCTTTTACAGTCAGTTTTTATGTTCCCTGCCAGCTTTCTCTCATAATCTTTTTTCCCTTTCCTAATTAATCCCATTGTCCTCCTCTGCTAGACTCTGAATTTCTCCCAGTCCTCATGTGTGCCGCTTTTTCTGGCTAATTTGTATGTTTCTTCTTTGGACTTGATACTATCCCTAATTTCCCGTCAGCCACGGGTGCACTACCTTCCCTGGTTTATTCTTTTGCCAAACTGGGATGAACATTTGTTGTAGTTCATCCATGCAATCTTTAAATGCTTGCCATTGCATATGAATGTTGAGGAACCAACTAGAGTGCAGGCCATTCCACATTGGGTATTGAGCAATGAGGAAGGATTTGTTAGCAATCTTGTCGTGCAAGGCTTGGGTAAGGGTAATATGGTGGGATTCTTCATTAAGATGGAGAGTGACATAGTTAATTCAGAAACAAAGGTTCTGAACTTAAAGAAGGGTAACTTTGAAGGTATGAGACGTGAATTAGCTAAGATAGACTGGCAAATGATACTCAAAGGGTTGACGGTGGATATGCAATGGCAAGCATTTAAAGATCGCATGGATGAACTACAACAAATGTTCATCCCAGTTTGGCAAAAGAATAAACCAGGGAAGGTAGTGCACCCGTGGCTGACAAGGGAAATTAGAGATAGTATCAAGTCCAAAGAAGAAACATATAAATTAGCAAAAAAAAGCAGCACACCTGAGGACTGGGCGAAATTAAGAGACCAGTACAGGAGGACAAAGGGCTTAAATAGGAAAGGGAAAAAAGATTATGTGAGAAAGCTGGCAGGGAACATAAAAACTGACTGTAAAAGCTTTTACAGATATGTGAAAAGAGAAAGATTGGTCAAGTCAAATGTAAGGACCTTTCCAGTCAGAAACAGGTGAATTGATCATAGGGAACAAAGACATGGCAGACCAACTGAATAACTACTTTGGTTCTGTCTTCACTAAGGAGGACATAAATAATCCTCCGGAAATAGTAAGGGACCAAGGGTCTAGTGAGATGGAGGAACTGAGGGAAATACATGTTAGTAGGGAAGTGGTGTTAGGTAAATTGAAGTGATTAAAGGCAGATAAATCCCCAGGGCCAGATGGTCTGCATCCCAGAGTAGCCCAATAAATAGTGGATGCATTAGTGATAATTTTTCAAAACTCCTTAGATTCTGGATTAGTTCCTGAGGATTGGAGGGTGGCTAATGTAACCCCACTTTTTAAAAAAGGAGGGAGAGAAAAACCGGGAATTTATAGACCGGTTAGTCTGATGTTGGTGGTGGGGAAAATGCTAGAGTCGGTTATCAAAGATGTGATAACAGCACATTTGGAAAGAGGTGAAATCATCGGACAAAGTCAGCATGGATTTGTGAAAGGAAAGTCATGTCTGACGAATCTTATAGAATTTTTTGAAGATGTAACTAGTAGAGTGCATAGGGGAGAGCCAGTAGATGTGGTATATTTAGATTTTCAAAAGGCTTTTGACAAGGTCCCACACAGGAGATTAGTGTGTAAACTTAAAGCACACGGTATTGGGGGTATGGTATTGATGTGGATAGAGAATTAGTTGGCAGACAGGAAGCAAAGAGTGGGAGTAAACGGGACCTTTTCAGAATGGCAGGCAGTGACTAGTGGGGTACCGCAAGGCTCAGTGCTGGGACCCCAGTTGTTTACAATATATAATAAATGATTTAGATGAGGGAATTAAATGCAGCATCTCCAAGTTTGCGGATGACACGAAGCTGGGCGGCGGTGTTAGCTGTGAGGAGGATGCTAAGAGGATGCAGGGTGACTTGGATAGGTTAGGTGAGTGGGCAAATTCATGGCAGATGCAATTTAATGTGGATAAATGTAAGGTTATTCACTTTGGTTGCAAGGACAGGAAAACAGATTATTATCTGAACGGTGGCCGATTAGGAAAAGGGGAGGTGCAATGAGACCTAGGTGTCATTGTACACCAGTCATTGAAGGGAGGCATGCAGGTACAGCAGGCGGTGAAAAAGGCGAAAGGTATGCTAGCATTCATAGCAAAAGGATTTGAGTACAGGAGCAGGGAGGTTCTACTGCAGTTGTACAAGGCCTTGGTGAGACCGCACCTAGTGTGCAGTTTTGGTCCCCTAAACTGACGAAAGACATTCTTGCCATAGAGGGAGTACAAAGAAGGTTCACCAGATTGACTCCTGGGATGGCAGGACTTTCACATGAAGAAAGACTGGATCGACTAGGCTTATACTCACTGGAATTTTGAAGATTGATGGGGGATCTTATTGAAACGTATACAATTCTAAAGGGATTGGATAGGCTAGATGCAGGAAGATTGTTTCCAATGTTGGAGAAGTCCAGAACGAGGGGTCACAGTTTAAGGTTAAAGGGGAAGACTTTTAGGACCGAGATGAGGAAAAACTTCTTCACACATAGAGTGGAGAATCTGTGGAATTCTCTGCTACAGGAAACAGTTGAGGCCAGTTCATTGGCTGTATTTAGATATGGCCCTTGTGGCTAAAGGGATCGGGGGTATGGAGAGAAAGCAGGTACAGGGTTCTGAGTTGGATGATCAGCCATGATCATACTGAATGGCGGTGCAGACTCGAAGGCCCGAATGGCCTACTACACCTATTTTCTATGCTTCTATCCACCGTCAACCCTTTAAATATCATTTGCAGTCTGTCTTAGCTAAGTCACGTCTCATATCTTCAAAGTTGCCCTTCTTTAAGTTCAGAACATTTGGTTCTGAATTAACTATGTCATTCACCATCTTAATGAAATATTCCACCATATTATGGTCACTCTTACACAAGAGGCCTCGCATGACAAGATTGCTAATTAACCCTTCCTCATTGCTCAATACCCAGTCTAGAATGGCATGCTCTCTAGTTGGTTCCTCGACATGTTGGTTCAGAAAACCATCCCGCACACATTCTAAGAAATCCTCTTCCTCAGCACCCTTACCAATTTGGTTCACCCAATCTATATGTAGATTGAAGTCACCCATTATAACTGATGTTTCTTTTTTGCACGCATTTCTAATTTCCTGTTTAATGCCATCCCCAACTTCACTACTACTGTTAGGTGGCCTGTACACAACTCCCACCAGCGTTTTATGCCCCTTAGTGTTACGCAGCTCTACCCATATCAATTGCACATCCTCCAGGCTAATGTCCTTCCTTTCTATTGCATTAATCTCTTCTCTAACCAGCAAAGCTACCCCACCTCCTTTTCTTTCCTGTCTATCCCTCCTGAATATTGAATATCCCTGGATGTTGAGCTCCTATCCTTGGTCACCCTGGAGCCATGTCTCTGTGATTCCAACTATATCATATTCATTAATAACTATCTGCACATTCAATTCATCCACCTTATTACGAATGCTCCTTGCAGTGACACACAAAGCCTTCAGGCTTGTTTTTACAACACTCTTAGCCGTTATACAATTATGTTGAAAAGTGGCCCTTTTTGATTTTTGCCCTGGATTTGACTGCCTGCCACTTTTACTTTTCACCTTACTACTTTTTGCTTCTACTCTCATTTTGCACCCCTCTGTCTCTCTGCACTTGTTCCTATCCCCCTGCCACATTAGTTTAAATCCTCCTGAACAGCAGTAGCAAATGCTCCCCCTCAGTGAATCCTGTGTATGCTCCCTGGAAGCCTCAAGAAATGATAATGATCATGAATCAGGCCCCAGATAGAAAAGAAAAACCAGCACAGTTTGCTCAGTGTGTCCACAGTACTATAGAAATGTTTAATGCGACTCTGCAAGATTTATTCGGTCTCTCCTGCATGATTCTCTCAGCTGATGAGGGGTGGAAATGGAAGGCAGAATTGAGATACCAAACCTATCAGGAGTTACAGATGGGAATGAACAGATGTTCATGAGAATGAACAGATGGACCAGATCATTCAAGCCTTGGAAAGGGCTCTCCAGCAACCTGTAAACATCACTAAAGTACCTGAATGCAAACCTAAGCCTGGGGAATCAGGACCAGACTATTGAGAGCGATTTGTGGCCTGCTACGGCACCTTCGCAGGAGACCAAGACTTTAATGATGGGAATCTGTCCCCCCAGTTCAATGCCCTACTGCTCCAATGCTTAGCAACTAAGTTCGCCAACATGATTAAAACAAATAATATGGACTGGACTGACAATGACCGAAATCTAATGCGACGAGCTTTGACATATCATTAGGACCCAACTTTCGAATCTCGATCAACCCCGAAGGGAACTAATATTAAAGGTGAATATGCTCAGCTGGAAGAAGGACGCGAGCAGGCTATATCTGAGGAACAGAAATGGGAACAAAAACCTACCAAGGGACAGGTGGGGACAACAACCCGTTTAGAAATTGACAAGAAGATGCTTCCAACCATGAGTGCCAACCGTCAGGAAGAGCCCAATGTAATATTGCAAGTTGCTGGAAATCCAGTTCCATTTATGATTGATATGAGGGCAACCACAACCAGTCTCGATCATGAAATAGTATCGGAAAAGTGATTCCAGCTATCAGATGCTACAATCACTCTGTCTGGGTTCGAAGGCATGGAACGTACGTATTCACGTACCCAGCCACTGCAGGTGAAATTCCAGGGGAACCAGGGTGAGGTTTCATTTACAGTCACCACCAGACGGGGGTGTAATCTTGCAGGGAGAGACTTGCTCTGTCTGTTGGAAGTCGAGATTCTTTGCACAGACAATGCTGTCACCCTTGACAGGTGAACAACCGACAGCTTCCCCAGTTTCCGACCCCCAAGTGGAGGGCACTTAATTTGGACTCCACTCCTTCTGCCAGCAGCCGACCCTCATGTGACTCTGTGCTTTGACCCTACAGGGTGCGCTACTGAGGAAAGCCAATATTATGCACCCCTCGATGGACAGAAGTTCCCAGTCACGGTAATTAGACAGGTTAAAGGAAGAGACGGTATTGCATTACTGGCCGAATTTCCAGATTTCCTTTGGCGACAGACAGAACTGGTAGTTCCCCATACCACCATTAGGGTTTGCACTAGGTTCAAGCCAAAGAGCCCAGGGTTCCTGGCCTACACCCTAACAAAACAAGCCTCCAGCACCAAGGGAGACTGGCAAGACATGACCACGGGTCTAGTCCAATATGGGAAGGAGTCTGAGGTGAAGACGGGATATCTGGTAAGACAACCTTTTAATATTGACCGATCCCAAGACGCTGTACCCCATCTCTGTGCAATTTCAGGCCAAGAAGTCTGTTGCACCTGTCCGGATCACCACGAAAGAAGGACAGACGCTCCCATCCATTTAGCAATATCCCCTCAATCCCGAGGCAACGTTTTATGAGGATGGAAGCTCTTTAGTGGATCCAGCAGGATAACAATATTCTGACTATGCAATAATGATGGACGGTGAAGTAATTAAGCAGGCATCTTTTGAAGCAGCTGTCTCCGCCCAGAAGGCTGAGCTGTTTGCTCTGACTCATCCCTGTATCCCAGCAACAGACTAAAGTGGGAACGTTTACACAGACTCCCGTTATGCATTTGGAATTGTACATGACTACGGGGCTCTCTGGGAACGTGGGGATTCCTAACTTCCTCTGGCCACCCCATTAGTAATGCCACCTTTGTAAACAACTTACTCACCGCTGTACAGCTATCTCGAGTTTTGTTCTTCTCAGGGGGCGCCTCTGAGGAGGAGTGAAAACTGTGGTCCCAGATGGGGTGCCAGAAAGACTCCAACCTAGGTTTTTGGATCACCCCAGTGGAACAGGTTTGTGTTCCTACACAGTTTTTACCAATATTGGCTGATTATACACATAATTGTAGACACCTGGGAAAGGAGGGAATGGTTGGTAACCTGTACCCTGCACACCGGGTACGACTCCCTTGCCAGATGGACCTTTTTGTGTCTACAAGTTGATTTTATTGAATTACCTAGAGTACATTGCTATAGATGCTGCTTAGATATTATTGATGTGTTTAGTAGACTACCAATAATACTGTTATGACTGTTGTGAGGGTATTATTACGGGAAATACTTCCCAGGTACGGCCTGCCAGAGATGCTGAGCTCTGACAATGACCCACACTTCGTGATGAAGGTAAACAAAGGGGTACGTAACGAACTAGCTATCCAGCAACAATTCCACTGTGTACACCACCCACGGGCCGCTGGCAGAGTGGAAAAAGCCAATGGCACTCTGAAGAGAAAACTGGCCAGACTAACAGTGGAGACTGGACTCACATGGTTGATGGTCCTACCGTTACCCAGTTCCACATGAGGGTTACCCCACAGGGGAAAACAGGGTTGTCACCAGCTGAAATCATTTATGGACGGCCCATGAAGACACCCTGGGGAATAAGACCTTGTGTACCATTGCTCCCAGAAAGTCTACCAGCAAAATTGGATATTCATACCCGAGGGGAAGACATGGGGAAATATATATGCCAACTAACCAAAATTTTCCAAGCATACATTCACAGGTATGACAGGCTTACAAGGAAGAGAACTACTCTGCACCATGGAACCTGGGATTTTTTTTCCTGATGAAGAACTGGGATTGAGGGAAACTCGGACTGCGGTGGAGAGGACCAGATCAGGTGTTACCGACCGCTCCCATGGCTGTGAAACTGAAGGGGCAATCTCGGTGGATACATCATTTTGCGCCAAACATGTTACTGAAGGAACTGAGTAGAAGGTCTCTCTCGGACTAATGGAAAATGTATTGGTTGTTAGTGGTGTTCATGTTTATGTCTTTGAGAGGGCTCACCCCAGCATCCGGGGGCCCCCATGTAAACACATTTCCGTCTTTCTGTCATACCTATGCCAAACAGGTAGAACTAGGGGCCTGCTGGGTTTGTGCTGAAATTCCACAGCATGGTAAAACTATGGTTCCAATGTCAGTAATCCTGCTCAACCAGAGTGAGGAACTCTCAGCCTGGGCTTTCTCAAATAACATCCGGGGAAGTGAGATGAGGACCTGTGGTCCAGTCATAGATGACTGTGGCTGTCAGTGTTTTGAGGAATGGTGTCTCAGGCCCCCACCAAACGGAACTTCCTACACTGGGAAACATGCATCCTGGCCATACTTGCAGGTGCCCAGCAGCCGAGAGGAACAACTGAGACTGATTGATTTTGGATGATTACTTTTCTCTCCTATGGAGTAGCCGGGAATTCACGAGAGATAATCAATTTGGATACAGCACTTGAGGAGCTGGCCACAATACTGCAGGGGCCCTGACAGAAACACAGGCCCAAGTAACAGAAATATCCACTGAAATTATTGCAATATGACAAACAGTCCTACAGAATTGTATGGCTTTAGATTTTATCCTAGCTGAGAAAGGGGGAACCTGTGTTATTATTGACACAGAATGTTGAACCTATATCCCTGATGAATCTGCTAACATTACATCCCTCTCCGAGCACACTGCAACGGAGATTGACAGCATCAAGAAAGTAGGGCAGGATTTACACGGGTTCACCGAAGGATCGAAACGGTGATCTTGAAGGCCTGTTTGGTAATATGTGGGGCATGATACTGCATTATGGCCTAATAGTTGTACATATCTTTGTTATAATTACTGTTGTACACTGTCATTACCCACTGAGAAGTCAAAGCTGTACTCAGTTGCTTTCTCTGTAAAAAGTTACTGCTTTGTTGATCATGTAATGATCTAAAAGATGGAATGATAAAGTATGTAAAAGGGTTAACACTTCATTAAACAATAGCAGCCTGTTTTTCTGAAAGAAACTGCTGATGATCAACAGATGTGCTAAGCCATGCTCAGCCATGTTTCTTCTTAAGGGTAGCTAGCTAGGGTTTCAGGATGCTTATCTCCATGTGCACTCATGCGAAGAGATAGGACAGCTTCAGTCTGTTCTGTGTCTGGAAGCCATTATGACTGTTCTGTAACTTGTCTATAGGGGCTCCAGCCTGTCATGTAGTAAATATCTTTGGCTCCAGCCTGTGTTGCGTGGGGAGTATCTGGATGGATATATCTGTGGTGTAAGGGGAATTGTTAGTCAGTTAGTGGATTGGGTGGGGGCAGTCATCGACTGTGTCTGTCTGAGTGACTAACTGAGTAAGCCTCAGGTGCTTGGAACAAAGCATTTGTACTTATACGGTCTCTGTGTGACTCTCTCCAGATTCGACCCACAGAATAGGAGTGGTTTTAAAGGGCTGGAAGCTGGAAGCTCATTACCAGACCTGGAGTGATTGCACCTGGGTCTGACAGAGGCATAAATGGTTCTTCTGGGCACATTCAGTCTCGCTCCAACTATATCCCACCTTCCCGTATACAGGTATGTAATGTCTAAAGGATCAGAGTTTGAGTAAATGAGACTCACCAAACTTTCTCCTGACTGAATAAATGGAATCTCCGAGTCTCTTGAGGCAGAGCTGTTCTCTCCAGTTAATGCTTTCAGTCCTCAGGCTGTTTCACTTGTTGCTGTTCCCTCGTCTTCAGCCGTGGTTTGCTTCTAGTTGGGCTTTTTCTTCCAATAAACCTCTCACCGCAGGTCTAACTTTAACCAGAGAGATAATGAAGCACAATAACAATAAAAAGGAGAACCAAACATTTCTGGTTAATGTTACTAAGAACAAAACGTTGAAGGCTGATATAATGATCTCAGTAAACATTTTTTTATTGTCATTCACACATCACAAAATGATACGGGATAAGGAGGAGCCATCATTCAGTCAGGAACAGAATTAGATGATTCGATCCATCTGGTCTGCCCCACCAATTAACCACAGCTGATTTTCATTCCAACACCATATTCCTGCCTTCCTCCTGTAACCCTGAGCTACTCAGCAATCAGGAATATGTTAATCGCTGTCATAAATATACCCAAATGGCAGCTTCAACCAGCCTCTGTGGCAACAAATTCCACAGATCAGACATCTTCTGGCCAAAAAATTCTTCTCCTCTCAGTTTTAAAGGGAAGATTCTTTATTCCGAGACTGTGCTGTCAGATCACAGTCTAATGGAAACATCCTCTCCATGTCCACTGTATCCAGGCTTTTCAGCAGTTGGTAGGTTTACTTAACCATACATCCCTCCACCACCCCCACCGTCCCTCTAAACTCCATTGAGCACAGGTCCAGAGCCATCAAATGCTCCTCATACATAACGCCGAACATTCCTGAGATTATTTTTGTAAACCTTGTTCGCAGCAACTGTACTGAACACATTTCTAGGAATAACAAACTAATTGGTACCAGGGTAATTTGCAGGGGAAAGTTGTGGTTACTTTACTGTTCTACTATCACAGAGTGAGCCATTTCCATGTCCATATTAAAACCGGTACATTTCAGGAAAAATAAACCAATCCAGAGTGAATGTAATAAAAAGAAATTGGAATTACCAAACTGCTCAGCATGTAAGGAACACCTGTGGGGAGAGGAACAATATTTACAATTCAGGTTAAAAACACTTTGTCACGATGACTTCATTTTCAGTTTTTAATGCAGATCTCCAGCAACTTGAGATTCTGCCCGATTTCCACCATTTTATCCAGATCCGACTTCCACAAAATGCAAGTGATTTTAAAGGGCTGGGCTGCTGGAAGCACATTACCAGACCTGGTGTGATTGCAACTGTGTCTGACAGAGGCATAAATGGTTCTTCTGGGCACATTCAGTCTCACCAACTATTTCCCACCTTCTATTGTACAGGTATGTAATGTATAAAGGACCAGTGTTTGAGTAAATGAGACTCACCAAACTTCCTCCTCACTGACTCACTGGGAACTCCAAGTCAGCTGATTCAGAGGTGTTCTCTCCAGTTGATGCTCTCAGTCCTCGGGCTAGTTCACTTGTTGCTATTCCCACATCTTTAGCCATGGTTTGCTTGCAGTTGGGGTTTTTCTTCCAATAAACCTCTCACTGCAGGTCTAACATTAACCAGAGAGATAATGAAGCACATTAACAATGAAAAGGAGAACCAAACATTTCTGCTTAATGTTACTAAGAACAAAACTCACTGAAATTTAAACGTTGAAGCCAAATATAATCATCTCAGTGAACAATCTTTTATTGTCCCTCACACATCACAAAACAATATGGGATAAGAAGGAGTCATTATTCTGTCATGGTAATACATAAGACACAGGAACAGGATTAGGTGATTTGATCCATCTGGGCTATAAACGTGCAGGAGCAATGTGTGGTTAAGTGCCATGCTCAAGGATACAACGCACTGCCTGGCCTCAGGCTCAAACTCATGACCTTCAGATTGCTTAACCACTTGGCCACGTGCACATCACAGAAACCACTCTCCCCCTAGACTTCCCAGTCCCTCGGTAAAGCAGGCAGTGAAATCAAAGATCCCCACAACCTGGAACGTTCTCCTTTCTCACCCAACCCAGTCCGGGAGAAGACACAACAGCCAGAAAGCTCCAGGACAAATGTGAGGAGCCTCAGGAAACGAGGCGAGTTCAGGGAAGTTAATGAACTCAGTGGCGAAAATCACACTATGTGATCTTGCGTCACAAAGCGGAGGGCGGGGCAGATCTGCGGCACACAGCCTCACATGACCTATTGGCGGGACTTCCATTTCAACTCTGCGGAAATAGACAGCCTGGGCTCCTGGTTTGAATCGTTCAATGCAGGTTAAGTGAAGTCCACACATTTTTGACAAGCCCAGATAATCGGAAAATAAATGAGTAATTAGTGATCAGTTCAGGGCTCACGGCCAACAATGGATCTCCCTGCTCGGGACTGGTCTCAATACTCAACAATGGGAACGCAATATCTTCGGCCCGCAGACAGTGATCCAGATCCCCGGTTCCCCCACCCAGAAGATGAGGACCCTTTCCCAATCCCACAGATGATGCACTTCAGCACTGAGCGGAAATGAAAACACCACCCAGCCGGAGACAGAGAGCATGCGCGAAGTGAGTGCCTCAGAAACAGATGGGCAGATGCTGCCCATCTGTTGTTAAATGGGAGGGGCAAATGTGATCATGTGACCAGTGGGGTCTCCCACCACTCTGTGGAAAGAAGCAAACCTGCCGTTCAGATCTCCTCTCACCTGAAATGTATCAGACATTTCAAGCCCCAGGAAAAATGTATCATCAGTCCACTCAGAATCACAATCAGGTTTATTATGAATGGCGTGTGTCAGAAAATTTGTTAACTGTGCAGCAGCAGTTCAATGCAATACATAATATAGAACAAAAAAACCCTAATTAAAATAATAAAAATAACTAAATCAATTAGAGTATACATATATCTGGGGCCCTTATTCTTCATGATTTTTATGAATGACCTGGATGAGGAAGTGGAGGGATGGGTTAGTAAATTTGCTGATGACACAAAGGTTGGGGGAGTTGTGGATAGGGTGGAGAGCTGTCAGAGGTTTCAGCGGGACATCGATAGGATGCAAAAATGAGCTAAGAAGTGGCAAATGGAGTTCAACCAGCATAAGTGTGAAGTGGTTCATTTTGTTAGGTCAAACATGATGGCAGAATATAGTATTAATGGTAAGACTCTTGGCAGTGTGGAGGATCAGAGGGATCTTGGGTTCCCAGTCCATAGGACATTCAAAGCTGCTACGCAGGTTGACTCTGTGGTTAAGAAGGCATATGGTGCATTGACCTTCCTCAATCGCGGGATTAAATTTAGGAGCTGAGAGGTAATGTTGCAGCTATATCTGATGCTGGTCACACCCCAATTTGCTCAATCTGGTTGCCTCACTACATGAAGCATGTGGAAACCATAGAAAGGTTGCAGAGATTTACACAGATGTTACCTGGTTTGGGGAGCATGCCTTTTTAAAATTGTTTGAGTGAACTCGGCCTTTTCTACTTGGAGCAACGGAGGATGAGAGGTGACATGATAGAGGTGTATAAGATGGTGAGAGGCATTGATCGTGTGGATAGTCAGAGACTTTTTCCCAGGTCTGAAATGGTTATGACAAGACAGCACGGGTTTAAGGTGCTCGTGTGTAGTTGCAGAGGAAATGATAGGGATAAGTTTTTTACTCAGAGAGTGGTGAGTGTGTGGAATTGGCTACCAGCAGCGGTGGTGGAGGTGGGTATGATAGTGTCTTTTGGATAGGTACCTAGAGACACTGGAGAAAAATAAAGATAAACTAGCTTAGAAAAATAGAGGGCTATGGGTAACCATAGTAATTCCGAAGGTAGGGACATGTTGGCACAACTTAGTGGGCCGAAGGGCTTGTATTGTGCTGTAGGTTTTCTATGTTTCTGTTGTTATGAGTGATGAACAGACCTGATGGACAATGGGGTGCAGAGTTAACCATTCCCAACCCCCCTCCTGAGAACTACGAACTATTGCTGTTGTTATGCTGCTCATGAAAGAGAGAGATAAAGCCCAGGCAAGAACATCTGCTACAGATAAGAGGGGGAGAGAGACTGTTGATTTACTGTATTATGACTCTTCCTGGATTATTTACCTTCCACTACAAGGACTTCACTTTGCTCCTTAACATTCCTCAGGAGATAGCAGTAGTGGCCTGATTTGATGGACACGGTCATTCAGAGTTGATGGATAGCTGAGACCCCGTGAGTGGGGATAAAAGGCAGGTCTGGAGAGACACCCTTCAGACACCACCTTCGGAGACCGAACCAGGAGATCGGTCAGTAAAGCTCACAGTGTTACAGCAGGGCCAGTGGGGACTTGTGTGTGTGTGTCCACTCATGCCAGAGTGATGAGTCCACCACAGAAGAATGGTCTAGCTGAAGGAGGGAGGGGTCATAACTGAATGGCCATAACGATATGATGGATTAAGAAAGCCACAAAAGGTTTGCCTGCCGCAGCTGTTGCTGTTACATCTCGCTCGCTCTCACTCTCTCTCCAACGATTTCAATACAACAGCCATAACCACCTCAGCATTTATGAACTGAACTCTATACTTTCCTATGACAATTCATTTACCCCTAGACATCGATAGAGCTAGTTTATTATTTATTATTATTATTCCTACACTTTTAGGTTTATTACTGCTAATTTGTTTTATATGTATATTTGCAATTTTGATAGTGTATTGTGTAGTTTACTAATAAACACCTTTAGTTTGGTACCACCAGACTCCAACGTATTCTTCTTTCTCTGCTGGTCAGACACCCAGTTACGGGGTACGTAACACTGTGAATAAATTAAAAATCATGCAACAAACAGAAATACTATATATTTTAAATGTGAGGTAGTGTTCAAGGGTTCAATATCCATTTAGCAATCGGATGGCAGAGGGGAAGAAACTGTTCCTGAATCACTGAGTGTGTGCCTTCAGACTTCTGTACCTCCTTACCTGCTGGTAACATTGAGAAAACCACATTCCCTGGGTGCTGGAGGTCCTTGATAATAGACGCTGCCTTTCTAATCCTCTGGTAATCGTATAAACGTCTATCCAGTCTCACCCCAGCCGGCACAGCTCCGGAAAAACAACACAAGTTTGTCCAACCTCCTGTTATAGCTCAGGCCCTCTAATCCAGGCAATATCCTGGTAAACCTCTTCTGCGCCCTCTCCAAAGCCCCGACATCCTTCCGAAAATGGGAGCGACCAGAACTGTATGAAACACTCCAGATGTGGTATAACTAGTTTTATAAAGCTGCAGCACAACTTCCCGACTTTTGAACTCAATGCTTCAACTAATAAAGACAACCATGCCATTTGCCTTCTTAACCACCCGATCAATCTGTGCAGTCTCTTTCAGGGAGCGATGAACTTGGAGTCTAACATCCCTCTGATCATTAACACTGTTCAGGATTTTGCATTTAACAGTGTACTGTCGCATACATTCGACCTACCGAACTGCCAAGATGATCATCACTAATCAAATATCACTGAGATTTCTCAGGTCCTGTTGAATTTATTGCCAAGTGCACAAGTACGGGAAGGTACAGGTACAGAGAAACACTGACTTGTGGCAGCATCACAGGCAAGTACATTCAGATAACACACGGAACACAAATTATACAATTCTCTGTCAGTAACAATACAGAAATATGTTTTACTTCATCCTGCTAATAGGACCAGAACACCAGGGGCTGAGCGGCGGCTCATCTCAGACGGTTCGGTGTGAAGGTCTCACAACCCTGTCCGACCCCGGCAGATTCTGTGAAGGAAGCGAGGCGAGGCCGCCAGTTCGGGAAAGTTCATCCCCTCCCCCTTCAGGGTTCACCGATCACCCTGTGTTTCTCTCTTCCCTCCCCACCCCCATCTTTTATTCTCCAGTCCTGCCGAAGGGTTTCGGCCGGTAATGTCGACTGTATTCTTCCCCTAGATTCTGCCCGGACTGCTGAGTTCCTCCAGCATTTTGTGCGCGTTGCTCGAATTTCCAGCAACTGCAGATTTTCTTTTGTTTGAGTTCGGGAAAGTTAAGACACTGCTCAACGTCAGACCTCCCCGCTCGGGACCGGCTTCAATACTCACCGAAGGGAAATTGTTGGTGTTGCCCCGCAGAGAATAATCCGTCTCCGGCTCGCCGTCCAAGGGGGCGAGGACCCCCTCCGGATCCTGATCCCGAACCCGGACCCACCGCTGACCCACTTCCACAAAGAACGAAAAAACATCACTGCCCGGCTCGGGCCTGTGAGCATGCGCAATGTGCTTCATGCGGCACAGGCGGTGGGCGGGGCCACGGAAACAACCCCGCAAATGCTGCCGATCTGCAGTAAAACATGATCACGTGACGCTGGAGGGTCTCCCATGTGACCGGTGACTGTTCCTCGCCCTTCACATACTGCCCTACCCACTGCCGCATTTCCCAAATTATTTCATTATTTCCCTATATCATTTCCATACGTATTTAGATTTTCCCTCGATATCTTCCCCGATCACTTTCCCTCCAGCCCCAGGTCACAGAGTTCTCAGAGTTATAGTTTCGATTCACTTCCCATCCCGACACACAATTCAGACCCACACAGAAAATGAGCAGGTTTCTTTTAAATCCGTCAACACACACAAAATGCTGGTGGCACGCAGCAGGTCAGGCAGCATATATAGGGAGAAGCGCTGTCGACGCTTCGGGCCGAGACCCTTCGACAGTCCTGAAACGTTCCGAAACGTGGACAGCGCTTCTCCCTATAGATGCTGCCTAACCTGCTGCGTTCCACCGGCATTTTGTGTGTGTTGCTTGAATTTCCAGCATCTGCAAATTTCCTCGTGTTTGTCATTTAAATCAGTCTATGTTTATAAACACTCATTTTTATTCACATTCCTCTAGCCTCACTGGACAGGAACACTGAAACATTAAGTGAGAAACAACAGGAGGAGGCCATTAGGCCCCTTTAACCATCAGCAAGATGGAGGCTACTCTCCCATCTCAGCCACATGCTTCTACCGATCCTCATTTTCTCGATCCCTTGGGTCTCCACAAATCTGCCAGCCTCTGTTTTATGTGAGGACGATCACCGAGTCTTCAACACCCTCTGTGGTGTAGATTTACAGACATTCACCACCCTCGGCGTGGAGACATTTCTCCTCATCTCAGTCCCGACATTTTCACTGCCATCATATTTGACCTACTAAGATGAACCACTTCACACTTACCTGGGCTGAACTCCATCTGCCACTTCTCAGCCCTGTTCTGCATCCTATCAATGTCCCGCAGTAAACTCTGACAGCCATCCACACTATCCACAAAACATCCAACCTTTGTGTCATCAGTAAACTTACCAACCCATCCCTCCACTTCCACATCCAGGTCATTTAAAAAATCACAAATAGGTAAGGGTCCCAGAACAGATCCCTGAGGCACTCCACTGGTCACCGGCCTCCATGCAGAATATGACCCGTCTACAACCACTCTTTGCCTTCAGTGGGCAAGCCAGTTCTGGATCCACAAAGCAATGTTCCCTTGGATCCCATGCCTCCTTACTTAGTAAGCCTTTCATGGAGTACCTTATCAAATGCCTTGCTGAAATCCATATACACTACATCGACTGTTCTTCCTTCATCAATGTGCTCAGTCATATCGTCAAAAAATTCAATCGGGCTTGTAAGGCTCGACCTGTCCTTGACAAAGTAATGCTGACTATTACTAGTCATATTATACCTCTCCAAGTGTTCATAAATTCTGCCTCTCAGGAACTTCTCCATCAACTTACCAACCACTGAGGTAAGAATCACTGGTCTATAATTTCCTGGACTATCCCTACTCCCTTTCTTGAATAAAGGAACAACATCCGCAACCCTCCAATCATCTGGAAACTCTCTGGTCCCCATTGATGATGCAACGATGATTGCCAGAGGCTCAGCAATCTCCCCCCTCGTCCCCCACAGTAGTCCGGGGTACATCTCATCCAGTCCCGGCGACTTATCCAACTTGATGCTTTCCAAAAGCTGCAGCACATCCTCTTTCTTAATATCTACATGCTCAAGCTTTTCAGTCTGCTGCAAGTCATCACTAGATAGATAGATAGATAGATAGATAGATACTTTATTCATCCCCATGGGGAAATTCAACTTTTTTCCAATGTCCCATACACTTGTTGTAGCAAAACTAATTACATACAATACTTAACTCAGTAAAAAAATATGATATGCATCTAAATCACTATCTCAAAAAGCATTAATAATAGCTTTTAAAAAGTTCTTAAGTCCTGGCGGTAGAATTGTAAAGCCTAATGGCATTGGGGAGTATTGTCCTCTTCATCCTGTCTGAGGAGCATTGCATCGATAGTAACCTGTCGCTGAAACTGCTTCTCTGTCTCTGGATGGTGCTATGTACAGGATGTTCAGAGTTATCCATAATTGACCGTAGCCTACTCAGCGCCCTTCGCTCAGCTACCGATGTTAAACTCTCCAGTACTTTGCCCACGACAGAGCCCGCCTTCCTTACCAGCTTATTAAGACGTGAGGCGTCCCTCTTCTTAATGCTTCCTCCCCAACACGCCACCACAAAGAAGAGGGCGCTCTCCACAACTGACCTATAGAACATCTTCAGCATCTCACTACAGACATTGAATGACGCCAACCTTCTTAGGAAGTACAGTCGACTTTGTGCCTTCCTGCACAAGGCATCTGTGTTGGCAGTCCAGTCTAGCTTCTCGTCTAACTGTACTCCCAGATACTTGTAGGTCTTAACCTGCTCCACACATTCTCCATTAATGATCACTGGCTCCATATGAGGCCTAGATCTCCTAAAGTCCACCACCATCTCCTTGGTCTTGGTGATATTGAGACGCAGGTTGTTTGAGTTGCACCATATCACAAAGTCCTGTATCAGTTTCCTATACTCCTCCTCCTGTCCATTCCTGACACACCCCACTATGGCCGTGTCATCAGCGAACTTCTGCACATGGCAGGACTCCGAGTTATATTGGAAGTCTGATGTGTACAGGGTGAACAGGACCGGAGAGAGTACGGTTCCCTGCGGCGCCCCTGTGCTGCTGACCACCGTGTCAGACCTACAGTCTCCCAACCGCACATACTGAGGTCTATCTGTCAAGTAGTCCACTATCCAATCCACTAAAATCACTAAGCTCCTTTTCCATAATGAAAACTGAAGTAAAGTATACATTAAGTACCTCTGCTCTTTCCACCGGTTCAATACACACTCTCCCACTGTCACACTTGATATTTCAGGGTGAAAGGTGAAATACTCTTGGGGAATCTGAAGGGGGATTCTTCACTCAGAGGTTGGTGAGAGTGTGGCATGAGCTGCCAGTGGAAGTGGTGGATGTGGGTTCAAGTTAGACACTAAAGAGAAATTTGGGTAAGGACATGGATGGGAAGTGTATGCAGGTATTTGGCAGTAAAAACAAAAACGGGTCGGTATTGACTAGAAGGGCCGAAAGGCCTGTTTCAGTGCTGCTGGTCTCTGTGACACTAATAATATTCTGATTTGTAATTTCCACAGTCAGTGCTTTGCTGCTAATTACCGAACCCGATAATTTATAGAATGGGTGTAGAGGCTGCCCAGTGACTGTTCCTGTGTTCACCCCAAACCCTTACTGTCTTCCCTCTCTGCCCCATCCTCCCTCTCACCGTGACATTGGACATACGTTCAGGGTGAAAGTGAATTATTTTGGGGAATCTGAAGGGGGATTCTTCACTCAGAGGTTGGTGAGAGTGTGGAATGAGCTGCCAGTGGAAGTGGAGGATGTGGGTTTGATTTAGACACTAAAGAGGAATTTGGGTGAGGACGTGGATGGGAGGTGTATGGAGGCTCTGGTGCAGGTAGTTGCAACTAGGCAGTAACAACAAAACAGATCAGTATTGACAGGAAGGGCCGAAGGGCCTGTTTCATTGCTGCTGCTCTCTGTGACTCTAATGGTAATTTCCACATCAGTACTTTGCTGTTTATGACTGAACCCAGACATTTACCCAACCAAGAATTGAAAGACTCTTGGCTGGCTACAGAAAGCGTTTACAAGCTGTGATACTTGCCAAAGGAGGTGTTACTAAGTACTGACCATGCAGGGCGCCCAAACCTTTGCTTCGCGCCCTTTCCCTTTTTTGTTATTTTTAAACTGTAAAAGATGGAAATTAAAATGTAATCTTGCTTGAAATATTAAAGAAATGTGTCATCTTTGACTTTATGCCTTTTGGAAATCAGGTCATCTTTTACTCGCTGAGCTATTCACAGTAACAGAAATTTTGACCAGGGATGCCCAAACCTTTGCATGCCACTGCTGGACTAAGTGTGTAAATGTAGGACGGGACCACGTTGGGGGAAAAAATGTGCTCGGTTTTCTAAAATTGACTCCTTCCACCTGAGGCCACGAACATATCAATCACCCCTCGTATATATTTTCATCAAAACATGAACAGGATTCAGCACTCCATGTGTGTATATGCAACTGCGATAAGAAATACAGACTAGAACGGGGATTGTGCCGGAGGATTGGCGTATTGCTCATGTGGTTCCATTGTTTAAAAAGGGTTCTAGAAGTAAGCCTGGCAATTATAGACCTGTCAGTTTGACATCAGTGGTGGGTAAATTAATGGAAAGTATTCTTAGAGATAGTATTTATAATTATCTGGATAGACAGGATCTGATTAGGAGTAGCCAGCATGGATTTGTGCGTGGAAGGTCATGTTTGACAAACCTTATTGAATTTTTTGAAGTAGTTACGAGGAATGTTGACCAGGGTAAGGCAGTGGATGTAGTCTATATGGACTTCAGCAAGGCCTTTGACAAAGTTCCACATGGAAGGTTAGTTAAGAAGGTTCAGTCGTTAGGTATTAGTGCTGGAGTAATAAAATGGATTCAACAGTGGCTAGATGGGAGATGCCAGAGAGTAGTGGTGGATAGTTGTTTATTGGGATGGAGGCCGGTGACTAGCGGGGTGCCTCAGGGATCTGTTTTGGGCCCAATGTTGTTTGTAATATACATAAATGATCTGGATGATGGGTTGGTAAATTGGATTAGTAAGTATGCTGATGATACTAAGGTAGCAGGTATTGTGGATAATGAGGTGGGTTTTCAAAGCTTGCAGGGAGATTTATGCCGGTTAGAATGGGCTGAACGTTGGCAGATGGAGTTCAATGCTGAGAAGTGTGAGGTTCTACATTTTGGCAGGAATAATCCAAATAGAACATACAGGGTAAATGGTAGGGCATTGAGGAATGCAGTGGAACAGAGAGATCTGGGAATAACAGTGCACAGTTCCCTGAAAGTGGAGTCTCATGTAGATAGGGTGGTGAAGAAGGCTTTTGGAACGCTGGCCTTTATAAATCAGAGCATTGAGTATAGAAGTTGGGATGTAATGTTAAAATTGTACAAGGCATTGGTAAGGCCAAATTTGGAATATTGTGTACAGTTCTGGTCACCGAATTATAGGAAAGATATCAATAAATTAGAGAGAGTGCAGAGACGATTTACTAGGATGTTACCTGGGTTTCAGCGCTTAAGTTACAGAGAAAGGTTGAACAAGTTAGGTCTCTATTCATTGGAGCATAGAAGGTTGAGGGGGGATTTGATCGAGCTATTTATAATGTTGAGAGGGATAGATAGAGTTGACGTGAATAGGCTGTTTCCATTGAGAGTAGGGGAGATTCAAACGAGAGGACATGATTTGAGAGTTAGGGGGCAAAAGTTTAAGGGAAACACGAGGGGGTATTTCTTTACTCAGAGAGTGATAGCTGTGTGGAATGAGCTTCCTGTAGAAGTAGTAGAGGCCAGTTCAGTTGTGTCATTTAAGGTAAAATTGGATAGGTATATGGACAGGAAAGGAGTGGAGGGTTATGGGCTGAGTGCGGGTAGGTGGGACTAGGTGAGATTAAGTGTTCGGCACGGACTAGGAGGGCGGGAATGGCCTGTTTCCGTGCTGTGATTGTTATATGGTTATATAGAACACGTACATGAGAGGCCAACTCAGAAAAATGAATCATCACCCTGGAAGAAAACATGAACCAGTGGAATGAGTAAGTCCCTCCATGGGAGACATCCCAACGATCTGAGCAGACGAGATGGTGACAAATGAGCCCTGAATAAGGACGTTCACTCCCAATGTCATTCTTCCTCAGCCGGAGATTTGAGGGGCGAAGAACATCTCAGACAGAACTGCAGTCAGCTCAACTTCTTCAGGAAATTCAAGGGACACCTCTTCACCCAGATCGATGACAATTTGGAACCCATCACCACAGAGGTGAACAACAGGGGAGGATTTGAAAGATCTGTTGTGGAACAGAATCAGGTCCAGCCGGCCTGAGTTGACACTCTACTGTACACTAGGTGTGTTATAAATTCACTAAGTACCAGATACAGTGTTTAAAATAGAACTGATTTATTTGTCACAGATCTAGTCCCATTAAAGGTGAATATGCAGCAGAAGAAACTCCTTCTATGCCCAGTGACCAGGGTGCAGAACTGGGTGTGGTGAGCAGCAGCGATAAATGCAGAGTTCAGCACTGACAACTGCTACGAAGGATGAACAGCTCTGATGGGCAGAAGGGTGCAGAGTTGCCCATGTCCCCCCCCCCCCCCCCCCACCCGGGGAGAATCCCAAACTGTTACTGTTACCACGCTGCTAATGAGAGAGAAAGAGAGACAAAGGGAAAACATACTGGGACTGGAACATTTGCTTCAGATAAGGGAGAGATAACACCGGGAGAGAGAGACTTGTTGACCCACCATATTATGACTCCTGTAAGAATTATGGCTCCGGAGTGGGCTGTTTACTTGGTACCATTCTGTTCATTAAAATTCCTCAGTGGACAGCCGGAGTGGGATGGTTTGATGCACTAAGCCATTCAAAACTGATTGACAACTGAGACCCCGTGAGTAGGAATAAAAGTGAGGTCTGGGGAGACACCCCTCAGACACACCAGGATACACACCAGTGAGCACTGCTTAAGTGTTGGAACCCACGAGAAGGTGTGGGGCATCGGGGACCGAACAAAGGATCGGTCAGTTTAACTCACAGTGTTATAGCAGGGCCGGTGGGGTTTGTGTGTGTGTCCGCCCTTGCCTGGGTGACGAGTCCACCACAGAAGAACGGTCTAGCTGAAGGACAGAGGGGTCATACCTGAATGGGCACAACACATCGACGGATCAAGAACGTAAAGGAAGGTTTGCTTGACTGTAGTTGTCACTGTTCGCTCGCTCTCTCTCTCCAACGATTAAAACACAAGAACCAGCAACTACCTCAGCACGTATGAACTGAACTGAATATTATATTCACATAATACAATTCATTATCCCCTAGACATCGATAGAGCTTGTTTATTATTGATTATTATTATACCCACACTTTTAGGTTTAGTATTGCTAACATGTATTATCTATATATTTTCATTGTTGATATTGATTTGTATATTTTAGATACTTTATACTTTTATATATGTTTACTAATAAACACTGTTTGAAAATAGTACCACCAGACTCCAAAGGATTCTTCTATCTTTGCTGGTCAGACACCCAGTTACGGGGTACATAACACAACCACTCTCCAAATTGCATTTAGCAACAGTGATGGACAAATATCCAGCATGCAGCTCATTGAAACTTTCTCCCAAGTGTGAACCAGGTAGTGTGTCACAAGTGTAACGCGCTGTAAGGTTTCACTGCTGATGCAGTGGACTCTCTGCAATGTTTCACTGTTGAGTTAATGGCTTCTCTGCAGCAGCAATGTTTAGGGTAAGACTAGAGATAACAGGGTTTTGGAGTGTGGGACTATCCAATGACAGAAATGTTCTTCCTTGTGAGTCTGGAAGAGAGATTTTTGTGTTCTTTTGTTGGGGAGAGATGAGAAGAAGAGAGAGTGGGCCCTTTTTCTTTCTTTTTCATTACTTCCCTAACCATCTAGTCAAAGTAAGAATTATACATCTCAGTCGTTTAATCACATATTGTGTATCGTTTGTTACTGCGGGGGTACTGATTTGTAACAGGGGATACATCACACAGCATCCACCCAAACAAGATTTCTTAAATTTGGCCGGGCTGGGGGGTTAACCCCCCCTATATTTAGCTGCTAGTCGAAGCAAGAGTTGCATAGGGTTAGATTACTGAGTGAATTGCTTCTGAAATACACAGCAGGTGAACGGTCTCTCCCCAGTGTGAACTCAATGATGCACATTAGGTTGATTTTGCTGAAGGAATATCTTCCCAAAGTCTGAGCATGAGATCGGTCTCTCCACAGTGTGAACTCAGTGGTGTCTCTGCAGTTGAGATGTCCGAGTGAATCCCTTCCCACACACTGAAGCCTGAATTATGCTTCATCGTGTAAGCTACACCGTACGCTCTGCGTAGCCGTGTATCCGACGCGGCACCCTAGGCCATACCGTATGCCGTAGCCTAATGCGCACCTTATGAAAATGTAACTGTGCGTCACAGACCGCCAGAACTGTGATCGGTCTGCTTGGTAGCAGCACATTTCCTCCTAGGGATTTCCTGTTGCTTCAAAGTTGGAAAATGGACCAAATCAAGGAGAGGTTAAATGAGGAAGTCAGAAAATATCTACATTTGTACGACTCTTCATTGATATACTATAAAGACTTGCAAATGACATGAAATTTGTGTAAAGAAATTTCCACAAACGTCGGTTTGGACGTCACGGACTGCACAAAGAAATGGAAAAACTTCTCTCTTTTCTGCGCTGCAGTAATTTCAATAAAAGTAACTCTTGTTCAACATCAATTAGCTCCAACTCCAGCAAGATGTACTCAGCAGTTGCCATCGTTCCCAACTCCACGAGTCAATTCAACACAGTGACATAGAACCCCAACGCCAACTGGCGTTTTGCTAGAGCAAAGCAGACACACGAACTCACAAGTAAAAATGCACACAACGGCATAGGCCACTTGCGTGGGCTACTGTGTATGCTACACTGTAGCGTCTACACAGAGGGATAAATCAGGCTTGAGTCTGTGAACGGCCTCTCCCCAGTGTGAACTGACCAGTGTGCTTGTAGGTGGGCTGACTGAGTGAATCCCTTCCCACAGTCTGAGCAGGTGAATGGCCTTGCCCAGTGTGAACTCGCTGATGTACCTTCAGTTTAGATGACAGAGTGAATCCCTTCCCACAGTCTAAGCAGGTGAACGGTCGTTCCCCAGTGTGAACTCTCTGATGTACCTTCATTTGAGATGACTGAGTGAATCTTTTCCCACAGTCTGAGCAGGTGAATGGCCTCTCTCCAGTGTGAAGTCGCTGATGCACCTTCAGTTGAGATGACCGAGTGAATCCCTTCCCACAGTCTGAACAGGTAAATGGCCGCTCCCCTGTGTGAACTCGCTGGTGTGCCAATAGGTGGGATGACTGAGTGAATCCCTTCCCACAGTCTGAGCATGTGAATGGCCGCTCCCCTGTGTGAACTCGCTGATGAACCATTAGTTGAGATGACCGAGTGAATCCCTTCCCACAGTCTGAGCATCTGAACGGCCGTTCCCCAGTGTGAACTCGCTGATGTATCTTCAGTTGGGATGAGTAGGTGAATCCCTTCCCACAGTCTGAGCATGTGAACGGCCGTTCCCCAGTGTGAACTCTCTGATGTACCTTCAGGTCAGGTGAACAAGTGAATCCCATCCCACAGACGGAGCAGGTGAACGGCCACTCCCCAGTGTGAACTCGCTGGTGAGCCATTAGGGTGGATGACTGAGTGAATCCCTTCCCACACACTGAGCAGTTGAATGGCCACTCCCCAGTGTGAACTGACTGGTGTCTCAGTAGCTGCGATGACAAAGTGAATCCCTCCCCACAGTATGAGCAGGTGAACGGCCTCTCCCCAGTGTGAACTCGCTGATGTACCTTCAGTTTAGATGACAGAGTGAATCCCTTCCCACAGACTGAGCAGGTGAACGGTCGTTCCCCAGTGTGAACTCTCTGATGTACCTTCACTTGAGATGACCGAGTGAATCCCTTACCACAGTCTGAACAGGTGAATGGTCTCTCTCCAGTGTGAATTCGCTGGTGTGCCAATAGGTGGGATGACTGAGTAAATCCCTTCCCACAGTCTGAGCATGTGAACGGCCTCTCACCAGTGTGAGCTCGCTGATGAGCCATTAGGTGAGATGACCGAGTGAATCCCTTCCCACACACTGAGCAGGTGAACGGCCGCTCCCCAGTGTGAACTGACTGGTGTCTCAGTAGCTGCGATGACAAAGTGAATCCCTCCCCACAGTATGAGCAGGTGAAAGCCCACTCCCCAGTGTGAACTGACCTGTGTGCTTGTAGGTGGGCTGACTGAGTGAATCCTTTCCCACAGTCCAAGCAGGTAAATGGTCTCTCCCCAGTGTGAACTTTCTGATGTAGCTTCAGTTTAGATGACTTAGTGAATCCCTTCCCACAGTCTGAGCAGGGGAACAGCCACTCCTCAGTGTGGACTTGCTGCTGAACCATTTGGTTAGATGACCGAGTAAAACCTTCCACACAAATTCAGTAAATGACCAGCCTTTGCCCCAGTGTGAACTAACTGGTGTGTCCACAGGTGGGAAGACCAACTGAATCCTTTCTCACACACAGAACAGGTGGATGGCCTTGTCCCAGTGTGAACTTATTGATGTCCCTTCAGTTGAAATGTCCATCTGAATCCATTCCCACTGTCTGAGCAGATGAATGGGCACCCCTACCCGTTTAAAATGACCGGTGTGCCAGTCGATCAGAAGATAGAGTGAATCCCTCTCCACAGTCTGAGCAGGAATGATGATCGAGTGAATCGCTTGCTCCACTTCTTAAATATCTGGACAGAGACAGCAAAACTGGTGTGCTGTGTTTTAGATTCCCGTAGAGAAATACCTTGTGATTTGTAACCTGTAAAAAGATATACAAAATCCATCAGTGGGTGTAGGACAACATTTCAGATGAGATCACTGAGTTGTCAAGGTGTGATCTGACATCACACTGTTACAGTGAGGTTCAACCCAAGTTGGAGAGAGAGATCATCATCTAACTGGGCACACTGCTGGTATCTGGAATGACCATTGAACGCTGTGATGTTCTTCCTGTCTCTATAAGAATGGAGCATTTCTGCCATCTCCAATCTGTGTCCTGGCTCAGTTTGACTCTCTCCATTGGTATTATTCCTGTTCCCACTGAGCTGCCTGGGTCCCTGGCCACACAGTAACTGAAACACGCTCACCGAAAAAGCTGGCAGTGCATTCCACACATTTCAGCCCTGGGAAAACAAACCTCTGGCTATCCACACGATCAATGTCCCTCATCATCTTATACACCTAAAAAAGGCTCTAAACATAAACAAGGACATTATACATTGCTTTGAGGATTTGTCCGAAGTCTACAAAATCATGAGGGAGAAGATTGGGTAAATAAATGCAAGCAGCTTTTTCCACTGAGGTTGGGTGACAACTAGACGGCATGGGTAAGTGGGGAAGGTGAAAGTTAAATGGGAACATGTGGAAAAGCTCTTCACTGAAATGGTTGTGAGAGTGTGGAATGAGATGCCAGCACAAGTGGTGAATATGAGCTCGGTTTCACCATTTAAAAGAAGTTTGGATGGGAGCCTGGATGGTAGAGGTATGGATTTGTGTAAAAAGGGCCCAAAGGATATTGGGGACTCAGTTCACCACAACCACAAACTGTTCCTGCTGCTACCATCCAGGAAACGGTACCACAGCAAAAGCACCAACAGGCTCCGGGACATCAACTTCCACCAGGTCATCAGACTGAATAATTGATTTCTATGCTTTCTAGACTGTCCTATATACAAACTAATTATTATAAATCAATTTCAATTACACATTGCACATTTAGACAGTAACGTAAATATTTCTACTCCTCATCTATATGAAGGATATTTGTAATAAAGTCAATTCAATTCACCCTCTCCACTATCTGTTCTGTCAATCTAGCTCCCATTCCCCCTACAACTTATTTAAACCACATCACCCCCCCCCCCCCCACACTACCTCCAGCAAGCCTTATCACTGGGATATTAGTTGCCTCTTGGTCTGTTCCCCTAACTAACAAATCTCCTATCACCCCTTTGACTTTCGTCTGTCAGGTAATTGCCCCCAACAGTGTCTAAAGTGGTCCACCTGCTGTTGTGCAGGATAGCAACAAAGTACTCTGCGATGGCTATTTAACCTCATTCCCCTTCCTGACTCTCACACAGTTTCCTGTGTCCTGCACCTTGGGTGTAACTCACCTCTCTTCATGTCATATCTATCACCCCCTCCAACTGCTGGATGATCCAAAATTCATCCATTTCAAGTTCCAACTCGTTAAAGTGCCGGGTTACAAGCTGCAGCTAGATGCACATCTTGTAGGTGAGGGCATCAGGGAAACTGGAGGTCTCCCCTCCTTCCCTCCTATATCCCCTCTAATTTGTAATATCCAGTGTGCAGATAAATATTGTACTGTGCATTTTTTTACCCAGTGATAAGATGTGCACAGTGAATTTTATATAGAGATGTATTCATTTTCACAGCTAGCAAATCACGGTCAATAGGAACTTTGATCTCCTCTGGGTTCGTAATGGGTAATGAAGGATTTTCTCACCAAAGCTTTTGCACATAGTCCATATGTGGTTTGCTTGCTAAACTATGCTTTAAAAAGTCAGATTTCCAAATATCAATTCACTTCTTCCCACTTGCAAATTCTCCAGCAACTTTTGCATCACCACAATACACACAGGTAACACCAGTTTCTGTATTCTACATAATTATTCCCCCTGAACTCTCCCCCAATGACTGACGGTGGTGAACTCAGTGAATGCAATGCCAATGAATATGAAGAGAAGGGCAGTAGTCTGTCTCATTGGAGTCTAGCACATTTGTGATCTGAAAGCTACTTGTTGCCCAGGGCAAAGGTGTTTGATATCACTAGGTACCTAGACAGAATTGGACAAAACATGTTCTCACCGCTAGAAAAGTCCATCACAAGAACACACACAAAATGCTGGAGGAACTCAGCAGGCCAGGCATCAGCTATGGAAAAGAGTACTAATGCTGAGTTCCGCCGGCATTTTGTGTATGTTGCTTGGATTTCCAGCATCTGCAGATTTTCTCTTGTTTGTGATTGGAGGTAGAACAAAGCTGATTTTCTCAACTGGTGATATAAACGATTTTGTTCCCTTTCTCCGAGTTCCTAATCCTTGCATTTAGATAGCTGGAGCTCAGCTCTGTCTGAGAGATCTATCGGTTCCCATTCCCTCATCGGCCGGAAGCTCCCCGGGACCCATGTACGGATCATGGGGCTGAGAGAGAGGGGAGAGAGCAGGAGTGTCCCGGGATTGCGGGTCACGGTGTCCGGATTTCATAGGAATCGTCCCTCAGTCGGTGCTTAAGATAAAAACACAGAGAATCGATCTTACCCGCAGACGCTATTTCCAAGGCCTTCTGTGTACCGTGCGCATGCGTGATACTTGGTGACGTCATCGGCCCTGACGCCTGCGCATCTGTTCGGTGCTTCAGCGCCGGCGAAATTTTAAACGCACGGCCTTATGGGTAATCACGGTGCCATTAAATATTTCTGCAGGCTCTGGTTCAATATTCATACCTCATTTTTTTCGTGTGTGCATAGAAAAATCTGCAGTTGTTTTAACGCCGAAAGCTCCCATAAACAATATACTCAATATCAACGTTATCCAATGCCAAAGTAAAATGCAGATATAAAACACAGGGGATTCCACAGTTGCTGGAAATACAGAGACACACACACACAAAATGCCACATTTTCGAGTGGATTTACAAATCTCTCCTCTCACTCACTTACTTCGTGGATTACTGAGCTTTTCTACTTTACCATCTTACAACTTTAAGCATTGTTTCCCAAGATTGATTGTTTGGGAGCTATATATACGCACAACACTGTTAACTTCTGTTTATTTCGTTTAATCTTTTATATTTGGAGTAGATACAGATAAAGCTAGTGGTTTTCACATCGAAACCAGACTCCATTAGTGATCTATTGCTGCTGGTACGTAACAATTGCAACAACCCAGCTGTCTGAGGCACAGTCCTTTAAAATTGGTGAAAATGACCCAAAACGTTGAAAAGAGCGGAGAAGGAGTTTAACCAACTTCGTCCAGAGCCCTGAAGAACGTCAAAACCACAGTGAGCTCATCGTCTTATTCAGTGTGGAGAAAATCATGCAGGTGCATAAGATGATGAGAGGCATTGGTCGTGTGGGTAATCAGAGACTTTTTCCCAGGGCTGAAACAGCTAACACGAGGGGGAATAGGTTTAAGCTGCTTGAGAGGAGATGTCAGAGCTAAGGTTTTTAAACAAAAAGTGGTGTGCGTGTGGAATGCACCGCCAGCGACGGTGGTAGATGCGGATACAATAGGGTCTTTTAAGTGACTCTTAGATAGGTACATGGAGCTTAGGAAAATAGGTGGCTATGCAGTTGGGTAATTCTCAGCAGTTTCTAGAGTAAGTTACATCGTCGGCACAACACTGTGGGCCAAAGCGTCTGTAGTGTGTTGTAGATTTCTATGATTCAATGAAATTCAAGGGAAATCTCCTATCCCACGGAGTGGTGACTCGTTGCAACCTGTCATCTCAGGGAGAGTGAGAGGGAAATGGCAGGGATAGATTTTGATATTCTGATATGGAACAGAAACATGGGCCATGACCAGATGGGCCGAGTGGACTCTCTAATGTACACAGTGAGTGTGGTAGAGACAGTAAGTACCTGAGACACGGGATTTGATACAGAACTGATTTATCTTTCACAGATCCACAATATTAAACACCAGTCTAGTTTAAGGCTAACATCAGCAGAACAGACTCCTCCGATGCTCAGTGACCAGGGTTCAGTCCTGGGTGCGATGAGCAGCCGCAAGAACTGCAGAATCTGACAGTAACAGTCCCTCATGAACCTGCAGCTGCCTTCAGTCACCGTGTTGGTTAAACATTTAACACGGAGCTGATCTGAACTTCCTCCCTGATGTGAAGTTGCTGGTGATGCAGCAGCTGGGATGATTGAGTAAAACTCTTTGCTCACTCCGGACAGAAATGTGGCCTCTATTTATTGTGAACTCACCGGAGCATCACAAGGTGGGTTAACTGAATGAGTCTCTTCGCACACACGGAGCAGGTGAACGGCCGCTTCCCAGTGCGAAGCTGTTGATGCATCTGCGATGAATGACGTCAAACTGCTATAACGTCATGGCAATGTATCAAGTCAGATCACGGACATGGACACGTGTTCGCTCCCTCCTTGTAGCGGGTGGGGCGCTGTGTTCTCTAGCATCTCCATGGTGCCTTCGGATAAAAACAGTGTTACAGCTCAAAACAAGTTGGAGGAATAATACTTCATCTTCAAACTGACCGCAGTTTTGGCATCAGGCACAATATCAAACTCTCCGCTTCCCTCTCTGTATCAAAATGGATCATTCCTCCTCTTCATCAGTCTGTGACTTGACAGTTTGTCTGTCTCCTTCGCATTCTGAGCATGCGCCACACACCCACTGAGATCACATTTTATTTACACGGCTGTGACTAGAGACTTTCTGATTATTATGTCCCTCCCGGCATTTGACGGTGGTAAACTCAGAGTCAACAATGGTATTGACCCTCAGGAGTAGGTGATTAGGCTTTTTCGTTGATGATCGATAAACTGCCGGTAGTGTGTGTCTGGATGAGTGGGTCGTTTTCAGACTGGAAGTAGGTAGCGTTTGGAGTACCCCAGAGATCAGTCCCTGACCACAGTTGTTCACAGATTAATGTCCTGGCGGAGGCAGCGAGATGTGAGATGCCCCAGTCTGCTGGTGACGCAGAAAGAGTGGAGTTGGGGGAGGCTATTCACATGCAATTTCGTAGCTTTGCAATCAGTACATAGTGCACTGTGGGGCTGCAGTGGCGGGCTCCAATCTGCTAATTAGATTTGCTGACGGCACTATACTGATCGGCCGAATCCCAATTAATAACGAGGCAGCCTACAGAGAAGAAGTCATCACCCCGACACAGTGGTGTCAAGAAAACAACCTCTCCCTCATTGTGACAAAAACAAAGGAGCTGGTTGTGGATTACAGGAGGAATGGAGACAGGGACCAAATTCAACATTTCCAAGTCTGTTATTGACACAAAATGCACATTTTAATATTGATCATGACACAATGTATTTTATACATTGTTAATGATTAAAACATATTTATAGATTGTTACTGACAGAGAATCGTATAACTTGTGTTCCGTGTGTTATCTGACTGTACTTGCCTGTGATGCTGCCACAAGTCAGTGTTTCTCTGTCCCTGTACCTTCCCCTACTTGTGCACTTGGCAATAAATTCAAGAGGACCTGAGAAATCTCAGTGAGATTTGATTCGTGATGATCATCTTGGCAGCTCGGTAGGTCGAATGTATGAGACAGTACACTGTTAAATGCAAAACCCTGAACAGTGTCGATGATCAGAGGGATCTTAGCCTCCAAGTTCATCGCTCCCTGAAAGAGACTGCACAGATTGATCGGGTGGTTAAGAAGGCAAATGACATGGTTGTCTTTCTTAGTTGAAGCATTGAGTTCAAAAGTCGGGAAGTTGTGTTGCGGCTGTTCCGAGCCTGCGATCGTACTGTGCCTGTTTCTTTAAGAGCGCCGGCGTGAGGAGGCGGGGCTATGACGTCAGTCACAGGCTGACAGCGCTGACTGTGGACTGAACCATAAGAGAGAGAGAGTGATCTGCAGACAGGCAGTCGGCCAGTCTAAAGAGAGAGAGAGACTGGAAAAGCTGATCGCTTCAGTTAGTCGCAGCTGAGGCTTGGAACTCTCCGCTGCCCACAAGAGTGGGTTGATCATCGGTACACGGAACCACAACGAATGTGTGTGGCTGTCACTTCGTATAATCCATAGGAGTGAGTTTTGGAATATCTTGTGTTAACCCTTGCCTGGGTATGTTGTGGGGTAACCCCTGGAAAACGGTATTTCTGTGACAGGTCACTTCGCTGATAACTCGTCTGTGGACGGATTCAGCGGATAAGATCCTCGACGGCGGTTATTTTGAAGTAACCGCCTTTTCTCTACATTTCACCCTGGATTACAAATATCTCTCTCCCATCATTTATTCCGTGCAATACTGAACTTTCCTACTTTACCATCTCAAGACTCTGAGCTTTGTTCCCTCAGGCTCGATAGTCTGGTAGTTATATTTACACATATATACACGTAACACTGTTAACTTTCCTTTATTTCATTAAGCTACTATAAGTAGATACTAATAAAGAGAGTGGTTTTAACATCAAAACCAGACTCCAGTGCGAACTCCATTACTGCTGGTTCGTGTCTAAAACGTTTCAGTTCGTAACACAGTTTTATAAAACTAGTTAGACCACATCTGGAGTGTTTCATACAGTTCTGGTCGCCCCCATTCTCGGAAGGATGTCGGGGCTTTGGACAGGGCGCAGAAGAGGTTTACCAGGACCCTGCCTGGATTAGAGGGCATGAGCTATAACGAGAGGCTGGACAAACTTGTGTTGTTTTCTCCAGAGCGGCGCAGGCTGGGGTGAGACTGGATGGACGTTTATAAGATAACGGGAGGAATAGATAGAGTGGACAGGCGATATATTTTTCCCGGGGGTTGAAATGTCTAATACATTTAAGGTGAAAGGAGATGTGAGCGCAACTTTGCTTCTTTCCACGGAGTAGTGGGTAAATGGACATCTGTTTGGGGGTGAGTGACCAAAACGGCCATGTGATCCCGTTTCCTGTTCACGTTTTCCGCAGATCTGCAGCATGTGCGGGTCACTGCTCTACGTGTACGTGCAGCTTCATCTTTCCCCGTTCAGACAAGTCAGTGAGATCTGGATCGGTCACGTCCTCTCGTTGTCGGTGGACAATATGTTTTTTTTTGGGCAATATTTTCAGCATGTTTCATTCCACTGTTTTCACCTGCTGAAGTGCTGCCGATGTTTCAGGGTGTCTGACCCACTTATGTGAGAATTTAGCTTTTTATAATTATCTGAGCTTCTCATAAATGTGTACGCTTCACTCCACTACTTCCAAAGCAACAACCCAGTCAGTCAAACAGTCGGCACAATTAAAATAGTTTATTATATCTTTTTTTCATTTTGTACTATTTATATAATTTAACGATGTAATATTTATATTCTTATATTAAATCACAATTGTTAAAATCTATGGTTAAAAATTAGGCTCTACTGCTGAACGAATTTCATGACATATGCCGGTGCTATTAAACTTGATTCTGGTATTGATATGGGAGACCCACCACCGGTCACCTGATCCCAGTTACCGCAGATTGTAATGAGAGATTAAAGCCTTTTCTATTTATTTGCGTTCCTCAGAAAGACAACAGTTCAGTTTCCTTCTGTGGTTCCAGAGCAGAAGCTCAGTCTGTCTAATATTTCCACACAATTAAAATGGGGAATTGGTTTATTATCATCATGTACTGAGCTACAGTGAAAATCTTCCCTGATGTACCATCCACACAGATCGATACATTGCAACAGTACATTGAGCTGATATACGACAGAACAATAACTGTAACAAAGCATTATGGCTGCAGAGAAAGTGCAGTGCAGATAGACATATGGTGCAGGGTCACATCGAGTTACATTGTGAGGTCGAGTCCATTTTATCATTCATTTGGCATAACTGCAGACAGGAAACCATCCTTCAGCCTGGTGTTACGCACTTTAAAGCTTTTGTATCTCTCCGCCAATGTGGGAGCGGGTTTGCAGCAAGAATGTCCAGGTTATGAGGTTCTTTGTGTACATGGCCTGCTTTTCCGAGGCAGGGGAAGTGTAGGGAGAGTCCATGGAGGGGAGGCTTGTTTCTCTGATGTTCTCTGTTCTCCATAGTTCTCTGCAGTTCCTTGCAGTCATGGGCAGAGCAGTAGCCATACGAAGGCGTGAAGTATCGACAAGGAGCTCAGAGACCTCGGCCTTCACCCTGCCTTGTGTAGCTGGATCCTAGACTTCCTGTCAGATCGCCAGCAGGTGGTAAGAGTGGTCTCCATCTCCTCTGTCTCTCTGACCCTCAGCACACATACCCCACAGGGTTGTCACTTTGGCCCTCTCCTTTACTTTCTGTGCACCCATGACTTGTGTTGCCACCCACAGCTCCAATCTGCTAATTAAATTTGCTGAGAATACTACATTGATTGGCCTAATCTCAAATACTGATAACAATCGATCAAATGCCTCCTGACAAGGTTCAGTCCAAACAAACTTTTCACCCTTCTTCAGAAGATTAGTCAGAGGAAGAGCGATAGCAGCAAAGTTCTTACAGAACTTACGATAATATCCATCCATTCCCAGAAACCTTCTAAGAGCCTTCTTAGCAGTCAGAATAGGAACTTGAGAAATTGCCTGGACTTTTGCCTGAACAGGAGCCAACTTCCTTTGACCTACAACATAGTCAAGACAGGTCACAGAGGCATGGCCAAATTCACTCTTAGCCAAGTTAACTGTAAGGCTGGCCTGCGAAGCCTGTCAAACAGCTTTTCTACTGCAGAGATATGCTCTTCCCAAGTGTCACTCCCTGTGACTAAGTCATCAAAATAGGCATCTGTGTGTTCTAACCCTCGAATTTCAAAATCAATCATTATCTGGAATGTTCCTGGAGCATTTTTCTTTCCAAAAGGCAAAACATTGTATTCATACAACCCAGATGGTGTCACAAATGCAGAAATTTCTCTACCTCTGTCCATCAATGGAACACACCAATACCCTGTCAACAGATCAATCTTTGTAAGAAATTAGCTATTCCAACCTTATCGATGCAATCATCTACCCTAGGGATAGGATAGGCATCTGTTTTTGTTACTGCATTTACCTTCCCATAATCAGTGCCTCTGAGACCTACTGAATCTGTTTCCACACTTACAACAATTGCTCAGCCAATTTACATTTTCTACGTTAATGCGATATGGGTGTTGTTTAATCGGTTTGGCTTGACCAATATCTGTGTCATGTACTGAGACCGTGGTTTGCTTGGGAACATCGGGAAATAAATCTTTAAACTTCAGAACTAATTCCTTCAGCTGTTGTTGCTTTGGCTGCAGATGAGCAAACTTGTTATCAATATTTTCTGGAACAACGGAGTTCATTAGTCTAACTGGGACCATGTTTGGCTTGTGAAAAGTCTCAGACGAGTCTATTGTTTCATTCTCAGGGTTGCCAGATTCATATATTTTGACAACAACACTCACAGATGGTGCCTGATTGTCAAAATAAGGCTTTATCATATTTATGTGTACCAGCTGTGTTAGTTTACGTCGGTCGTGTGTTGTAATAACATAATTCACATCATTAAATTGAGAGACTATTTCATACGGTCTATTGAATTTCACCTGAAGTGGATTCATCAACATAAAACAAGCACCTTATCCCCCACCCGGTATTTTCTTTCACAACCCTGCTTAACAAACCAACACTTCATTTTGTTTTGAGAAATCTTTCAGTTTTGTTTTGGTAGACTACAGAATTGGTGTAGTTTATTTTTGAACTTTAAAACATAGTCTAACAAGTTAACATGTACATCCCCAGAAATCCACCGCTCCTTTTACAAGGTCAAAGGTCACCTCACTCTGCGACCAAATACGAGTTCAAATGGAGTAAAGCCCAATGATTCCTGAACCGACTCTCTTACTGCGAACAAAAGCAAATGTATTCCTTCATCCTAGTCGTTTCCATTTTCAACACAGTATGTCTTGATCATTTCATGTCTTGAGCGTAGAGTGAAATTTTTCTAAAGCCCCTTGTGATTCCGGATGGTATGGAGACGATGTAATTTGTTTTGCTCCAAGTTCATAAACTACCTGCTGAAATAACCCAGATGTAAAATTACTTCCTTGATCAGACTGGATTTCTTGAGGCAAATCGAATAAAGTAAAAAAAAAACTCGGTAAGAGCCTTGGACACATTTTTAGCTTTAATATTTCTGAGAGGCATTGCCTCTGGGAATCTGAATGCAGTACATATAATAGTTAGCAGATACTGATGGCCAGCTTCAGCCTTTGGCAAATGGGCCAGCACAATCCACTATAACTTTGGAAAAGGTTTCACTGAATGCAGGTATAGGCTGGAGTGGGGCCACTGGGATGACCTGATTAGGTTTAGCCACAACTTGACAAGTGTGACAAATCCCAGCATTAATTTCTGGTTTACCCTGGTTATCCCTGCTACTCTTTTCGAAACTCTTATTCAGGGTAAACATAACCTTATGAGTTAAAGCAAACTGATCTGCTAATCTAGCAGACTCCTGCATAGTGGCAGCATCATTTCCATCTAATTACGTCTTTATGTCATCAGGCACGCACTTTTTGAATTCTTCAATTAAAACCAACTTTTTCAAGCTGTTAAAATCATCATTTACATTTTTATATGTGCACCAGCGGGAAATACACACAAATTTCTCATAAGCAAATTCCATATAAGTCTGGTTCACAGATTTCTTCAAATGTCTAAACTTTTGCCTGTATGCTTCTGGGACCAACTCATAAGCTCTGAGCACAGCCTGTTTCACTAGGTCATAATGTGTGGTGCATGGCCAGCTGGTTAAGGTGTTGAACTAGCGATCTGAAGGTCATGATTTCGAGCCTCAGCCAAGGCAGCGTGAGTGGCTTTGAGCAAAGCAGTGAACCACACACTGCTCCTGCACATTTATAGCCCAGTGGCGATGATTGGGGCAGCATAAATAAATAAATAATAAGCTGCTTCAGCAACTGTCAAAGCAGAATAGGCTTGCTGAGCCTTCCCCTTTGTTATACTTTATGAGACAATTTTCTGTCTGTGTTTCTGCCTCTCTAGCCTCAAACTGCCTCTGCCTTTCCACAGCCTCCATCTTTAATTTTTCTCACTTGTACTGGAGCTCAAGCTCACTCGTTTACTTTCAGGAAACACCTCCAACTCCTCCACTTTAAACACACTCTCAGAAACATAATGTTCAGCTATTATCCTCTGCATCTGTGCCCTCCTCATTGTCAATTTCACCTTAGCAAGATGTAACCTTTCAGCAATACTCAACAACTCAACCCTTCTGGCATCCTCTAATGCCTCAGAGGCTGGCGCTTCCTGACATCAATCAACATCCATTGCTGCAAATTTTCTGCACAGAAATAAATCAAAAGAGATTTCCCCAATGAAATCGATAATTAATCAATCCTCAAATTTGATCATATCCCAGATGCAGGCCCCATTTTGTTATGAACCGTAACGCTTCAGAAACGAACCAGCAGCAACAGACTACTACTGGAGTCTGTTTTTGATGTGAAAACCACAATGCTTATTAGTATCCACTTATAATATAGTAACTTAAGCAAGTTAAACAAAAATTAACAGTGTTATGTGTATATATGTGTATAAATATAACTCCCAAACTATTGAGCTCGGGGGAAACAAGGCTTGGAGTCTTCAGATGGTAAAGTATGAAAGTTCAGTTCAACCACAGAATTGGTGATGAGAGAGATATTTGTAATTCAGGGTAAATGTCGAGAGAAGACAGTTATGTTGAACAGCAAGGGAGATGAGGCTGAGTACAGAGCTATGGTGGAAATCTTTGTCACATGGTACGAGCAGAATCATCTGCAGCTTAATGTGAAAAATACTAAGGAGCTGGTGGTGTACCTGAGCAGGGATAAGGCACCAGTGACCCCTGTTTCCATCCAAGGGGTCAGTGTGGACATGGTGGAAGATTACAAATACCTGGGGATACGAATTGACAATAAACTGGACTGCTCAAAGAACACTCAGGCTGTTTACAAGAAGGGTTAGAGCCGTCTCTATTTCCTGAGGAGACTGAGGTCCTTTAACATCTACCAGACGATGGTGAGGATGTTCTACGAGGCTGTGGTGACCAGTGCTATCATGTTTGCTGTTGTGTGCTGGGGCAGCAGGCTGAGGGTAGCAGACACCAACAGAATCAACAAACTCATTCGTAATGCCAGTGATGTTCTGGGGGTGTAACTGCACTCTCTGGCGGTGGTGTTTGAAAAGAGGATGCTGTCCAAGTTGCATGCCATCTTGGACAATGACTCCCATCCGCTCCATAATGTACTGGTTAGGCACAGGAGTACATTCAGTCAGAGACTCATTCCACCGAGATGTAACACTGAGCGTCATAGGAAGTCATTCCTGCCTGTGGCCATCAAACTTTTCTAATCTTCCCTCAGAGTGTCAGACACCCTGAGCCAATAGGCTGGTCCTGGACTTATTTCCACTTGCAAAGATTAACTTATTATTATTTAATTATTGATGGTTTTATATTGCTATATTTCTACACTATTCTTGGTTGGTGCAGCTGTAACAAAACTCAATTTCCCTCAGGATCAATAAAGTACGTCTGTCTGTCTGTCTGTTCTAAAGGTTACACAGTGTTAAAATGAGAGAACAGTAGCTGTAGATTTTATCCGTCATCTTTACAAATCTACATACGAATTATCACCGAAAGTGACTTGTCATGAGGGGTATCATCTACAAATGAATGACCACATCACACCCAGGCAAGGGTTAACACATAAGTGGTCTCCACAGGATATCCCAAATCAGATCCACTCCTATGGGTTAAATGAGGTGACAACCACACATTCGATGTATGGTGAATGGATAATTAACCCACCCTTGTGGGCAAAGGAAAGTTCTAAACAGTGTTCCCAGTTCTAAACAGGGAACTTTGGCCACTCGTTCCCTGGTTTCAATCCTTCCAGTTTTCATTCGTCTCCGTCTGCCTCTGAGTGTCTGTGTCCTCAGTTAAAACTAAACAAGCTGCAAGTCAGACTGATTCACCTTCTTAATCTCTCTTAAAATGACAGTCCATATTAAACGAAACTGAGGGATTCATAACAATGGCCACTCCCCACTATGAACTGACTTGTGTTCCAGTATTTGGGATGATTGAGTGAATCCTTTCCCACAGACTGAGCAAGTGAACGGCTTCTCCCCAGTGTGAACTTGCTGATGTCCCTGTCGGTTAGCTAACCGAGTGAATCTCTTCCCACAGACTGAGCAGGTGAACGGCTTCTCCCCAGTGTGAACTCGCTGATGACTATGTAGGTTGGATGAGTGAGCGAATGTCTTCCCACATTCTGAGCAGGTGAACGGCTTCTTCCCAATGTGAACTCGCTGATGTCTCTGTAGATTGGATGACTGAGTGAATCTCTTCCCACATTCTGAGCAGGTGAACGGCTTCTCCCCAGTGTGAACTCGCTGATGTACCAGTAAGGTGTATGACTCAGTGAATCCTTTCCCACATTCTGAGCAGGTGAAAGGCCACTCCCCAGTGTGAACTTGCTGGTGTGCCAGTAGTAGAGATGACCGAGTGAATCCCTTCCCACACTCTGAGCAGGTGAATGGCCTCTCTCCAGTGTGAACTCGCTGATGACTATGTAGGTTGGATGAGTGAGCGAATCTCTTCCCACATTCTGAGCAGGTGAATGGCTTCTCCCCAGTGTGAACTCGCTGATGACTCAGTAGATGGGATATCTGTCTGAATCCCTTCCCACATTCTGAGCAGGTGAACGGCTTCTCCCCAGTGTGAACTCGCTGATGACTCTGTAAGGTGGATGACTCAGTGAATCTCTTCCCACAGACTGAGCAGGTGAACGGCTTCTCCCCAGTGTGAACTCGCTGATGTACCAGTAGGGTGAATGACCGAGTGAATCCCTTCCCACACTCTGAGCAGGTGAACAGCCTCTCCGCAGTGTGAACACGCTGGTGTGCCATTAGGTCAGATGACTGAGTGAATCCTTTCCCAGATATTCAGCAGATCACCAGCCTTTGCCCAGAGTGAACTGACTGGTGTGTCCACAGGTGGGAAGACTGACTGAATCCTTTCTCACAATACAGAACAGGTGTATGGCCTTGCCCAGTTTGAACTTGCTGATGTACCTTCAATTGTGATAACCGAGTGAATCCACTCCCACTGTTTGAGCAGGTGAACAGCCTTTCTCCTGTGTAAAATGACGGGTTGCCAGTTGGTCAAATGACCGAGTGAATCCCTCCCCACAGTCTGAGCAGGAAGGATGGTTGATTGAATCCCTTGCTCCACTTCTTAAATATCTGGACAGAGACAACCCAACTGGTGTGTCGTGTTTGAACTTCCTGGAGACAAATTCCTTCTAGTTTTTAACCTGTAAAAAGATTTACAAAATCCATCAATGGGTGTAGGACAACATTTCAGATGAGATTACTTGAGTTACCAAGGTTTGATCTGGTATCACACTGTTACAGTGAGGTTCTACCCAAGTTGGACAGAGAAATCATCTCCTGACTGGGCAGAGTGCTGGTATCTGGAATGACCATCAATTCCCTGATGCTGTTCCTGTTTCTATAAGAATGGGGCATTTCTGCCATCTGCAATTTGTACCTTTGCTGAGTTGGACTCTCTCCATTGGTATTATTCCCTGTTCCTGCTGAGCTGCATGGGTGCCTGGCCCCACAGTAACAAAAACAATCTCACGCAATTAGTCTTTCTTGATGTGCATCTGGGATTTTCTTTTATGTATTATTAACTTAAAGTGCCACAGTTTTAATGCCATATAAAAAATTCCTGTTGAGGTGAATGGTTGGTCCGCACAGTTGTTAAAAAGACAGAGTGAATTTTTGTAATATTTCACATTCTTGTAGAAAGTTACAACACAGAAACATGCCCTTTGGGCCATCTAGTCTATGCTGAACTATTTAATCTGCCCACTCCCATACCCCTACCATGCAGGTACCTACATGAACCTCTGAAATGTTGAAATCGAGCTTGCATGCATCACTTGAGCTGGCTGCTCATTCCACACGTGGATGACTGTCTGTGTGAAGAAGTTTCCCCTCATGTTCCCCTTAACATTTCACCTTTCACCCTTAACTCATGGCCTCTGGTTGTACTCCTACCCCATCTCAGTGGTAAAAGCCAGCTTGCATTTACACTATCTATGCCTCTCTATCACAATCAAATCTCCCCTCAATCTCCTACAGTCCAGGGAATAAAGTCCTGACCTGTTCAGTCTTTCCTTATAACCCAAGTACTCCAGACCTGGCAACATCCTTGTGAATTTTCTCTGAACTCTTTCAAAGTCCTTACATCTTTCCTGTAGGCTGGTGACCAAAACTGCACTCAGTACTCCAAATTAGGCCTCACCAACGTCTTCTACAAGTCAACATAACATCCATCTATTGTTGTCAGTACTTTTGTTCATGAAGGCCATTGGGCTAAAATCTTCCCTTCCATCTCTATCTAACTGTGATACCAGTTTCAGTGAATTAAGGACTTTCTTCTACAAGAGGTCCCTTTCTTCTACAACACTCCTCCGTGCCCGACCAGTCACTGTGAAAGACCTCCCTTGGTAGGTCAGACCAAAGTGCAACAACTCACACTTGTCTGCATTAAATTCCTTTTTCCATTTCTCAAACCATTTTGCCAGCTGGTCCAGATCGCACTGCAAGTTTAAATGCTTTTTTGGCATTGACTAGATGGGACAAATAGCCTGCTTCTTTACTGAACTTCTCCATGTTTCTATGGCAGAGAAGCAGGCCAAACTTGTTTGGAAGGGAAAGGGTAGGAGTGACAATTGAGCAGCAGTGGCTGGAGTTTCTGGAGCAATTCGGGGCCTGAGTGATTCCACAGAAGTGGAAGCATTAGAAAGACAGGAGGACACAACTGTGGTTAAAATGAGAAACCAAAGCCAACATAAATGTCAAAGAGAGGGTAAACAAAAGAACAAAAACTATTCGGAAGCTTTGAGAAACCAAAAGAAGACAACAAATAAATTCAGATGAGCTCAGTGCGTGGAATCATGACTTGTAGTCATTAATGGGTCTCAGTAGCACCCAACAGTCTGAGGCATTTAGAGGAACAAAATATACGAGGCTTCAATTTCTCTTCAAAAGCAAGGTTCCCTGGACCAGTTACCTTTCAACTTTCATTTTGGCAGGCACATACAAACTCTACACCCTCAAAAATTCACATCTGAAGGCCTCCCACTTACATGTACTCCTTTGCCAGGAAACAGCCTGTCCCAAACCACACTTGTCAGATTCTTTCTGATACCATCAAAATTGACCTTTCTCCAATTTAGAATCTCAACCTGTGGTCCAGACCACTCTTTTTCCCTATTTACTTTGAATCTCATGGCATTATGATCACTAATTTCTGTCACCAGCCCTGGATCATTTCCTAACAGCTTATTGCACACTTCTACATCAGGAATTCTACGTACTGATTAAGGGCACATTTGACAAACTCTACCTCATCTAGTCCTTTACAGTTTAGGAGTCCCAGTCAATATATGGAAAGTTAAAATCACTTACTGAATCAACCTTTTTGTTTATTGGCATGGTCTGCAATCTCTCTACAAATTTGTTCCTCTAAATCCCTCAGGCTGTTGGCTGCAACCAAGTCCGAATATTGGTTACAATATCATAATTCCTTGTCTTGAGCTCATCAGACTTTCCTACGATGCTTCTTGCATTGTGATATACACAGCTCAGCACATTCATTGCACCAGTCTCAACCATCTAACTGCTGAATCTATCTATGATCTGAACATCTGACTGGTGTCAAGGAAACAAACCCTCCATCATTGTCAGAAAAACAAAGGAGCTGATTGTGGACGACAGGAGGAATGGAGACAGGATAACCCCCATTGACATCAATGGATACTGGGTTAAAAAGGTGAACAGCTTTAAGTTCCTCGGCATAAACATCACAAAGCACCTTACATTGTCTGTACATACCGGCTGTGTTGTAAAAGGAGCACAGCAGTACCTCTGTCACCTCAGATAGTTGAAAAAGTTGGGGATGGGGACCAAAATCCTGAGGACTTTCTACAGGGACACAATTGAGAGCATCCTGACTGGCTGCATCACTGCCTGGTATGGGAATTGTACTTCCCTTAATTGCAGGAAATTGCAGAGAGTGTTGCGAACAGCCCAGCACATCCGTAGTGGTGAACTTTCCACTATGCAGTACATTTACACAGACAGGTGTATAAAAAGGGCCCAAAGGATATCAGGGACCAAATTCACCACAACCACAAACTGTTCCTGCTGCTACCATCCAGGAAATGGTACCACAGCAAAAGGACCAACAGGCTCCGGGACATCATCTTCCACCAGGCCATCAGACTGATTAATTCATGCTGATACAATTGCATTTCGATGTAATATTGACTGTCCTATGTACAAACGATCTATTATAAATTACCATAAATTACACATTGTACATTTAGATGGAGACATAACATAAAGATTTCTACTCCTCATGTTTATGAAGTATGTATCTAATAAAGTCAATTCAATTCAATTCACCCTCTCCATTATCTGTTTGCTCATTCTGGCTCCCATTCCCCTTGCAGCTTATTTTAACCACATCACCCGTTCAACCCACACTAGCACTAGCAACCCTTACCACTTGGATATCAGTCCCCTCTTGTTCTGTTCCCCTAACTAATGAATCCCCTATCACCCCTTTGACTTTTCTCTGTCAGATAATCCCCTTCACCACCAGTTTCTAAAGTGGTCTACCTTTTGTTATGTTTCATGGGCACAAGAGTACTCTGCAATGTCTATTTAACCTCATTCCCCTTCCTGACTCTCTCCCAGTTTCCTGTGTCCTGCACCTTGGGTGTAACTCAACTCTCTTCATGTCATATCTATCACCCCCTCCAACTCCTGGATGATCCGGAAATCATCCATTTCAGGTTTCAACTCCTTAACGTGCAGGGTGCACATCTTGTATGTGAGGACATCAGGGACACTGGAGGTCTCACCACCTTCCCACCAATGTCCCCTCTAATTTGTAATGACCAGTGTGCACATAAATCATGTACTGTGCACTTTTTTGAACTCAGTGACATGTGCACAGTGAATTTTATACAGAGAGGTAATCGTTTTCACAGCTAGCAAATCACTGTTGATAAGTACTTTGATCTCCCCTGGGTTTGATCGAGTTCATCTGCACTCTCACACAACCTATGTAGCAGGCCTGTAACGGGTAATGAAGGATTTTCTCACCAAAACTTTTTCATATTGTCCATATGTGGCTTGCTTGCTTAATTATGCTTTAAAAAGTCAGATTTGCAAATATTACTCCACTTCTTCCAACTTACAAATTCTCCAGCACCTCTTGCATTGCCACAATACACACAGGTAACACCAGTTTCTATATTGGGCATAAATATTTCCCCTGAACCCTCCTGACGAATTGAGGGTATATAAAAAATTCATTTTGAACCTGTGTAACCTCTGGCTAAAAGAATAATTGGGAGTGAATAGGAATTTTGAACTGAAGTGAACTCAGTCTTCAGCGTTTAGCTAAGACAGACTCATTACCAGTTCTTTGTGGCTTGCAGAGAGACACATTGAGAGCTGATAATATTATACATTGTATCCTCGTTTGAGTAAAGGGAGGAGGACTCACTGATAAGGACAGGAATGAACATCTGTTTGCAATTAAGTCAGGGCCTTGCAAAGGTAATAACTGATAAGGACTGGACAGTACATCCATCTATAATTAAAACCATTTAGCAAACTCTGTTATCTAAGTAATTAAGTTTTGCATCAACACACAGTTTTGCCAGTTCAAATAACATCTTGCAATATTAATGTATGGGATGTACTATGTATAAATATACGGCTGTAACCTAAGTCATTCGACTTGTCAGAAGGTGGCAGTGCTTATGTGCCTTCCCTTTGACAACTGGGTCTCAAACTCCTGCAGGCATTTGAATGCACAATAAACCGTGGTGTCGATAAGAAGTTGGTCTCCTGAGTTTTATTCAGATTCAACTTTAACATTTGGCATCACGGACATGATCCCAATATAGGGAGTGCCAAGCAGACGGGCTGAGTAAGCAGCTGGACCACTCTGGGGACTGCGGAGACCGAACGGGAGCCCAATATAGGGAGTGCCAAGCAGACAGGCTGAGTAAGCAGCTGGACCACTCTGGGGACTGCGGAGACTGAACTGGAGCCCAATAAAGGGAGTGCCAAGCAGACGGGCTGAGTAAGCAACTGGACCACTCTGGGGACTGCGGAGACCGAACGGGAGCCCAATATAGGGAGTGCCAAGCAGACAGGCTGAGTAAGCAGCTGGACCACTCTGGGGACTGTGGAGACCGAACGGAAGCCCAATGGGTATTTTAAATTTGTCACTCACCGTTAGTTCCTTTGGACGTATGGTGCCTCACCCAAGGCTGATCACATACTTGACAGGATCCGGAAAGAATTTGTTGGGAGATTTGTATAAGGTAGGCAAAATTTTACTAAGTGGCCAGGAGGCAGACATGCCAGGTAAATTGATCAATTAAGCAGGAGGTGCCAGCCAGGTAAATTTATCTCATTGTTAATTGAGCAGGAGGCTTTGTGCCCAATAAATTACTTAGAGACCATTGGTCAATTGCAGTCAATTGATACGAGTGGGCCAGTAGCAGCCCGACACAATTTGTGTGAGAGTTCTCCAGACAAGGAAAAATATTTGTGAATGTTGACTGCAGTGCTGAATAAGAAATTGGGGAACAAAATGTGGCCACGGATGGGGGAGGGTGCAGGAGCCTGGGTTATTACCTCATGAGAACAAGCAGTAAATTTGATTTGGAAAAAGAACTGAGCAAAGAAGTGGAAACTGTTGAAAAGGGAATGGAAGGAAAAGGCAGATGTAAAGTGGAACTTTGCCGGCTATGCCACTGGTGGCCTAGTGGCTTCAGCGTTGGACTTCGAAGCGAGAGGTCCCGAGTTCGAATCCAGCTGACTCCCCTGCACACTTTCATCTGTGCTGGGGTTAGAGCTGGTGAACAAAACAACTCACTCAGCAGAAGGCAATGGCAAACTACTGCTGTAACTTGCCTTGTACATGATTTCACAACACCACACAGCGGCGTGGAAGGAAATCCTCGGCTGACTGGAAAAATTCCAGATGTGACCTACCTTTAAAGTGGAACAGTATATTATCAGCAAGTTGGAGGAATAATGCATGAGATAAAGGGATAGAGTAGTGGTCACCAACCATTTTAAGCCCAAGAACCCCTACCTTGGCCTTAGTAAAATGCCCGCCCCCCCTTGTAGGACCTATCAGCCGACAAAAGTTTGTTTCAGTAGATCACAGCACGGTAGCTGCTCTGATACCTATGAAACGCTGAGCCCGAATTAGGTCGTCTGCGAATATTTTAGCACCGGATTCCCCACAAACATTCAGTGTGCTAAACAGGTTTAGAGGCAGCACTCCAGGCCAGTAGTGACGGCACTTCCCACCGGCCGCCCGAGGCCAACTAGTGATCTCTGGCGTGAGGGTGTCACTGCGGTTAGGCGACTGATGACCTCGCGTGCACTCAAGTTCAACAGTGGGCTGACAGGGAATGAGGAAAGGTGCAGCTGACCCATGTTGCTTCCTCGCGGCCCAGTGGTTGGGGACACTGTGTAGTTACACGCATGTAGAAAGAATGGAACTAAAACCCCACAATCCAGAAACAATCTCTCAACAGTATTTGTGTATTTATTTTTCTTTTTTTTCGGGAACTACTGGGAAAGTCTCAAAGGTAGACTAGTTGATCGCAATCAACAGGTTGGCGACCACTGGGATAGAGGTAAGTACTGCAGAAGGAACACCAAAGGTTGGGAGACGTTAAAAACAGAGCGTGAATGGATGGAAGGGTGCCGAAAATGACAGCAGGAAAAACAACGTAAGCAAAACAAGGCCAGTCTACATAGGAGAGAAGGGCAGGAATGTCAGTCTAAAGTTAGAACTGATAGGGAAACACGGGATCCCGAACCCGTGTCTGGCATATCGACCCTGTATGAGTTTTGTAGCCTGCTACAGCACTTTCGCAGGAGACCAAGCCTTTAATGATGGGAATCTGTCCCCCCAATTTAATGCCCTACTGCTCCAATGCTTACCAACTAAGTTAGCCAACATCATTAACAAATAATATGGATTGGCCTGACAATGACCAAAATCGAATGCAACGAGCTTTGACATATCATTGGAACAGGGCTTTCGAATGCCAATCAACCCCGAAGGGAACTAATAGTACAGGTGAATGGAAACTCCCTCTGTCTGTCGATAGAGTAGCACTAATTCTGTGCTGCTCTTAGTTTTCTCTCCCGCTCACAGCTTAAATTTTGAATTTCAAATTTTTAATTGCTGATTCTTGAAGGGGAGTGATATGTCTATGTCTATGAGAAGTGGGAAGAATCTGTATGAACCTACTGACAAAGGTAATGAAAAAGGAAAGACGCCGAAGGAAAGATCTGATGAAATGCCATCATGGGCTAAAGATATTGTTCGGACACTGAAATCAATTCAAGATCAGAATAAGGCAATTAAAGATCAACTGGAAAAGGATATAATGAAATGAACTTATTTCTGGGAAAACTTAAAGATATGGAAACTCAAGTTACTAATCATGAAGAGGAATTGAAGTCAACTAAGCAAAAACTGTCTGATACTACAACCCGTTTGGAAAAATATCGTCAATAAGATTATTGATTTGGAAACTAAGTCTCGGAGAAACAACATACAAATCGTTGGATTGCAGTCAGGAGCTGAAAATGGAGACTTAATGGTTTACTTTGGTAAGCTCTTTCATGATCTATTTTTGACTATTTCATCACAGCTACCTGCTATTGAAAGAGCACACAGGCTATCCACTTCGAAATTTAAAGACTCAACCAGACCAAGATTTATTTTGGTTTGTTTTCATCACTTTAAAATTAAAGATCAAATAATGCGACAGGCAAGAAAACAGAGTTTTCAGATTCAATGAGTCTGAGCTCCGTTTTTATGAAGATTATCCAAAAGAAGTAATGAAACAAAGAGCAAGATTTGCTTTGGTAATGAAACAAGCATATGATATGAAACGACTTCCCTCTTTGAGTTACCCGACAAGAATGAAAGATGTTCCTCCTAATTCTTCCCCATGTACTTTCTTTGACCCAAAAGTCGAGCTGGATTTTGTCCAGGCTATACCTGTCACCGCCACTGACGTTACTACTGAATGAACTATCTGAAAAGCTGTTTGATTATCTGTATATTACTCACACTACAAAAAGAAGATATATGAAGGCTATTTGGATATTTCATTGACAGATTAATAAAAGAAGAAAAGAAAACCTGCTCATCATTACATCCTATTGGATTTTTTTTTGGAAAGAAGATCTACGGTTCAAGTTTGACTGTTCAAATGGTTAATTACATATTTGACTGAGAAAAGAGGATAAAAGGATTTGTTCCTTTTATCTAATATTTGGTTTGATTTTTTTTTGTTGTTTCTTAAATTACTAACTGGTAGTTTTTTTTCTACCAACAGGGTTTCTTTTTATATATTTATCTGGGAGGGTTAAGTTACTATGATTTTACTAATTAATATTTCCATCAATTTAGTTCAGTTAAGTATACTATTAACTTTTTTTAATCTGTTTTATTATAGCGCCCTATAACTGAATTTAAAGTTTTCTTAGGGATTTAAAGCTAAACTTAAGATGGCGCTGGTTTTTCTTTCTAAGAGATTATATTATTTTGGTTCTTTTTCTGTTTAACACCTGATAGAATGTAAACACTCTCCTTTGTTGAGACTTTACTGTCTTTCTTGCAAGGTCATTTTATATATGTACTGGCTGGGGGGAGGCAGAGATGAGACCAACAGAGTGGCCCATGTCTTCGCATCCATCTTAGTTCACTTGCCTTTTTTTCAGGCTTTTGGGAGGGTGGGTGGGTTTAGAGTTAGGAGTTTTTTCCCATTGGGTGGTTCCAGAGCATGCGTGTTTTCTATATGGCTTTATTCTTCATCACTGCCATCTTTGATAATCCCGTATTGGTATGTGTTCTGCGCATGTATAAAGTAAATTAGAATAAAATTATAGTACGGCAGTTAAATGGATTAATGTAATAATTTGGAATATACGTGGTTGGAATTATCCTATTAAACAAAAAAGACTTAAAATTATTAATCGATTCCAACCTGATATAATTTTTGCTCAGGAGACGCATATCAAGGCAGGAGATCAAATTACCGGTAGATTTTTTTTCGCTGGTGGAATGGAAAACAACTCCCATGTTACTTCTCAGAGCAAAACTAAGGGTGTGTCTATCTTTATTAAATCTAATATATTTACTCAAGAGGATATTGAGTCAGATTCTAATGGTAGATTTTTAATTGTTAAAGGAGTGATTTGTAATAGAAAGGTTGTTTTGGTTAATTTGTATGGTCCTAATTTAGATGATCCTTCTTTTTTAAAAAGAATATTTGCTTTACTGCCAGATTTAATTGAGTATATGTTGTTAATGGGTGGGGATTTTAACTGTTGTTTAAATCCTATGATTGATAAGAGCTCAACTAATCAACGACTTCCAAATCATTTTGCGTCAGTTATTAACTCTTTTTTGACCGATTTTGGGTTGATCGAATTATGGAGGCATTTACACCCTGATAACAGAGAATGTTCTTTTCTTTCCATGTTTATAAAATATATTCGATGATTGATTATATTGTAGTTGATCCCCGTCTTTTGCCTAATGTTAAAAACTGTGAATATGACGCTATTGCTGTATCTGATCATGCGCCTTTGAGTTTGTCCTTTGAATTTGACGATGACATTTTTGGCCGTCCACCATGGCACATGTCTCAGACTTTATTGCAATGCTCTGACTTTACCAGTTTTATTGAAAGCCAGATAAAAGAATTTCTTTCTTTTTGATGATATAGGAGGTATGTCTAATTTAATTATATTTGATACATTCAAAGCATTTTTATATGGTCTGATTATTTCTTATTCTTAAACTTAAAACTTAAACTTAAACTTAAAAGACAGACAAAAGCAAAATTAGATAAAATTTCAAAACAAATTAAAGATTTAGATAATATCTATGTGACTTCCCCTAATATTGACATTTTAAAAACGGGTGGAACTTCAATCATAATATAGCCTATTATTAACATTCAATTGAGAGTTATCTACTTAAGTTAAAGAGCCAATTTTATATGTTTGGAGATAAAAATAATAAACTACTTGCATCTCAATTAAAATCAGCTGGAGCCAAGAGGCAAATTTTGAAAATTCATAGAAAAGATGGTACCCTGGCTTGGCATTATGAAGAAATTACTAAGATTTTTCAAGACTTTTAGACTGAACTTTATAAATTTCAATGTCCAGTAGACTCTTCTGAAATGAATGTTTTTTTTTTTTACGAACAATTGCTTTTCCTAAAATTTCTGTTGAGGATCAAAAAACTCTGGATGCCTAAATTACTGAATCCAAAATTCATAAAGCTATTTTCTCAATGCAGTCTGGTAAGGCCCCGGGACTTACTGGTTATCCTGTAGAATTTTATAAAAAAATTTGGAAAATTGCTTTCTCCATATATGTTGGAGATGTTTAAAGAATCTTTTGTGAAAAGTGATTTACCCTCTACTTTTTATGAAGCTTCTATTTCTTTAATTCTCAAAAAGGATAAAGATCCTTCTGATTGTGCCTCATACAGACCTACTTCATTATTGAATGTTGATGCTAAGATTCACTTAAAGATAATGGCCAATCGATTGGAGAGTATTTTGGGTAAAATCATTTTTAAAGATCAAACAGGCTTTATAAAGGGTCATTATTCCTTCTCAAATGTTCAGAGATTATTTAACATTATATATTCACCTTCTAAAACTCCACAATGCCTTATATCTTTGGATGCTGAAAAAGCATTTGATTGAATTGAATGGAAATATTTATTTAATGCTTTAGAAATATTTGGCTTTGGTATTAATTTTAATAATTGGATTAAAATGATATATAAAGCTCCTATTGCTACTGTTGTCACTAATAAGTCTAGGTCTCCTTTTTTCAGCTATCACGGGGGACAAGCCAAGGTTGTCCATTAAGTCCTTTGTTATTTAACTTAAGATTAGAGCCCCTTGCTATTGCTCTTTGTGAAGCCGAAAATATTCATGGGATTTTTGTGAATGAGACCATGCACAAGATCTCTCTTTACACTGATGATTTATTGGTATATATATCCAAGCCTGAATAATCTATTCCTGCTTTGCTAAAATTTATATGACAAATTTGGAGCCCTTTCAGGATATAAAATAAATTTTAGTAAAAGTGAATTACTTCCTTTAAATGAATCTTTCTCTATATATGATAATATTCCTTTTAAAGTCATGGATTCTTTTGGATATTTAGGTTTTATAATTACTAAAAAATATCAGGATCTTTATAAAGTCAATTTTCCTCCTTTAGTGGACTTTTTTAGATTTGTTTTTACAAGACTGTTTAATGTCTTTTTCACAGTTAATGGACAAATATGATATCTCTAATACACATTTTTCAGATATTTACAGGATGGGATTTTTTTACGTGATTTTTTACCGATTTACCCCATAGCCTGCTCTTTAAATTTGGCTTATGCTATTTTTCAGTTTAAACCTTTTCAAAAACAATTAATAGCAATCCTTTATAAACAGGTAATGAATGCTCGCATGTCGCCTAATGATAGGGATCAACACACCTGGGAAGTACAACTTCAACATTCACTTTCAGATAATCAGTGGAGTAAAATTTATTATTTAGTCAATAATTCACCTTTCTGCACACGCCATATCTAAATTCAGTTTAAGATAGTACACAGGGCCCATATGTCCAAAGATAAATTGGCGCATATTTTTTCAAATATAAGCCCTATTAGTGAGAGATGTAATGCAGAAGTGGCTACTCTAACTCATATGTTTTGGTCATGTGTAATTTTAAACAATTTTTGGAGGGATGTGTTTGGAATATTATCTAAAGTTATAGATGTGGATGTTCAACCTAATCCACTTACAGCAACTTTTGGGATTATTCCAGAAGAAGCAAGCAAAATGTCTGCTTCCGCCCAACAAAATTTTAATATTTATTTCAGAATATTCCTGTTTTTGTTTACTAAGAAGTTTTTTGATCGGATTGATTCTATTATTCTATCTTTTATTTGGGATAATAAAAGACCAAGAATTGGTAAATGTCATTTGCAAAAGTTGAAAAAGGATGGTGGTCTCACTTTGCCTAATCTATGAATGTATTACTGGGCTGTTAACGCGGTGTATGTCCTTCTGGTTATATTGGGTTGATAGGAATGAACAGCCAATCTGGGTAGACCAGGAACTGAGAGCTGTGAAACAGTTTTATTTAACTTCGTTATTAGGAGTTACTCTACCTATACAATTAGCTAAAGTTGCTAATTTAAACCTATATCCTGTGGTTAAGCACTCTTTACAAATATGGATCCAGCTCCACAATTTTTTTAATCTTAAATTATACTACAAAGTTTAACTTTTTTATCAACATTACTTTTTTAAACCTTCTTGGAGTGTTCCAATTTTTTTTACATGGTAAAAATAAAGGTATTAATTCTTTTTCGGATTTATTTAAAGAAGGCAGATTGATGTCTTTTGAACAATTTGTCGATAAGTATTCTCTCTTATATTCACTTTTTTACAATATCTTCAAGTTAGACATTTTTTTACAAAAATATTTAAGTAATTTTCCTTACATATTGGAGGCTGATTTGTTAGTTACTATTATGAGTATGAACCCCTCGTTGAAAGGTTCTATTGGAAGAACTTATAATTTATTATTACAAAGGGATAAGCGTCATTTACTTAAGATTAAACGGGATTGGGAGAAGGAACTCAATTTCCCTTTTATATGGGAGGATTGGACATGGATTCTGAAGCTGGTTAACTCTTCTTCGATCTGTGCTAGTCATTCACTGATTCAATTTAAAATTGTACATTATTACCATTTGACGAAGGAGAGACTTCCAAAAATATTTCCCAATGTTGACAAGTATTGTGATAGATGTAAAAATGAGATAGCCACACTGACACATGTGTTCTGGTCATGTTCTGTATTAAAACAGTTTTGGAAGTCAATCTTTTCGACAATTTCTAAAGCACTCTGAATCAATTTACAACCTAATAAATTGACTATGCTTTTTGGAATAATTCCTCAAAATATCCATGGTATTTCTGTGTCTGACCAACATGTTTGTTACATTGATAGCTAGGAGGGCCATCTTGTTGAAATGGAAGGATATATCAGCTCCTACTTTGTCACAATGGCTCTCTCAGGTGATGCTGTGTCTTGGAGAAAATTAGAAGTCGATCCTTTGTACCTTTATTTGATTTTGAGAAGAGATGGGGCTCATCTGCTCGTTATTATCATTTCAGTTAACTGATAGATTTCCTCCACGATCTAAATGTAAATTTTTTGATATATCTTTTCTTTCTTTTTGGCGGTTTGATGTTTATTTTTAGAAGCTTTTTGTATGACGCTTGGCTCTGGGGTTGTACCTCCAATGGGTTTCTTCTTTTTTTCCCCCTCACTTTTCTTTTTTTTTTAATTCACAAAATTTTCAATCCTCAAGATAATTTCCTCTTTTATGAGGCATTGTAAGTGTTGTTACTTCGATGCACTTGTGCTATTTTTGAATAATAGTAATAAAAAGATATGAAAAGAATATTAAAGGTGAATATGTTCAGTGGGAAGAAGGATGCGAGCGTGCTATATCTGCGGATCAGAAATGGGAACAACAACCTACCAAGGGACAGGTGGGGACAACAACCCGTTTAGAAATTGACAAGCAAGGATGCTTCCTACTGTGAGTACCACCCCTCAGGAAGAGCCCAGTGTAATATTGACAGTTGCTGCTATTCCAATTCCGTTTATGATTGATATGGGGGCAACTACAACCACTCTCAATCGGGAAATAGTATCGGAAAAGGGATTGCAGTTATCAGACGCAACATTCACTCTGTCTGGGTTCGAAGGCACGAAACGTACGTATTCACATAACCAGCCACTGGAGATGGAATTCCATGGGAACCAGTGTGAGGTTTCATTTACAGTCAGCACCCCGCAGTCGGGGGTGTAATCCAGCAGGGAGAGAGTTGCTCTGTCTGTTGGAAGTCGAGCTTCTCTGAACAGGCAATGGTGTCACCCTGTGACAGGTGAACAACTGATAGCTTCCCCAATTTCCGACCCCCCACTGGTGGGCACTTAATCTGGACTTCACTGCGTTTGAACCCCTTCTGCCAGTGGTCGACCCCCATGTGACTCTGTGCTGTGACATTACGGGGTGCTCAGCTGAGGAAAGTCAATATTATGCACCCCTCGAGGGACAGAAGTTCCCAGTCATGGTGATTGCAGAGGTTAAAGGAAAAGTGGGCAGTGCATTACTGGCCGAATTTCCGGATTTCCTTTGGCGACAGACAGAACTGGTAGTTCCCCGTACCACTGTTAGTGTTTGCCCTGGGTTCAAGCCAAAGAGCCCAGAGTTCATTGCCTACACCTTGCTGAAACAAGCCTCCAGCACTGAGGGAGACTGGCAAGACTTGGCTGCGGTCCAACTCCGATACTGGAAGGAGTCTGAGGTGAAGGCGGGACATTTGGTGAGACACACTTTTAATATTGACCGATCCCAAGACGCTGTACCCCATCTCTGAGCAAATTCAGGCCATGAAGTCGGTCACACCAACTGTCCCCCTGTCCGGATCACCGTGAAGGAAGGACAGACTCTCCCATCTATTCTGCAATATCCCCCTCTAGCCCGAAGCAATTTTATGAGGATGGAAGCTCTTTTGTGGATCCAGCAGGGAAACAATATTCTGGCTATGCGATAGTGACAGACAGTGAAATTGTTCAGCAAGCTTCTTTTGAAGCAGCTGTCTCCGCCCAGAAGGCTGAGCTGTTTGCTCTGACTCGTGCCTGTATCCCAGCAACAGACTAAAGTGGGAACGTTTACACAGACTCCCGTTATGCATTTGGAATTGTACATGACTACGGGGATCTCTGGGAACATGGGGATTCCTGACTTCCTCTGGCCACCCCATTAGCAATGCCACCATTGTAAACAACTTACTCACCACTCTACAGCTTCCTTGAGTTTTGGCTATTATGAAATGTGCGGCCCACACACGCATGTCTGACTGTGTCACTAAACAAAATGCTCTAGCAGATCAGACAGTGAAAAGTGAGGCACAATCCTCAGTAGTTGTAGCCTCCTCGCGTTCCCGTCAAGCAACCCTCCATGACTAAAGCAGAACGGGTTTGCCGGACATGTGGGAGGTACGTAATTTTCAGGGGGACGTCTCTGAGGAGGAGTGAAAACTGTGGTCCCAGATGGTGGTGCCAGAAAGACCCCAACCTAGGTTTTTGGATCACCCCAGCGGGACAGGTTTGTGTTCCTACACAGTTTTTACCAATATTGGCCGATTATATACATAATTGTACACACCTGGGAAAGGAGGGAATGGTTGGTAACCTGTACCCTGCACACCGGGTATGACTCCCTTGACAGGTGGATCCTTTTCTGTGTCTACAAGTTGATTTTATTGAATTGCCTAGAGTACATTGCTATAGATACTGCTTAGTTATTATAGATGTGTTTAGTAGATGGATTGAAGCTATTCCAACTACCATTAATACTGCTATGACTGTTGTGAAGGTATTGTTATGGGATATAATTCCCAGGTACGGCCTGCCAGAGATGCTGAGCTCTGACAATGGCCACACTTTGTGGTGAAAGTAAACAAAGGGGTATGTAACGAACTAGCTATCCAGCAACAATTCCACTGTGTACACCACCCATGGGCCACTGGCAGAGTGGAAAGAGCCAATGGCACTCTGAAGAATAAACTGGCCAGACCAGCAGCGGAGACTGGACTCACTTGGTTGAAGGTCCTACCATTAGCCCTATTCCATGAAGGTTACCCCATAGGGGAAAGCGGGGTTGTCACCAATTTACAACATTTATGGATGGCCCATGAGAATATCCTGGGGACCAAGACCTTGTGCACCATTGCTCCCAGAAAGCCTACCAGCAAAATTAGATATTGGAAGAGATGGGGAAATAAATATGCCAACTAACCAAAATTTTCCAGGTATTACATTCATAGGTATGACAGGCTTACAAGGAAGAGAACTACCCTGCAGACAGGAGTGACTATCCCACCATAGAACATGGGAATTTTATCCTGATCAAGAACTGGGATCGAGGGAAACTCAGACCTCGGTGGAGAGGACCATATCAGGTGTTACTGACCACTCTGACAGCTGTGAAACTGAAGGGGCAATCTCGGTGGATACATCGAACAGACTACAAACGTGTTACTGAAGGAGCTGAGTAGAAGGACTCTCTCGGACTAAAGGAAATTGTATTGGTTGATAGTAGAGAGTGATGAACCTCTAGGTTTCTTGCCTTGGACTGTCATTTTGAGAGATAGTGCCTGAGTGACGTCAGCCGCCAGCTTTCTCGGCTCCTGTTTGAATCTTACAAGAGAGAGAGAGGGGGCTGGAACTATTTGACCATGGAGCGTGTTTACACTTGCTGGCAGCTTGTGTTCACATAGCTCAAAGTTTGTTTTGTTTAAGCAAGGACACACCGTCAGCCAGAGAGAAAGAAAGAAGATGGAAGGTTTGAAACAAAGGACATAGTGGCCAAAAGTCACTGTTTGGACTCTCCTATGCCCACAAGGGTGGGTTGATTATTGATCCATTGTATACTGAATGTGTGATTGTCACTTTGTTTGATCCACTGCAGTGAATCTTTTAGTTTGGGAGTATCCTGTGACGACCACTTGTGCTAACCCTTGCCTGGGGGTGGTAATTCACTTGAAGAGGTACCCCTGTGACCAATCACTGTTGGTGATAATTCGTATAATCCATATGGGGATTTTGTTGGAGTATCCCGTGGCTACCACATTTGTTAACCCTTAGCTGGATTCGGGTGTGTTATGTGGTAAACACTTGTGAGAAGGGATATTCTGTGGAAATCACTGTCGGTAATACTTTGTGTGTTGGGTCTGGATTGGGAGTACATTGCAGAATCTACCTGTGTGTTAACCCTTGCCTGGGTGGTAGTTCTTTCTAAAGACAGTACTCCTGTGATAAGCTACTTCTGGTGATAATTCGTATGTGGATTTAGAACAACGACGGATAAGACCTGCAGAGACTGTTATCTTGTTTTACTACTGTGGAATTTGTGGAATTCAACGTAATTGCCTTCTCTCGCCATTCACCTTGGATTACAAATATCTCTCTCTTGTCATTGATTCCATGGCTGAACTGAACTTTCATACTTCACCATCTCAAGACTTTAAGCTTGGTATTCCCTGAGCTCAATGGTTTGGGAGTTATATTTACACATATGTGTACTCATAACACCTTTAACTTTAGATTATTTTGCTTAAGTTGTTATACAAGTAGATACTAATAAAGACAGTGCTTTTAACATCAAAACCAGACTCCAGGTGTGGTCTATTGCTGCTGGTTCATTTAAACCGTTACGGGTGTGTAACAGTGGTGTTTGTGTTTATGTCTTTCAGAGGGCTCACCCCAGCATCCAGTTACGATTTTTCTGTCTCTGTCACACTTATGCCAAATGGGTAGAACTAGGGGCCCTGACAGACAGAGTGTTTTGACAGATGTATCTCAGGCCCCCACCAAACAGAACTTCCTACACTGGGAAACATGCATCGTGGCCATACCTGCAGGTGCTCAGCAGCGGAGAGGAATAACTGAGACTGAGCGATCTTTGATGATAGTTTTTCTCTCCTATGGAGTAGAAGGGAATTCACGAGAAATAATCAACTTGGCTACAGCACTTGAGGAGCTGGCCACAATACTGCAGGGGCCCTGACAGAAACACAGGCCCAAGTAACAGAAATATCCACTGAAATGATTGCAATCCGGCAAACAGTCGTACAGAATCGCATGGCTTTAGATTTTATCCCAGCTGAGAAAGGGGGAACCTGTGCTATTATTGACACAGAATGCTGCACCTATATCCCTGATGAGTCCATTAACGTTACATCCCTCTCCGAGCACAATGCCGAGGAGATTGACAGCATCAAGAGAGTAGGGCAGGATTTATATGGGTTTACCGAAGGGTCGAAATGGTGATCTTCGAAGGCCTGTTTGGTAATATGTGGGGCATGATATTGCATTATGTCCTAATAGTTGTACATATCTTTGTTATAGTTACTGTTGTATGCCGTTTTTACCCACTGAGAAGTCAAAGCTGTACTCGATTGCTTTCTCTGTAAAAAAAAAAATACTGTTTTGTTGCTCATGTAATGATCAAAAAGAAGGGAATGATGAAGTATGGTTTAACACTCGTTAAAAAATAGCAGCCTGTTTTTCTGAAAGAAACTGCTGATGATCAACAGATGTACTAAGCCGTGCTGAGCCATATTTCTTCTTGAGGGTAGCTAGCTAGGGTTTCAGGATGCTTATCTCCTTGTGCACTCATGTGTAGAGATAGGACAGCTTCAGTTTGATCTGTGTGTGTAAGCCATTATGACTATTTTGTAATTTGTCTTTAGGGGCACCAGCCTGTCATGTAGTAAATAACTTTGGTTCCAGCCTGCCTTGTGTGGGGAGTAACTGGACTGATATATCTGTGGTGAAGGGGAATTGTTAGTCAGTTAGTGGATTGGGTGGGAACAATCATTGACTGTTCCTGTTTGAGCGACTAACTGAGTGAGCCCCGGGTGCTTGGAATAAAGAGTTTGTACTTATACGGTCTCTGAGTGACTTTATCCAGATTCGACTTCCACAAAATGGGAGTGGTTTTAAAGGGCTGGGCTGCTGGAAGCACATTACCAGACCTGGACTGATTGCAACTGGGTCTGACAGAGGCATAACTGGTTCTTCAGGGCACATTCAGTCTCACTCCAGCTGTTTCCTACCTTCCCTTGTACAGGTATGTAATGTCTAAAGGACCAGTGTTTGAGTAAATGAGACTCACCAAACTTTCTCCTGACTGAATCACTGGAATCTCCGAGTCAGAAGGGTTCGCTCCAGTTGATGCTTTCAATCCTCGGGCTGGTTCACTTGTTGCTGTTCCCTCGTCTTCAGTCACGCTCTGCTTCCAGTTCTGGTTTTTCTTCCAATAAATCTCTCACCACAGGTCTAACTTTAACATGAAAGATAATGAAGCACATTAACAATAAAAAGGAGAACCAAACATTTCTGCTTAATGTCACTATGAACAAAACTCACTGAAATTTAAACGTTGAAGGCAGATATAAGGATCTCAGTGAACAATCTTTTATTGTCCCTCACATGACACAAAAGAATATGGGATAAGAAGGAGCCATCATTCAGTCATGGTAAGACATAAGGAACAGAATTAAGTGATTTGATCCATCTGATCTGCTCCACCATTCAAACATGGCTGATTTTATTCCAACACCATATTCCTGCCTTCCTCCTGTAACCCTGAAGCTACTTAGCAATCTTGAATATATTAATCTCTGTCATAAATATACCCAAATGGCAGCCTCAACCACACTCTGTGGCAACAAATTCCACACTTCGGACACCTTTTGGCAAAAAAAAATTCTCAACTGAACTTTAACGGGAAGCATCTTTATTCTGAGATTGTGCTGTCAGATCACAGACTCTGTCTAATGGAAACATCCTCTCCATGTCCACTGTATCCAGGCTTTTCACTATTCGGTAGGTTTACTTAACCACCCCCACCCCCCCCCACCGTCCCTCTGAACTCCATTGAGCACAGGTCCAGAACCATCAAATGCTCCTCACACATAACGCCGATCACTCCTGAGATTATTCATGTGAACCTCGTTAGCAACAACTGCACTGAACACATTTCCAGCAATAACAGACAAACTGGTTCCAGGATAATTGACAGGGAAAAGTTGTGCTTTCCTTACTGTTCTACTATCACAGATCGAGTCATTTCCATTTCCAGGTTAAATGTAATAAAAAGAAACTGGAATTACCAGAAACACTCAGCAGGTAAGGAACAGCTGCGGGGAGGGGAACAAACTTTACAATTCAGGTTATTGACGTTTCGTCAGAATGACTTCAAACATTTAGTTTTTAGTGCAACTTGAGATTCTGCATGATTTCCACCGAGTGACAGACTGGTGACAGTGAGGGGTGGGGGAATTTCCAAACACAGTTTGAACACCAGACTCACGGGTCTATTCCTACTGTTGTAAACACGGAAAAGCCGGTCCGGAGACGTCAGAACACACCACAGCTACTGAATTAATGATACATACTACTGTATAAAAGATTCAAAAATGACAAAGTTAGAAGAAACAACAAGAACTTTGCCAGATATACTTTGACCCTCACCAATTTTTTATCAACACACCATAGAAAGTTTCCCATCCGGACACTTCACGCTTTGCATGGTAACTGCTCCGCCCGTGACTGCGAGGAACTGCACAGACCTTTGGATCCAGATCAGCACATCCCAGTCCTCGGTAAAGCAGGCAGTGAAATCAAAGACTCCCACAACCTGGGACGTTTTCCTTTCTCACCCACCCCAGTTCGGGAGAAGACACAACAGCCATAAAGCTCCAGGACAAATGTGAGGAGCCTCAGGAAACGAGGCGAGTTCGGGGAAGTTAATGAGACTCAGTGGCCAAAAACACACCACGTGATCTTGCGTCACAAAGCGGAGGGCGGGGTGAATCTGTGGCTCACAGCCTCACGTGACCTGTCGGCGGGACTTCCATTTCAATTCTGTGGAAACAGACAGCCTGGGCTCCTGGTTTGGATCGTTCAATACAGATTAAGTGAAGGGGACACATTTCTGACGAGCCCAGATAACTGGAAAATAAATGAGTAACTGGCCCTCAGTTCGGGGCTCACGGCCAACATCGGATCTCCCCGCTCGGGATCGGTCTCAATACTCACCGAGGGAAAGTGATACCTTCGGCCCGCAGACAGTGATCCCGACGGAAGAGACGAAAGTCTTTCACGAACACACAGCCGACCCACTTCAGCTCTGAGCGTAGAGGATAACACCGTCCACCCGGAGACTGTGAACATGCGCGGAGATTCCGGAGGCGGAGCCTCGGAAACAGACGCGCAGGTGCTGCCCATCTGCGATTAAATGGGAGGGGCAAACGGGATCACGTGACATGATTGGGTTCTCCCCCCCCCCCCCCCCCCCCCCCCCCAGGCAGAGACTCCAGCTACTCATTAGTCTCTGGACGGAAGCAAACCTGCCGCTCACATCTCCTCTCACCTTAAATGTATTAGACATTTCAACCCCCAGGAAAAATATATCGTCTGTCCACTCTATCTATTCCTCTCGTAATCTTATAAACGTCCATCCAGTCTCACCTCAGCCTGCGCCGCTCTGGAGAAAACAACACAAGTTTGTCCAGCCTCTCGTTATAGCTCATGCCCTCTAATCCAGGCAGTGTCCTGGTAAACCTCTTCTGCGCCCTCTCCAAAGCCCCGACATCCTTCCGAGAATGGGGGCGACCAGAACTGTATGAAACACTCCAGATGTGGTCTAACTAGTTTTATAAAACTGTGTTACGAACTGAAACGTTTTCGAAACGAACCAGCAGTAATAGAGTTCACACTGGAGTCTGGTTTTGATGTTAAAACCACTCTATTAGTGTCTACTTATATTATAGTAACTTAATGAAATAAAGGAAAGTTAACAGTGTGAAGTGTATATATGTGTAAATATAACTCCCAGACTATCGAGCCTGAGGAAAGAAAGCTTAGAGTCTTGAGATGGTAAATTAGGAAAGTTCAGTAATACACAGAATAAATTACGGGAGAGAGATATTTGTAATCCAGGGTGAAACGTAGAGAAATGGCCGTCACTTCACAATAACCGTCGACGAAGTTCTTATCCGTTGAATCCGTCCACATACGAGTTATCAGCAAAAGTGACCTGTCAGAGGAATACCGTCTTCCAGGGGTTACCACACAACATACCCAGGCAAGGGTTAATACAAGATATTCCAAAACCCACTCCTATGGATTATACGAAGTGACAGCCACACACATTCGTTGTGGTTCCGTGTACCGATGATCAACCCACTCTTGTGGGCATAGGAGAGTTCCAAGCCTCCGCTGCGACTAACTGAAGCGATCAGCATTTTCTCTCTCTCTCTCTCTCTCTCTCTCTCTCTCTCTCTCTCTCTCTCTCTCTCTCTCTCTCTCTCTCTCTCTCTCTCTCTCTCTCTCTCTCTCTCTCTCTCTCTCTCTCTCTCTCTCTCTCTCTCTCTCTCTCTCTCTCTCTCTCTCTCTCTCTCTCTCTCTCTCTCATTTATGGTTAATCCACAGTCAGCGCTGTCAGCCTGTGACTGACGTCATAGTCCCGCCTCCTCACGCCGGCGCTCTTAGAGAAACAGTCACAGTACGACCGCAGGCTCGTAACAGCCGCAACACAACTTCTCGACTTTTGAGCTCAATGCTTCAACCAATAAAGACAACCATGCCATTTGCCTTCTTAACCACCCGATCCTTCAGGGAGCGATGAACTTGGAGTTTAAGATCCCTCTGATCATCAACACTGTTCAGGGTTTTACATTTAACAGTGTACTGTCTCATACATTCGACCTACCGAGCTGCCAAGATGATCATCACTAATCAAATCTCACTGAGATTTCTCAGGTCCTGTTGAATTTATTACCAAGTGCACAAGTACGGGAAGGTACAGGTACAGAGAAACACTGACTTGTGGCAGCATCACAGGCAAGTACATTCAGAAAACACACGGAACACAAGTTATACGATTCTCTGTCAGTAACAATCTATAAATATGTTTTATGTCATTAACAATATATAAAATACATTGTGTCATGATCACTATTAAAATGTGCATTTTGTGTCAATAACAGACTTGGAAATGTTGAATGTGCTCCCTGTCTCCATTCCTCCTGTAATCCACAACCAACTCCTTTGTTTTTGTCACAATGAGGGAGAGGTTGTTTTCTTGACACCGCTGTGTCGGGTGATGACTTCTTCTCTGTAGGCTGCCTCGTTATTATTTGGGATCCGGCGGATCAATGTAGTGTCGTCAGCAAATCTAATCAGCAGATTGGAACCCGCCACTGCAGCCCCACAGTGCACTATGTACTGATTACAAAGCTACGAAATTGCATGTGAATAGCCTCCCCTCCCCCAACTCCACTCTTTCAGCGTCACCAGCAGACTGGGACATTTCACATCTCGCTGCCTCCGCCAGGACATTAAACTGTGAACAACTGTGGTCAGGGACTGATCTCTGGGGTACTCCAAACGCTACCTCCTTCCAGTCTGAAAACGACCCACTCATCCAGACACAAACTACCGGCAGTTTATCGATCTTGTGAGATTCAAAATTAAGATGTGCGTTTCTGATTTAATTATGTCTGGGTTAAGGTCAGAGGACAAATGTGATTTAATTATGTCTGGGTTAAAGTCAGAGGACAAATGTGATTTAATTATGTCTGGGTTAAAGTCAGAAAACAAATGTGATTTAATTATGAATGCAGAAGCCCTGACAAGACTAACTGTTTGTGGAATCATTGAAGTCCTGAGATATGGACTATTGTTTTACAGAAATGTGTAAAAAAAACAACTCCAAATATGGAATGGGAAAACACTGTGTACCTCCCGAGTCAGGGAGGAGGGGTGGTAAGGAAGAAGGATAAAACCTGCTGCCCTGTAAGGCTCAGGGTTCCCTTCTCTGAGGGGGCCCAGCTCTGCAGAACTGTTAATAAACTTTGTTTCCTTGAATTTGTCTTGAAGCCATTATTCGGGAGCGTGGCTCGTTTCTGACAGATCTCCAACGAAAAAGCCTAATCACCTACTCCTGAGATTCAATACCATTGCTGACTCTGAGTTTACCACCGTCAAATGCCAGGAGGGACATAATAATCAGAAAGTCTCCAGTCACAGCCGTGTAAATAAAATGTGATCTCAGCGGGTGTGTGGCGCATGCTCAGAATGCGAAGGAGAGAGACAAACTGAGCCAAGTCACAGACTGATGAAGGGGAGGAATGATCCATTTTGATACAGAGAGGGAAGCAGAGAGTTTGATATTGTGCCTGTGTGGTGAACTACATAAACCTGTCTGGACTGCTCCTGTGGCTCCTCCCACAGACCCCTGTATAAAGGTGATTGAGGCCTGTGCCCGGCCTCATTCTCCAGGATGTAGTGTTGTTAATTCTTCCAGTCAATAAAAGCCGATATCTCGCTTCTTACGTCTCAGAGTGAGTTACTGATGGTGCATCAGCCTGATTCCGGAACTGTGACCAGTTAGAAGATGAAGTCTTGTCCCCCCAAATTATTTTGAGTTGTGACAGTGTTTTTCTCAGAAGGCACCATAGAAACTAAAATTATCTGAACTGAAATGTTGTCCTTCACCCACTGACGTGGTTTGTAAACTTTTAACAGTTTAGAAAAGTCAAAGGATTTGGGTATGGGAATCACAAACACGTTAGTTGCTTTGTGATTGCTCGTTAGTTCCGCTGTATCTGTCAGTTCACCAGCGCTTGAATGCCGCCAATCCTTGAATGTGGAGTTGGAGATGTTGGAGAAGACAGCGCCCCACTCGCTACAAGGAGAGCCCGAACACGTGTCCATGTCCGTGATCTGATTGGATACATCGCCATGACGTTATAGCAGTGTGACGTCATTCACTGGCTCTCATTTTGGAAGGGATTCAGTCGGCCATCGCAGATACACCAACAGCTTCGCTCTGGGAAGCGGACGTTCACCTGCTCCGTGTGTGCGAAGAGACTCATTCAGTTAACCCACCTTGTGATGCTCCGGTGAGTTCACAATAAATAGAGGCCACATTTCTGTCCGGATTGAGCAAAGAGTTTTACTCACTCATCCCAGCTGCTGCAACTCCAGCAACTTCACATCAGGGAGGAAGTTCAAATCAGCTCTGTGTTAAATGTTTCACCATCACGGTGACTGAAGGCAACTGCAGGTTCATGAGGGACTGTTACTGTCAGATTCTGCAGTTCTTGCGGCTGCTTATCGCACCCAGGACTGAACCCTGGTCACTGAGCATTGGAGGAGTCTGTTCTGCTGATGTTAGCCTTAAACTAGACTGGTGTTTAATATTGTGGATCTGTGAAAGGTAAATCACTTCTGTATCAGATGCCGTGTCTCTGGTACTTACTGTCTCTACCGCACTCACAATGTACACTAGAGAGGCCATTCGGCCCATCTGGTTTCTGCCCATGTTTCTTTTCCATATCAGTATATCAAAATCTACCCCTGCCGTTCCCCTCTCACTCTCCCTGTGATGACAGGTTGCAAATAGTCACCACTCCGTCTGTGTGTGTGTGCGTGTGTGTGTCTGTATTTCTAGCAACTGTAGAATCTCTTGTGTTTTATATCTGCCTTTGCAAGAGGCATCAAATAAATGGAATGCCTGTTGATATTGAGTATATTGGTTTTTGGAGCCGCTTTCTACGTTAAAACAGCTACACAGTAAAAACCCTGCGGTGTGGACATGAAACCGGTGCTAACAGGAATGTTTAATGGCAGCTCGATTACCCATAAACCCTGGGTTTAAAATTTCGCTGCCTCTGAAGCAACGATCAAATGCGCAGGCATCAAGGTCGATGACGTCGCCGAATAGCACGCATGCGCGCAGTACACAAAAGACCTCAGGAGGATCGGTAAAGGTAAGAATGATTTTCCGGGCTGCTATCTTAAACTCAGACTGAGGGACATTTGCTGTGAACTCTGGACATCGTAGTCCGCAATCCTGGGACAGTCCTGCTCTCTTCCCTCTCTCTCAGCCCCACGATCCGTACGCGGGCCCCGGGGAGCTTCCGGCTGATGAGGGAATGGGAACCGATGGATCTCTCGGACAGAGCTGAGCTCCAGCTATCTAAATGCAAGGAGTAGGAGCTCGGAGAAAGGGAAGAAACATCTTTTACATCACCAGTTGAGCAAATCACCTTTGTTCTTTCTTCAATCGTAAACAGGGGAAGATCTGCAGATGTTTGAAATTCAAGCAACACACACAAAATGCCGCAGGAACTTAGCATTAGTACTCTTTTCCATAGATGCTGCCTGGCCTGCTGAGTTCCTCCAGCATTTTGTGTGTGTTGCTTGAGCTACCTCCTCTCGTTCTGCATTGTTCTACCCGTGAGAACATGTTTTGTCCCATTCTCTCTGGGTACATAACGATATCAAGCACCTTTGTCCTGGGCAACAAATAGCTTTCACATCACAAATGTACCAGACTCCAATGAGACAGAAAGACTACTGCCCTTCCCTTTATGTTCATTGGCATTGCCATCACTGAGTTCAACACCATCTGTCACTTGGGGGAGGGTTCAGGGGATATATTTATGTACAATACAGAAACTGGTGTTACAGTATTGTTGCGATGCAAAAGTTGTTGGAGAATTTACAAGTGGGAAGAAGTGGAGTGATATTTGGAAATCTGACTTTTGAAAGTATCATTTAGCAAGCAAATCACATTTGGATGATGTACAAAAGCTCTAGTGAAAAAATCCTTCATAGCCCGTTACAGGCCTGCTGCATAGTTTGTGTGAGAGTGCACATGAACTCGATGAAACCCAGAGGAGATCAAAGTTCTTATCAATTGTGAGTTGCTAGCTGTTAAAAGAAATACCTCCCTATTTAAAATTCAGTGTGCGCATGTTGTTGTCAGTGGGTAAAAATTGCACAGCACAAGGTGTTTCGGCACACTGGTCATTACAAATTAGGCGGGACATTGGTGTGGGAAGGTGCGGAGACCTCCAGTGCCCCTGATACCCTCACCTACAAGATATGCATCCAGCTGCAGCCTGTAACCCTGCACTTTAAGGAGCTGGAAATGGATGAATTCTGGATCATCTGGGAGTCAGAGGGGGTGACAGTTATGACATCAAGAGAGGTGAGTTACACCCAAGGTGCAGGACACATTAAACTAGGTGAGAGTCAGGAAGGGGAATGAGGTTAAATATCCATCACAGAGTACTCTTGTGGCCATCTCGTACGACAACAGATAGACCACTTTAGAAACTGTTGGGGGGGATTACCTGGCAGAGCAATGTCAAATGGTTGATAGGGGATTTGTTAGTTTGGAGATTAAAACTAGCAGAGATCTAATATCCTGGTGGTAAGGCTTGCTGTTGCTAGTGTGTGATGGGGAGGGTGTGTCGTGAAACTAAATTTGCAGGGGGGAATTGGAGTCAGAATGCCAGAACAGATAGTGAAGTGGGTGAAATGAATTGACTTATATCATTCATATACATGAGGAGCAGAAATCTTCATATTACTTCTTCATCTAAATGTGCAATGTGTAATTTACAATAAATAGTTTATACATAGGACAGTGGTTATAACAGAAACACAATTGTATCAGCATAAATTAATCAGTCTGTTGCCCTGGTGGAAGAAGCCGTCCAGGAGCCTGTTGGTCCAGCTTTTATGCTGCGGTACCATTTCCTGGAAGGTAGCAGCCGGAACAGTTTGTGGTTGGGGTGACTTGGGTCCACAATGATCCTTTGGGACTTTTTATGCACCTGTCTCTGTAAATGTCCTGAACAATGGGAAGTTCACAACTACAGATACGCCGGGCTGTCCGCACCACTCTGCAGAGTCCCATACCAGGCAGAGATGCAGCCAGTCAGAATGCTCTCAATTGTGTCCCTGTAGAAAGTTCTTAGGATTTGGGGCCCCATCCCAAACTTCTTCAACCGTCTGAGGTGAAAGAGGCGCACGGCCACGTCCCACACAGCCGGTATGTACAGACCACATGAGATCCTCGGTGATGTTTATGCCGTGGAACTTGAAGCTGTTCACTCTCTCAACCCCAGATCCATTGATGTCAATAGGGGTTAGTCTGTCTCCATTCCTTCTGTAGTCCACAACCAGTTCCCTTGTCTTTGTGACATTGAGGAAGAGGTTGCTTTCTTGACACCCAGACAGATGTTGTTCACACCTCGGACAGAGTCAGCAATCAAATGGTTGAGCCTGGTGCGATGAATGTGCTGAGCTGTGTATATCACAATGCAAGAAGCATCGTAGGAAAGCCAGATGAGCTCAGGACAGGGAATTATGATATTGTAGCCATTATTGGGACTTTGTTGCTCCCAACACTCTGAGAGATTTAGAGAAACAAACTTTGTAGAGATCGCAGACTATGCTAAGAAACAAAGGTTGATATAGTAAGCGATTTTAACTTTTTATATATTGAATGGAACTCCCATACTGTAAAAGGACTAAATGGGGTAGAGTTTGTCAAATGTGCCCTTAATCAGGACGTAGTATTCCCGACATAGAGGTGTGCAATAAGCTGTTAGGAAATGATCCAGCATTAGTGACAGAAATTAGTGTATGGGAACACTTTGTATCTAGCGATTGTAATGAAATAAGGTTCCAAGTAGATATGGAAAAAGAGAGGGCTGGACCATGGGTTGAGATTCTAAATTGGAGAAAGGTCAATTCTGATGGTATCAGAAAGATCTAACAAGTGTGGATTGGGACTGGCAGTTTTTCTAGCAAAGGAGTACTTGTAATTGTGAGTTCTTCAGAAGTGAGGGTGTAGAGTTTGTATGTGCCTGCCAAAATAAAAGTTGTAAGGTAACTGGTACAGGGAAACTTGGGTTTCAAGAGATATTGAGAGCTCGGATATTTTGTTCCTCTAAATGTCTCAGACTCCTGGGTGCTACCAAGACTCATTAATGACTGACTCATTAATCATCAGTCCAAGCCCTGAGCTTATCTGACTTTTTGTTTAGTCATCTTCTGTTGGTTCCTAAAAGCTTCCCAATAGTTTTTTGTTCTTTCGTCTGTCCTCTCTTTGTCTTTTATGTTGGCTTTGGCTTCTCATTTCAGCCACGGTTGTGTCCTCCTGCCTTTCCAATGCTTCCACTTCTTTGTGATGTATCTGTCACTCAGCTCCCGAATTACTCCCAGAAACTCCAGCCATTACTGTTACGTTGTCACTCCTACCTTTTCCCTTCCAAACACGTTTGGCCAGCTTCTCTGTTACAGAAACATGGAGAAGTTCAGTAGAGAAATGAGCTATTTGGCCCATCTAGTCAATGGCAAAAAAAAATTTAAGCTGTCTAATGCAACTACCTGCACTGGAACCATCGCCCTCCATACCCATACCATCCAGGTACCTATCAAACTTCCCTTAATTGAGAAATCGAGTTCATATTCACCACTTGTGCTGGCATCTCATTCCACACTCTGACGACCATTTCAGTAAAGAGCTTTTCCAACTGTTCCTGTTAAATTTTCACCATCCCCACTTACTACCCATGACCTCTGGTTGTCATCCTACCCAACCTCAGTGGAAAAAGCAGCTTGCATTTACCCTATCTATACCCTCATAATTTTGTAGACTTCTAACAAATCCTCAAAGCAAAGTTTAATTTCCTTGTTTATGTTTAGAGCCTTTTTTAGGTTTATGAAATGATGAGGGATGTTGATCGTGTGGATAGCCAGATGTTTGTTACATTGGCCTTTATAAATCAAAGTATAGAGTATAAGAGTTGGAATGTAATGGTGAAGTTGTATTAAACATTGGTAAGACTGAATTTGGAGTATTCTGTGCAGTTTTGGTCACCTAATTACAGGAAGGATATTAATAAGTTTGAAAGTGTGCAGAGAAGGTTTACAAGGATGTTGCTGGGACTTGAGAAACTGAGTTACAGAGAAAGGTTGAATGGGTTAGGACTTTATTCCTTGGAATGAAGGAGAATGAGGGGTGATTTGATAGAGGTGTATAAAATTATGATGGGTATAGATAGAGTGAATGCAAGCAGGCTTTTTCCACTGAGGCCAGGGGAGAAAAAAAACAGAGGTCATGGGTTAAGGGTGAAGAGAGAAAAGTTTAAAGGGAATATTAGGGGGTGCTTCTTCACTCAGAGAGTGGTGGGAGTGTGGAATCAGCTGCCAGATGAAGTGGTGAATGCGGACTCACTTTTGACATTTAAGAAAAACTTGGACAGGTATGTGGATGAGATGGGTTTGGAGGGATATGGCCCAGGTGCAGGTCAGTGGGTCTAGGCAGAAAAATGGTTCTGCACAGCCATGAAGGGCCAAAAGGCCTGTTTCTGTGCTGTAATGTTCCATGGTTCTGTTGTTGAAATTTCCCAGGGAAGAAATGACTAACATGAGGGGGCATCATTTTAAGCTGCTTGGAAATAGATACTGAGGGGATTTTGGGGTACTTTTTTACACAGAGAGTGGTGGGTGCGTGAAATGCGCTTCCGGATATTTGTGTGAGATTCCCATCTGCACGTTAACAAAGGCTATTTGCGTCAGAGTGTTCAGTTACTGTGGGGCCAGCAGCCCATGCAGCTCAGTGGTAAAAGGGAATAATACCAATGGAGAGAGTCCAACTGAGCCAAGTCACAGATTGGAGATGGCAGAAATGCCCCATTCTTATAGAGACAGGAGGAGCATCAGAGAGTTTGATGGTCATTCCAGATACCAGCACTGTGCCCAGTTAGAAGATGATTTCTCTCTCCAACTTGGGATGAACTTCACTGTAACAGTGTGATGTCAGATCACACCTTGACAACTCAAGTGATCTCATCTGAAATGTTGTCCTACACCCATTGATGGATTTTGTAAATCTTTTTTACAGGTGAAAAATGACAAGGAATTTGTCTATGGGAATCTCAAACACAACACACCAGTTTTGCTGTCTTTGTCCAGATATTTAAGAAGTGCAGCAAGGGATTCACACGATCATCCTTCCTGCTCAGACAGTGGGGAGGGATCCACTCTATCATCTAACTGACTGGCATGCCCCTCATTTTATATGGGAGTTCACCTGCTCAGACAGTGGGAATGGATTCACTCAGTCATTTCAACTGAAGGTACTTCAGCAAGTTCACACTGGGCAGAGGCTGGTCATCTGCTGAATTTGTGGGAAAGGATTCACTCGGTCATCTGACCTAATGGCTCACCAGCGAGTTCACACTGGGGAGAGGCCGTTCACCTGCTCAGACTGTGGGAAGGGATTCACTCGGTCATCTGACCTAATGGCTCACCAGCGAGTTCACACTGGGGAGAGGCCGTTCATCTGCTCAGACTGTGGGAAGGGATTCATTTCGTCATCTAAACTGAAGATACATCAGAGAGTTCACACTGGAGAGAGGCCGTTCACCTGCTCAGACTGTGGGAAGGGATTCACTCAGTCATCCTACCTACTGGTACACCAGTCAGTTCACACTGGGGAAAGGCCATTCACCTGCTCAGAGTGTGGGAAAGGATTTACTCAATCATCCACCCTAATGGCTCACCAGCGAGTTCATAGTGGGGAGCGGCTGTTCACCTGCTCGGACTGTGGGAGGGGGTTCACTCGGTCATATAAACTGAAGGTACATCAGCGAGTTCACACTGGAGAGAGGCCATTCACCTGCTCGGACTGTGGGAAGGGATTCACTCAGTCATGTCTACTGAAGTTACATCAGCGAGTTCACACTGGGGAGCGGCCGTTCACTTGCTCAGACTGTGGGAAGGGATTCACTTGCTCATCTCAACTGAAGGTACATCAGCGAGTTCATACTGGGGAGAGGCCGTTCACCTGCACAGTCTGTGGGAAGGGATTCACTTTGTCACCTCACCTACTGAGACACCAGTTAGTTCATACTGGGGAGTGGCCATTCACTTGCTCAGTCTGTGGAAAGGGATTCACTGAATCATCTTTCCTGCAGAGACACCAGTCAGTTCACACCGGGAAGTGGCGGTTCACCTGCTCAGACTGTGGGAAGGGATTCAATCGGTTATCTCACCTGCTGTCACACCAGTCAGCCCATACAGGGAAAGGGCCGTTCACCTGCTCAGTCTGTGGGAAGGGTTTCATTTCGTCATCTCAACTGAAGATACATCAGCGATTTCACACTGGGGAGAGGCCGTTCTCCTGCACAGACTGTGGGAAGGGATTCACTATGTCATCTCATCTGAAGGTACATCAGAGAGTTCACACTGGGGAGAGGCCATTCACCTGCTCAGACTGTGGGAAGGGATTCACTTCGTCATCTCAACTGAAGGTACATCAGAGAGTTCACACTGGGGAGAGGCCATTCACCTGCTCAGACTGTGGGAAGGGATTCACTCGGACATCTCAACTACAGAGACACCAGCGAGTTCACACTGGGTAGAGGCCGATTTCATGCTCAGACTTTGGGAAAAAATTCTCTCAGCCAAATCCACCAAATGTGTATCACTGTTGACACTGGGGAGATTCCGTTCACCTGCTGTGAATGTGGGAAGCGATTCACTCAGTGAATTAACCTTGCGTAACTCTCACTTCAGCTAGCAGCTTAATATAAGGGGTGATAGACCCCAGCCTGGCTAAACTTAAGAAATCTTGTTTGGATGGATGCTGTGTGATGTGTCCCCTGCTACAAATCAGTACCCTGAAATAACAGTAAACAATATGTGATTAAACAATTGAGCTTTGTAATTCTTACTTTGACCAGAGGGTTAGTAAAGAAAACAAATAAAAAAAAGATAAAGGGCCCACTCTCTCCATTTGCATTTTCTCATCTCTCCCTGGCAAAAGACCATGAAAATCACTCTTCCAGACTCACAAGAAAGGACATTTCTGTCATTGGACAGCCCCACACTCCAAAACCCTGTTATCTCTAGTCATAGCCTAAACATTGCTGCTACTGAGAAACCATTACCTCAGCTGGGAAACATTACTGAGAGGTCGTTACATCAGCAGTGAAACCTTACAGCATGTAAGACTTGTGACACACTGCCGGTTTCACACTGGGGAGAAAGTTTCAATGAGCTGCATGCTGGATATTTGTCCATCACCGTTGCTGAATGCAATTTCGAGAGTGACTGTCGGTGCTGAACTCTGCAATTATTGCTGCTGCTCACCACACCCAGTTCTGCACCCTGGTCACTGCGCATGGGAGGAGTTTCTTCTGCTGCACATTTACCTTTAATGGGACTGGAGTTTAATATTCTGGATCTGAGACAAATAAATCAGTTCTATTTTAAACTCTGTCTCTGGTACTTACTGAATTTATAACACACCTAGTGTACAGTAGAGAATCAACTCAGGCCAGCTGGACCCTGCCAGTGATTCAGTTCCACGACAGTCCTTTTAAATCCTCTCCTGTTGTTCATCGCTCGCTCTCCCTGGATGGTGAGATCCACCACTGGATCCATCATCCAGTGGTGATGGATTCCAAACAGACACCACTCTGTGGTGAAGAGGGTTCCTTTGAGTTTTCTGCAGAGTGAAGAAGTCGAGGAGAAGGAAATCAGAAGTGGGGCGTGGCAATGTCAGAGTAGAAACATTTTGAAGCTGATTGACAGAGAAAATCTTTTGTTTGACTGATGACACGAACAATACCTGTGGTGAAGTGCTCCACTGGTCGAGGAACATGTGTGTGTTGGGAAATGCTTTATCTATTAAGGGAGTTGTTCCTGCTTGTTTATCTTGTAATATTGTATCCAGATGGTTATTATGGATTGTCCTATCTGAAATAATGTATTGATTAACATATAATCTTGTCACCATCTCATCTGCTCAGATCGTTGGGATGTCTCCCATGGAGGGTCGTACTCGTTCAACTGATTAATGTTTCCTTCCATAGTGATGATTAATTTTTCTGAATTGGCCTCTCATTTAAGATTTCCGGTCTGTATTTCTTATCACAATTGCATATACACACATGGAGTGCTGAATCCAGTTCATTTTTGATGAAAATATATATACCTAGAAGTTTTATCTGACTATTCTGTGATATTTTTTATTTCATGTGTGTTATTTCTCTTCCTCCATCTGTCCAAGGTAGTGTTAATCTCAGTGGGTTTGAGTGTAAATAGTCTTTTCTAAAGCTTTCTTAAGTTCTTGTTTACCTTTCTAAATTTTACTGATTGAAATGGGACCAAGATATTTTTATTTTAAAAGAAGTCAATGTCAGTATTGATGAAAGTGTTTATTGCCTGTGTTGTATTTGTTAATTACTGAGCTCTATTTGGTAGTTTTTTAAAAAGCCTTGAACTGAATTTTGTCAAAGGTTTTCCCTATTTTGCACTACTTTCTATTTTCTTCGCTTGTTGATATTCCAGATACATGGGTATCAAGAGTGAAGGGTCTTGGCCCGAAATGTTGATTCCCATCCATAGATGCTGCCTGACATGCTGAGCTCTTCCAGCACTTTGTGTGTAGTTCTCTAGATTTCTAGCATCTGCAGGTCTTCTTGTTTCCCACATACTTATATATTTATTGAAAGAACAAGCTGCTATTGGGTTGTGTGGCTCTGTCGGTAAAATATTAAATAAAATCATTAGAAAGAAGTGGCATAGGGTTAGAAGGTGTAAAATCTGTGGGTAGAATTAAGGAACAGCAAATGTAAAAAAGAATCCCTGATGAGAATTGTACAGAGACCCCCAAACAGTAGTAAGTATGTGGTCCTCAAATTACAATGGGAGATAGAAAATGCGTGCCAAGTGGGCAATGTTACAGTAGTCATGGGGATTGTCATGCAGGTGATTAGGAAAATTGGGATGGTGTTGGTCTCAAGAGGAGGAATTCCTGGAATGCCTACAAAATGCTTTTTTAGAGCAGCTCGTGATTGAGCCCACTTGGGGGTCAGCTATTCTGGATTGGGTGTTGTAATAAACCAGAATTAATTAGGTCACTTAAGTCCAAAGAACCTTTAGGGGTAAGTGATCTTAATGTGATCAAATTCACCCTGACATTAGAGAAGGAGAAGCTAAAGTCAGGTGGAATAAAGAGAATTAGAGAGGCACGAGAGGAAAATTGGTCAAAATTGATTTAAAAAAACATGGGCCGGGACGAAAACAGAGCAGCAATGTCTGGAATTTTTGGAAGGCACAGGATATATACAGTGGCATGCAAAAGTTTGGGCGCGCCTGCTCAAAATTTCTGTAACTGTGAATAGCTAAGCGAGTAAACAATGACCTGATTACAAAAGGCATAAAGTTAAAGATGACACATTATTTTATATATTTTAAGCAAGATTACATTTTTATTTCCATCTTTAAAAATTTCAAAATAACAAAAACGGAAAAGGGCCCGAAGCAAAAGTTTGGGCACCCTGCATGGTCATTACTGAGTAGCACCCCCTTTGGCAAGAATCACAGCTTGTAAACACTATTTGTAGCCAACCAACAGTCTTTCAGTTCTTGTTTGAGTTAATTTCTGGGTTCACTCATAAGTAGCAATGTACTGACTGTGGAAATTACAAATGAGAATATTATTCGAGTCACAGAGAGCAGCCGTACCAAAACAGGCCCTTCTAGTCCATGCTGACCTGTTTTTGTTGTTACTGCCTGTTTCCAACTACCTGCACCAGAGCCTCCACACACCTCCCATCCACGTCCTCACCCAAATTCCTCTTTAGTGTCTAAATCAAACCCACATCCTCCACTTCCACTGGCAGCTCATTCCACACTCTCACCAACCTCCGAGTGAAGAATTCCCCTTCAGATTCCCCGAAAATAATTCACTTCCACCCTGACCGTATGTCCAATGTCAGGGTGAGAGGGAGGACGGGACAGAGAGGGAAGACCGTAAGGGGAGGGGTGTTCAAGTGCGGAGAGGGAAACAGAGTGAAGAGTTTATACTTAATATCTTTCAGAAAAATGTAATTGAACTTGCTGCAAATCTACTCTCCATATCCTGTACATTCTTAACCAAATTATTGATCCAGATGACAATAATGGTTGACGTCCAAAGTAAATGTTATTATCAGAGTACGTATATGTCACTACATACAACCCTGAGATTGTTTCTCCTACAGGAACACTGAGCAAATCTTTAGAATAGTAACAGGATCAATGAAAGATCAAGTGGAGCATAGAATTCAACAAACTGTGCAAATGCAAATATATTTAAATATCAATGAATAATGAGAGCAATGGGGTGTAACCCTGGGGAACCTCACTAGGCCCGGGCCTCAAGTCCAATAAACAGCCTTCCACCATCACTCTCTGCTTCCTACCATCAAGACAACTGTGCATCCAGTGAGCCAGCTCTCCCTGGATCCCGTGTGATCTGACTTTCCACAGCAACTTACCGTGTGAACCTTATCAAAGGCCTCACTGATGCCCATATCGGTCCCGATCCTGGGACAGAGGAGTCACAGATCAGAGGGCATGGATTTAAGCAGAGGATGAAGAGGGTTAGAGGGATCTGAGGAAGAGATTTCTCACTCAGAGGGTAGCTGAAATCTGGAACACACTGCCCGAGGTGGTGGTGGAGGCAGGTCCCTTCACAACATTTACGAAGTGGATGAGCATTGAAACTGCCGAGATACAGTCGGCTATGAACCAAGTGATGATAAATGGGACCAGTGTAGATAGTGAGTGGATGGTCAGAACAGGTATGGCCGGCCAAAGGCCCGTTTCCGTGCTGTGTGATCCACCACTCCGGACATGCTAAATTAATGATGCAAGGCATTGATTTCAAAACTCCACACCCCTCTCCAACCTGAAGTAAACCAGACTGCACCCCTTTGTCACCACTGGGAATATCTGTTTCTGTCAAGGTAACATACAAATTGATCACTTTTGCTAAACAACTGGCAATTGATGAAGTTTCTGTGTCTTCTTCCATTAATGTTGCTGCCTTACAGCAAAACTAACCCTCTCACTGTGTCAGAATCAGTGATTAAATCAGACTCCAAACACTGTGCTTTCATCCCTGCACGTTATAACTGGAACCTTCTCACTGAGGGTCTGATGGAGACATGGGATCACATCTCCCCTGTTTCTGACATTTCAAATACCCTCAGAACGGTTTTCTGATTCAGTCTGAAGGTTATGGTACATTCAGCTCGTCGTCAGACCTGACAAACCGTGTCTTCTCACAGCTGGTTCCACCTGTTTGTGTGTCCTCTTTCCTCCACCTCCAGGGAAGCTGCATCTCCACACAAACTCCTCACTGGAGACAACTGGCTGTACCCGTGACACAGGAAATCACATCACTGTCACTCTCCTGATACCGTGTCTGACCTGCTCACCTCCGGGTATCCTCCCTCAGCAAGCCTCTTCCTCAGTCACCATCTGTGAGATTATTTAATAATACAATCACTGTAGAACGATCTATCAGACAGCTCCTGTACCCCTCCATCCCGGACGATGGTTTGCTGATTAAAACTCTCTCTCCTCAGCCCCTTCCCTATTCCCTTTCCCTTTGCAAACTCCAGATACGCCAGCTGATCCGAATCCACTGTGAGGACATTTATATCTCACAGGCGGATGTAGAAACCCGTGTTGTTCTCTGATACAGAGGTCACTGACACCACCACTCAGCCGGCCGGGCAGCATCTATCAGAGAGAAAAAACACACTCCCACCCCACCCCCCGCATAAAACAATGCAATCAGAGGTTTATGATCATTTTCAATATGTAAAGATTGCCCTGACACAAACTGATGAAATGCCTCAGAAGGAAACAAAATGCTGAGCAATTCTTTTTCAATCTGGGCATAACGTGTTTCTGGATCAGATAATGAACGCGTTGCATGTGCCACTTGCAGCCATTCCTTATCATGTTATGATCATTTTCAACATCAATAGATTCCCCAGTGGGAATCGGAATGAAAATGTTTGGACACCAGGAAGTCCCGCTCGGAGCGGATAGTCCAAAGGTTAATTTATTATCAAAGCAGGTATCCGTAAACAATTCTTGAGCTTTTTTTCTTCTCCGGAAAACCACGAAACAAAGAAAGAGCATGAAAGTCGTTCAGAGAGAAAAATCAAACTCCCACCTCAACCCCCGCATTAAAAAGATAGCATCCCGATCATCAAATCCCCAAAACCCACCCCTCCCGCACAAAAGGGAACAATATCGTCGACCGCCCCCCCAAATAAACACCCCTACCCCGCACAACTGCGGAGGAGCCGGTGTCACCAGTGTAGAGGCGGCCGCATCGGGAGCAGCGGACACAACGGGCGAACCCCGGAAGATTCACAGGTGAAGTGTCGCCTCACCTGGAAGGATGTTTGGACAACGGAGAGAGTTCGGCCGTCCGGCCCTTTCACTGTGACACCCCGAACTCCACATCAAATCCGTCCAAACGAATCTGGGTGAACTTTAATGACCAATAAATATAATTCCTCTCAGCGATCAGCTGTCTGAGTGATCCCCTGACTCTGAGAGGAAGGGGTATCTATGGTCCACACTGTCAGGGTGCTGAGTTTACCAGGAGACAAAGACTGCAGGGACGAGAGGTTTTCTGTTGACTAATACACTGTGTGTGGACCCCGCTGGCAATTCTGGTGTTGTGACCCGAATCGAGACAAACACCACGCTGCCCACTCCACCAACAACACGGCACAGCCGGACACAAAACAGGGGACTTTACATCCCACAACACTGGATTCAGTGATGAAACGCGTGATTAATGTTGTTGTCCCACCGAAAAATCCATTAAGGTGCTTTTAAATACGAGCGCTCCCCCACAGGTGACGTCACACAGCTCCACCCCACTCGCCTGACGTCACACATGGGCTTCCCACACCGGGATGTGCCCTCACGTGTGCGGTGTTTTACGTCACCGACGTGCTGCTGTGCTCGAGCTTTATCGGTTTAACGGCTGGGCTAATAATTAAGTGTTTATAAACATAGACTGATTTAACTGAAACCCGCACATTTCCTGTGTGGGTCTGAATTGTGTGTCGGGATGGGATGGGATGGGAATCGAAATTATAACGCTGAGAACTCTGTGACCTGGGGGTGGCTGAAAAGGGATCGGGGAAGATATGGAGGGAAAAACTAAATACGTGTCTGGTGTAAATATGGAAATAATATAGATAGATAGATAGATAGATAGATAGATACTTTATTCATCCCCATGGGGAAATTCAACCTTTTTTCCAATGTCCCATACACTTGTTGTAGCAAAAACTAATTACATACAATACTTATCTCAGTAATAATATGCATCTAAATCACTAACTCAAAAAGCATTAATAATAGCTTTAAAAAAAAAGTTCTTAAGTCCTGGCAGTTGAATTGTAAAGCCTAATGGCATTGGGGAGTATTGACCTCTTCATCATGTCTGAGGAGCATTGCATCGATAATAACCTGTCGCTGAAACTGCTTCTCTGTCTCTGGATGGTGCTATGTAGAGGATGTTCAGGGAATATTCAGAGGATATAGGGAAATAATGAAATAATTTGGGAAATGCGGCGGTGGGTCGGGCAATATGTGAAGGGGGAGCAACAGTCACCGAGTCACGTGATCCTGTTTTACCGCAGATCGTCAGCATTTTCCGAAGCTCCGCCCAACGCCCGTGACGCAATAAGCACATTGCGCATGCTCACATTCCCGGGAACGGCAGTGTTGTTTTTTCGTTCTTTGTGAAAGCGGGACGGCGGTGAGATTGGGATCGGGAGGGAGTTCTCGCCCCTTTGGATGGGGAGCCGGAGGCGGATTATTCTCTGCGGGGCAGCAGCAACAATTTCCCTTCGGTGAGTATTGAAGCCGGTCCCGAGTGGGGAGGTCTGACGTTGGGTGGTGAGTTAACTTTCTCGAACTCAAACAAGAGAAAATCTGCAGATGGTGGAAATGCGAGCAACGCGCACAAAATGCTGGAGGAACTCAGCAGTCCGGGCAGAATCCAGGAAAAGAGTACAGTCGAGATTACCGGCCGAAACCCTTCGGCAGGACTGGAGAATAAAAGGTGGGGGTGGGGAAGGGAGAGAGAAAGACAAAGTGATCGGTGAAACCTGAAGGGGGAGGGGATGAACTTTCCCGAACTGACGGCCTCGCCTCGCTTCCTTCACAGAATCTGCCGGGGTCGGTCCGGGTTGTGAGACCTTCACACCGAACCGTCTGAGATGAGCCGCCGCTCAGCCCCTGTTGTTCTGGTCCTATTAGAAGGATGAAGTAAAACATATTTCTATATTGTTACTGACAGAGAATCGTATAATTTGTGTTCCGTGTGTTATCTGAATGTACTTGCCTGTGATGCTGCTACAAGTCAGTGTTTCTCTGTACCTGTACCTTCCCGTACTTGTGCAGTTGGCAATAAATTTAACAGGACCTGAGAAATCTCAGTGAGATTTGATTAGTGATGATCATCTTGGCAGCTCGGTAGGTCGAATGTATGAGACAGTACACTGTTAAATGCAAAACCCTGAACAGTGTCGATGATCAGAGGGATCTTAGACTCCAAGTTCATCGCTCCCTGAAAGAGACTGCACAGATTGATCGGGTGGTTAAGAAGGCAAATGGCATGGTTGTCTTTATCAGTTGAAGCATTGAGTTCAAAAGTCGGGAAGTTTTGTTGCAGTTTTATAAAACTAGTTAGACCACATCTGGAGTGTTTCATACAGTTCTGGTCGCTCCCATTCTCGGAAGGATATCGGGGCTTTGGAGTGGGCGCAGAAAAGGTTTACCAGGATATTGCCTGGATTAGAGGGCCTGAGCTTTAACGAGAGGTTGGACAAAATTGTGTCGTTTTCTCCGGAGCCGTGCCGGCTGGGGTGAGACTGGATGGACGTTTATAAGATTACCAGAGGATTAGAAGCCATGTCTCAGAAAGGCAGCGTCCATTATCAAGGACCTCCAGCACCCAGGGCATGTGGTTTTCTCAATGTTACCAGCAGGTAAGGAGGTGCAGAAGTCTGAAGGCTCACACTCAGTGATTCAGGAACAGTTTCTTCCCCTCTGCCATCCGATTGCTAAATGGATATTGAACCCTTGAACACTACCTCACATTTAAAATATATAGTATTTCTGTTTGTTGCACGATTTTTAATTTATTCACAGAAACATAGCAAACCTTCGGCCCACAAAGTTGTGCCAACATGTCCCTATCTTAGGAATTACCATGGTTACCCATAGCACTCTATTTTTCTAAGCTAGTATTTCTTTATTTTTCTCCAGTGTCTCCAAAGGACCATATTCTACCCACCTCCACCACCGTTGCCGGTAGCCAATTCCACACACTCACCAGTCTCTGAGTAAAAAAACTTATCTGTAACATTTCCTCTGCAACTACTCCCCAGCACCTTCAACCTGTGCTGTCTTTTCATAACCATTTCAGACCTGGGAAAAAGTCTCTGACTATCCACACGATCAATGCCTCTCATCATCTTATACACCTCTATCAGGTCACCTCTCATCCTCCGTTGCTCCAAGTAGAAAAGGCCGAGTTCATTCAAACTATTCTAATAAGGCATGCTCCCCAATCCAGGCAACATCTGTGTAAATAGCCTCTGCACCATTTCTATGGTTTCCACATGCTTCATGTAGTGAGACAACCAGAACTGTGCACATTGGGGTGTGACCATCGTCACATTTAGCTGCAACATTACCTCTCGGCTCCTAAATTCAATCCCACGATTGTTGAAGGTCAATGCATCATATGCCTTCTTAACCACAGAGTCAACCTGCGTAGCAACTTTGAGTGTCCTATGGACTGGGACCCCAGGATCCCTCTGATCCTCCACACTGCCGAGTCTTACCATTAATGTTATATTCTGCCATCATGTTTGACCTAACAAAATGAACCACTTCACACTTATCTTAGTTGAACTCCATCTGCCACTTTTCAGCCCATTTTTGCATCCTATCAATGTCCCACTGTAACCTCTGACACTATCCACAACTCCCCCAACCTTTGTGTCATCAGCAAACTTGCTAACCCATCCCTCCACTTCCTCATCCAGGTCATTTATCAAAATCACAAAGAGTAAGGGTTCCAGATATGCTGTAAATAATTTAGTTGTTTATTTTTATTATTTTACTTTGGGTTTTTTTTCCTTCTATAATATGTATTGCATTGAACTGCTGCTGCATGGTTTTCAAATTTCATGACACACACCAGTGATAATAAACCTGATTCTGATTCTGAGTGGACAGACAATCTATTTTTCCTGGGGGTTGAAATGTCTAATATATTTATGGTGAGAGGAGATGTAAGCAGCAAGTTTGTTTCTTTACACAGAGTGGTGGGTAGCTGGAAAACTCTGCCTGGGGTGGGAGACCAGACTGGTCACATGATCCCGTTTGCCCCTCCCATTTAACAGCAGATGGGCGGCACCTGTGCATCTGTTTCCGAGGCCCTGCCCTCCGGATGATGTGACACTCACTTCGCGCATGTTCACTGTCTCCGGCCGGGCGGTGTTTTCTTTTCCGCTCAGTGCTGAAGTGCATCATCTGTGGGATCGAGGGAAGGGTCCTCACCTCCTGGGTGGGGGAGCCAGGGGTCGGGATCACTGTCTGTGGGCTGAAGATATTGCGTTCCCATCGGTGAGTATTGAGACCGATCCCAAGCAGGGAGATCCGATGTTGGCCGTGAGCCCCGAACTGAGGACCAATTACTCATTTATTTTTTCGATTATCTGGTCTGGTCAAAAATGTGTAGACTTCACTTAATCTGCATTGAACGATCCAAACCTGGAGCCCAGGCTGTCTATTTCTGCAGAGTTGAAACGGGAGACCCACCAACAGGTCACGTGAGGCTGTTTACTGTCAATCTGCCCTACCCTTCACTTTGTGATGATAGATAGATAGATTTTTTCATCCCCATGGGGAAATTCAACCTTTTTTTCCAATGTCCCATACACTTGTTGTAGCAAAAACTAATTACATACAATACTTGACTCAGTAAAAATATGATAGGCATCTAAATCAAAAAGCATTAATAATAGCTTTTAAAAAAAAACGTTCTTAAGTCCTGGCGGTTGAATTGTAAAGCCTAATGGCATTGGGGAGTATTTACCTCTTCATCCTGTCTGAGGAGCATTGCATCGATAGTAACCTGTTGCTGAAACTGCTTCTCTGTCTCTGGATGGTGCTATGTAGAGGATGTTCAGGGTTTTCCATAATTGACCGTAGCCTACTCAGCGCCCTTCGCTCAGCTACCGATGTTAAACTCTCCAGTACTTTGCCCACGACAGAGCCCGCCTTCCTTACCAGCTTATTAAGACATGAGGCGTCCCTGTTCTTAATGCTTCCTCCCCAACACGCCACCACAAAGAAGAGGGCGCTCTCCACAACTGACCTATAGAACATCTTCAGCATCTCACTGCAGACATTGAATGATGCCAACCTTCTAAGGAAGTACAGTCGACTCTGTGCCTTCCTGCACAAGGCATCTGTGTTGGCAGTCCAGTCTAGCTTCTCGTCTAACTGTACTCCCAGATACTTGTAGGTCTTAACCTGCTCCACACATTCTCCATTAATGATCACTGGCTCCATATGAGGCCTAGATCTCCTAAAGTCCACCACCATCTCCTTGGTCTTGGTGATATTGAGACGCAGGTAGTTTGAGTTGCACCATATCACAAAGTCCTGTATCAATTTCCTATACTCCTCCTCCTGTCCATTCCTGACACACCCCACTATGGCCGTGTCATCAGCGAACTTCTGCACATGGCAGGACTCCGAGTTATATTGGAAGTCTGATGTGTACAGGGTGAACAGGACCGGAGAGAGTATGGTTCCCTGCGGCACTCCTGTGCTGCTGACCACCGTGTCAGACCTACAGTCTCCCAACCGCACATACTGAGGTCTATCTGTCAAGTAGTCCACTATCCAATCCACCATGTGAGAGTCTACTCCCATCTCCGTTAGTTTGTGCCTTAAGATCTTGGGCTGGATGGTGTTAAAGGCACTAGAGAAGTCAAGGAATGTAATCCTCACAGCACAACTGACCCCATCTAGGTGAGAGAGTGATTTGTGCAGCAAATACGTGATGCAAGATGACATGGTGTGTGCTTAGAGTCCCTGGCTGGGTCAGGATGCTTCCTCTATGTTGTGTTGGGGGATCTGACATTGGTCACTGAGTCTCGTTAACTTCCCCCAACTCGCCTCATTTCCTGAGGCTGGTCACATTTGCAGTTGAGCTTTCTGGCTGTTGTGTCTTATCCCGGACTGGGGTGGGTGAGAAAGGAGAACGTCCCAGGTTTTGGGGATCTTTGATTTCACTGCCTGCTTTACCGAGGGACTGGGAAGTCTAGGGGGGAGAGTGGTTTCTGTGATGTGCACGTGGCCAAGTGGTTAAGCAATCTGAAGGTCATGAGTTCGAGCCTCAGGCCAGGCAGTGCGTTGTATCCTTGAGCATGGCACTTAACCACACATTGCTCCTGCACATTTATAGCCCAGATGGATCAAATCACCTAATCCTGTTCCTGTGTCTTATGTATTACCATGACAGAATGATGGCTCCTTCTTATCCCATATTGTTTTGTGATGTGTGAGGGACAATAAAAGATTGTTCACTGAGATGATTATATTTGGCTTCAACATTTAAATTTCAGTGAGTTTTGTTCTTAGTAACATTAAGCAGAAATGTTTGCTTCTCCTTTTCATTGTTAATGTGCTTCATTATCTCTCTGGTTAGTGTTAGACCTGCGGTGAGAGGTTTATTGGAAGAAAAACCCCAACTGGAAGCAAACCACAGCTGAAGATGTGGGAATAGCAACAAGTGAACCAGCCCGAGGATTGAGAGCATCAACTGGAGAGAACCCATCTGACTCGGAGATTCCAGTGAGTCAGTGAGGAGGAAGTTTGGTGAGTCTCATTTACTCAAACACTGGTCCTTTAGACATTACGTACCAGTACAAAGGAAAGTAGGAAATATTTGGGAGTGAGACAGAATGTGCCCAGAAGAACCTGTTATGCCAGTATCAGTCTGACCCAGTTGTGAAGATGCCCCCCCATTATATTCCTTTTAAACTTTTCGCCCTTCACCCTTAATCCATGTCCTCTGTTTTTTTTTCTCCCCTAGCCTCACTGGATAAAGCCTGCTTGCATTCACTCTATCTGTACCCATCATAATTTTATATACCTCTATCAAGTCTCCCCTCATTCTTCTACACTCCTAGGAATGAAGTCCTAAACTATTCAACCTTTCTCTGTAACTCAGTTTCTCAAGTCCCGGCAACATCCTCATAATCCTTCTCTGCACTCTTTCAGCGTTATTAATATCCTTCCTGTAATTCGGTGACCAGAGCTGCACATGATACGCCAAATTCGGCCTCACCAATGCCTTATACAACCTCACCATAACATTCCAATTCTTATACTCAATACTTTGATTTACAAAGGTCAATGTATCAAAAGCTCTCTTTACTACCCTATCTACCCATGACGCCACTTTTAGGGAATTTTGAATCAGTATTCCTAGATCCCTCTGTTCTACTGCACTCCTCAGTGCCCCACCATCTACCTTATATGTTCTACATTGGTTTTTCCTTCCAAAGTGCAACACCTCACACTTGTCTGTATTAAACTCCATCTGCCATTTTTCAGCCCATTTTTCTAGCTGGTCCAGATCCCTTTGCAAGCTTTGAAAACCTTCCTCACTGACCACTACACCTCCAGTCTTTGTATCATCAGCAAATTTGCTGATCCAATTTACCAAATTATCATCCAGATCATTGATAAAGATGACAAATAACAATGGACCCAGCACTGATCCCTGTGGCACACCACTAGTCAGAGGCCTCCACTCAGAGAAACAATCCTCCACTACCAATCTCTGGCTTCTCCCATTGAGCCAATGTCTAATCCAATTTACTACCTAACCTCCCATGCGGGACCTTGCCAAAGGCCTTACTGAAGTCCATGTAGACAACATCCGCTGCCTTGCCTTCATCCACTTTCCTTGTAACCTCCTCAAAACACTCTAATAGATTTGTTAAACTTGACCTACCACACACAAAGCCATGTTGACTCTCCCTAATGTCCCTGTCTATCTAAATAATTGTCGATCCTGTCTCGCAGTACTCCTTCCAATATTTTACCCACTACCAACATCAAACTTACCAGCCTATAATTTCGAGAATTACTTTTAGAGCCTTTTTTAAGCAATGGAACAACATGAGCTATCCTCCAATCCTCTGGCACCTCACCCGTAGATAATAACATTTAAATATATCTGCCAAGGCCCCTGCAATTTCAACACTCGTCTCCTTCATGGTCTGAGGGAATACCCTGTCAGGTCCTGGAGATTTATCTACTCGCCTCAAAGTAGCAAGCCCCTCCTCCTCTTCTCTCTGTATACGTTCCATGACCTCAATACTTGTTTGCCTTATTTCCATTGACTCCATGCCAGTTTCCTTAGTAAATTCAGACACAAAAAAACCATTTAACATCTCCCCAATTTCTTTTGGTTCCATACATAGCCAACTGCTCTGATCTTCAAGAGGACCAGTTTTATCCCTTAACTATCCTTTTGCTATTAATATACCTGTGGAAGCTCTTACTATCCTTCACCTTGACTGCCAACGCTACCTCATGTCTTCTTTCAGCCCTCCTGATTTCTCCCTTAAGTTTTTTTTTGCACTCTTTATACTCCTCAAGTACCTTATTTGCTCCCTGTTTCTTACACATGTCATACATCTCTCTCTTCTTTATCAGAGTTCCAATATCCATCGAGAACCAAGGTTCCTTATTCTTATTCACTTTGCCTTTAATCCTGAGACTTTGTTCCCAGGGTGTCCTCATGGGCCGTCCAGAAATGATTTCAGCTGGTGACAACCCTGTTTTCCCCTGTGGGGTAACCCTCATGTGGAATCGGGCTAATGGTCGGACCTTCAACCAAGTGAGTCCAGTCTCCGCTGTTAATCTGGCCAATTTACTCTTCAGAATGCCATTGGCTCTTTCCACTCTGCCAGCGGCCCATGGGTGGTGTACACAGTGGAATTGTTGCTTGATAGCTAGTTTGTTACATACCCCTTCGTTTGCTTTCACCATAAAGTGTGGGCCATTGTCAGAGCTCAGCATCTCTGGCAGGCCGTACCTGGGAATTATTTCCCGTAATAATACCTTCACAACAGTCACAGCAGTATTGATGGCAGTTGGAATAGCTTCAATCCATCTACTAAACACATCTATAATAACTAAGCAATATCTGTAGCAATGTGCTCTAGGGAATGCAATAAAATCCAATTGTAGACACGAAAAAGATCCACCTGTCTAGGGAGTCGTACCCGGTGTGCAGGGTACAGGTTACCAACCATTCCCTCCTTTCCCAGGTGTGTAAAATCATGTTTCTGATCAACTGATATTAGTAAAAACTATGTAGGAACACAAACCTGTCCTGCTGGGTGATCCGAAAACTTAGGCCAGGGACTTTCTGGCACCTCATATGGGACTACAGTTTGCACTCCTCCACAGAGGTGTTTCCCTGAAAAGAAATAACTTGAGGTAGCTGTAGAGTGGTGTACAAGTTCTTTACAAAGGTGGCATTACTAATGGGGTGGCCAAAGGAAGTCAGGAATCCCCATGTTCCTAGAGAGCCCTGTAGTCATGTACAATTCCAAATGCATAACGGGAGTCTGTGTAAACGTTCCTACTTTAGTCTGTTGCTTGGATACATGCACGAGTCAGAGCAAACAGCTCAGCCTTCTGGGTGGAGACAGCTGCTTCAAAAGATGCCTGCTCAATTACTTCACTGTCCATCACTATTGCATAGCCAGAATATCATTTTCCTGCTGGATCCACAAAAGAGTTTCCATCCTCATAAAACGTTGCCTCAGGCTAGAGGGGGTATTGCAGAATGGATGGGAGAGTCTGTCCTTCTTTCACTGTGATCCAGACGGGCTAGAGGGGGTATTGCGGAATGGATGGGAGAGTCTGTCCTTCTTTCACTGTGATCCGGACAGGAGGGCTGACTTCATGGACTGAAATTGCACAGAGATGGGGGACAACATCTTGGGTTCGGTCACTATTAAAAGAATGTCTTACCAGATGTCCTGTCTTCACCTCAGACTCCTTCCAGTATCGGAGTTGGCCCGCGCCAAGTCTTGCCAGTTTCCCTTGGTGCTGGAGGCCTGTTTTGTCAGGGTGTGGGCAAGGAGCCCTAGTCTCTTTGGCTTGAACCCAGGGCAAACCCTAACGGTGGTATGGGGAACCACCAGTCCTGTCTGTCGTCAAAAGAAATCTGGAACTTCAACCAGAAATGCAATGTCGTCTCTTCCTTTAACCTCTCCAATCACCGTGACTGGGAATTTCTGTCCCTCGAGGGGTGCATAATATTGGCTTTCCTCAGTTGAGCACCATGTAGGGCCATAGCACAGAGTCACATGGGAGCTGGCCACTGGCAGACGGGATTCAAATGCAGTGGAGTCCAGAAAAAGTGCCCACCACTGGGTGATCAGAGGAAGCTATCAGTTGTTTGCAGTTCCAGCGTGCTATCCTTGTCCGTGCATAGAATCTCGACTTCCAACGGACAGAGCAAGTCTCTCCCTATGAGATTACACCCCCGTCTGGTGGTGACTGTAAATGAAACCTCACACTGGTTCCCCTGGAATTCCACCGGCAGTGGCTGGGTACGTGAATACGTACGCTCCGTGCCTTCGAAACCAGACAGAGTGATTGTAGCGTCTGATAGCTGCAAGTCCTTTTCCGATACTATTTCCTGATTGAGAGTGGTTGTGGTTGCCCCCATATCAATCATAAACAGAATTGAAACTCCAGCAACTGTCAATATTACATTGGGCTCTTCCTGAGGGGTGGTACTCACGGTAGGAAGCATCCTTGCTTGTCAATTTCTAAACGGGTTGTTGTCCCCACCTGTCCCTTGGTAGGTTTTTGTTCCCATTTCTGATCCCCAGATATAGCCCATTCACATCCTTCTTCCTGCTGAACATGTTCACTTTAAATATTAGTTCCTTTCGGGGTTGATCAGGAATCGAAAATCAGGTCCCAGTAATATGTCAAAGCTCGTCACATTCGATTTCGGTCATTGTCAGGCCAGTCCATATTATCTGTTTTAATCATGTTGGCTTAGTTGGTAAGTTTTGGAGCAGTAGGGCATTAAACTGGGGGGGTCGGGGGACAGGCTTGGTCTCCTGTGAAAGTGCCGTAGCAGGCCACAAATCACTCCCAATAGTCTGGTCCCCATTCCCCAGGCTTAGGTAAACTGGGGGGGGGGGACAGGCTTGGTCTCCTGTGAAAGTGCCGTAGCAGGCCACAAATCCCTCCCAATAGTCTGGTCCCCATTCCCCAGGCTTCGGTAAACTGGGGGGACAGGCTTGGTCTCCTGTGAAAGTGCCGTAGCAGGCCACAAATCACTCCCAATAGTCTGGTCCCCATTCCCCAGGCTTAGGTAAACTGGGGGGACAGGCTTGGTCTCCTGCGAAAGTGCCGTAGCAGGCCACAAATCACTCCCAATAGTCTGGTCCCCATTCCCCAGGCTTAGGTAAACTGGGGGGGGGGGGGACAGGCTTGGTCTCCTGTGAAAGTGCCGTAGCAGGCCACAAATCCCTCCCAATAGTCTGGTCCCCATTCCCCAGGCTTCGGTAAACTGGGGGGACAGGCTTGGTCTCCTGTGAAAGTGCCGTAGCAGGCCACAAATCACTCCCAATAGTCTGGTCCCGATTCCCCAGGCTTAGGTAAACTGGGGGGACAGGCTTGGTCTCCTGTGAAAGTGCCGTAGCAGGCCACAAATCACTCCCAATAGTCTGGTCCCGATTCCCCAGGCTTCGGTAAACTGGGGGGACAGGCTTGGTCTCCTGTGAAAGTGCCGTAGCAGGCCACAAATCACTCCCAATAGTCTGGTCCCCATTCCCCAGGCTTAGGTAAACTGGGGGGACAGGCTTGGTCTCCTGTGAAAGTGCCGTAGCAGGCCACAAATCACTCCCAATAGTCTGGTCCCCATTCCCCAGGCTTCGGTAAACTGGGGGGACAGGCTTGGTCTCCTGTGAAAGTGCCGTAGCAGGCCACAAATCACTCCCAATAGTCTGGTCCCCATTCCCCAGGCTTAGGTAAACTGGGGGGGCAGGCTTGGTCTCCTGTGAAAGTGCCGTAGCAGGCCACAAATCACTCCCAATAGTCTGGTCCCCATTCCCCAGGGTTAGGTAAACTGGGGGGACAGGCTTGGTCTCCTGTGAAAGTGCCGTAGCAGGCCACAAATCCCTCCCAATAGTCTGGTCCCCATTCCCCAGGGTTAGGTAAACTGGGGGGACAGGCTTGGTCTCCTGTGAAAGTGCCGTAGCAGGCCACAAATCACTCCCAATAGTCTGGTCCCCATTCCCCAGGCTTAGGTAAACTGGGGGGGCAGGCTTGGTCTCCTGTGAAAGTGCCGTAGCAGGCCACAAATCACACCCAATAGTCTGGTCCCCATTCCCCAGGGTTAGGTAAACTGGGGGGACAGGCTTGGTCTCCTGTGAAAGTGCCGTAGCAGGCCACAAATCCCTCCCAATAGTCTGGTCCCCATTCCCCAGGGTTAGGTAAACTGGGGGGGGGGGGGGACAGGCTTGGTCTCCTGTGAAAGTGCCGTAGCAGGCCACAAATCCCTCCCAATAGTCTGGTCCCCATTCCCCAGGCTTAGGTAAACTGGGGGGACAGGCTTGGTCTCCTGTGAAAGTGCCGTAGCAGGCCACAAATCACTCCCAATAGTCTGGTCCCCATTCCCCAGGCTTAGGTAAACTGGGGGGACAGGCTTGGTCTCCTGTGAAAGTGCCGTAGCAGGCCACAAATCACTCCCAATAGTCTGGTCCCCATTCCCCAGGCTTAGGTAAACTGGGGGGGCAGGCTTGGTCTCCTGTGAAAGTGCCGTAGCAGGCCACAAATCACTCCCAATAGTCTGGTCCCCATTCCCCAGGGTTAGGTAAACTGGGGGGACAGGCTTGGTCTCCTGTGAAAGTGCCGTAGCAGGCCACAAATCCCTCCCAATAGTCTGGTCCCCATTCCCCAGGGTTAGGTAAACTGGGGGGACAGGCTTGGTCTCCTGTGAAAGTGCCGTAGCAGGCCACAAATCACTCCCAATAGTCTGGTCCCCATTCCCCAGGCTTAGGTAAACTGGGGGGGCAGGCTTGGTCTCCTGTGAAAGTGCCGTAGCAGGCCACAAATCACACCCAATAGTCTGGTCCCCATTCCCCAGGGTTAGGTAAACTGGGGGGACAGGCTTGGTCTCCTGTGAAAGTGCCGTAGCAGGCCACAAATCCCTCCCAATAGTCTGGTCCCCATTCCCCAGGGTTAGGTAAACTGGGGGGGGGGGGGGGACAGGCTTGGTCTCCTGTGAAAGTGCCGTAGCAGGCCACAAATCCCTCCCAATAGTCTGGTCCCCATTCCCCAGGCTTAGGTAAACTGGGGGGACAGGCTTGGTCTCCTGTGAAAGTGCCGTAGCAGGCCACAAATCACTCCCAATAGTCTGGTCCCCATTCCCCAGGCTTAGGTAAACTGGGGGGACAGGCTTGGTCTCCTGTGAAAGTGCCGTAGCAGGCCACAAATCACTCCCAATAGTCTGGTCCCCATTCCCCAGACTTAGGTAAACTGGGGGGACAGGCTTGGTCTCCTGTGAAAGTGCCGTAGCAGGCCACAAATCACTCCCAATAGTCTGGTCCCCATTCCCCAGGGTTAGGTAAACTGGGGGGACAGGCTTGGTCTCCTGTGAAAGTGCCGTAGCAGGCCACAAATCACTCCCAATAGTCTGGTCCCCATTCCACAGACTTGGGTAAACTGGGGGGACAGGCTTGGTCTCCTGTGAAAGTGCCGTAGCAGGCCACAAATCACTCCCAATAGTCTGGTCCCCATTCCCCAGGCTTCGGTAAACTGGGGGGGACAGGCTTGGTCTCCTGTGAAAGTGCCGTAGCAGGCCACAAATCACTCCCAATAGTCTGGTCCCCATTCCCCAGGCTTCGGTAAACTGGGGGGGGGGGACAGGCTTGGTCTCCTGTGAAAGTGCCGTAGCAGGCCACAAATCACTCCCAATAGTCTGGTCCCCATTCCCCAGGGTTAGGTAAACTGGGGGGACAGGCTTGGTCTCCTGTGAAAGTGCCGTAGCAGGCCACAAATCACTCCCAATAGTCTGGTCCCCATTCCCCAGGCTTAGGTAAACTGGGGGGGGGGGACAGGCTTGGTCTCCTGTGAAAGTGCCGTAGCAGGCCACAAATCACTCCCAATAGTCTGGTCCCGATTCCCCAGGCTTAGGTAAACTGGGGGGACAGGCTTGGTCTCCTGCGAAAGTGCCGTAGCAGGCCACAAATCACTCCCAATAGTCTGGTCCCCATTCCCCAGGCTTAGGTAAACTGGGGGGACAGGCTTGGTCTCCTGTGAAAGTGCCGTAGCAGGCCACAAATCACTCCCAATAGTCTGGTCCCCATTCCCCAGGCTTAGGTAAACTGGGGGGACAGGCTTGGTCTCCTGTGAAAGTGCCGTAGCAGGCCACAAATCACTCCCAATAGTCTGGTCCCCATTCCCCAGGCTTAGGTAAACTGGGGGGACAGGCTTGGTCTCCTGTGAAAGTGCCGTAGCAGGCCACAAATCACTCCCAATAGTCTGGTCCCCATTCCCCAGGCTTAGGTAAACTGGGGGGACAGGCTTGGTCTCCTGTGAAAGTGCCGTAGCAGGCCACAAATCACTCCCAATAGTCTGGTCCCCATTCCCCAGGCTTAGGTAAACTGGGGGGACAGGCTTGGTCTCCTGCGAAAGTGCCGTAGCAGGCCACAAATCACTCCCAATAGTCTGGTCCCGATTCCCCAGGCTTAGGTAAACTGGGGGGGACAGGCTTGGTCTCCTGCGAAAGTGCCGTAGCAGGCCACAAATCACTCCCAATAGTCTGGTCCCCATTCCCCAGGCTTCGGTAAACTGGGGGGGGGACAGGCTTGGTCTCCTGTGAAAGTGCCGTAGCAGGCCACAAATCACTCCCAATAGTCTGGTCCCCATTCCCCAGGCTTAGGTTTGCATTCAGGTACTTTAGAGATGTTTACAGGTTGCTGGAGAGCCCTTTCCAAGGCTTGAATGATCTGGTCTCTCTGTTCATTCTCATTATGGTTTCCCGCCTGTAACTCCTGATAGGTTTGGTCTCTCAATTCTGCCTTCCATTTCCGTCCTTCATCAGCTGAGAGAATCATGCAGCAGAGACTGAATAAATCTTGCAGGGTCATGTTAAACATTTGTATGGTACTGTGGACACACTGAGCAAACTGTGCTGCTTTTTCTTTTCTATCTGGGGCCTGATTCATGATCATTATCATTTCTCGAGGCTTCCAGGGTGCATACACAGGAATCACTGAGCGCTGTCCCTCCTCCTGCTCGTGGATTGGGCAGCATTTGGGTGGGCAGTTGTCTTTGTGGAGTCACTAACTCTGGGGATTTATTGGATTCTTCCCTCCCTGTCTTGGAATAATCCTGGGTATTCCCTTTCTGGATCTCAGGATGTAGTGACATCCCTTCCCTATGCCGCTGTTTTACCTGAGTGGCCACCGTATCTGGGTACTGGGAGGATTGGGGTTCGGGAGCACTGGGTGAACTTGGCCCCTGGTAAGGTAGGAGAGGTACGGTGAGTGCCCACTCCTCATCACGGTCACTGTCCTCAAACAGAGTCGATATGTCAGACATGGGTTTGGGATCCCTTGTGTCCCTATCAGTTCGAACTTCAGAATGATATTCCTGCCCTTCTCTCCTATCTGGGCCGGCCTTGGTTTGCTTACTTTGTTTTTCCTGCTCTCGTTTTTTAGTGCCCATCCACCCATTCACGCTCCGCTTTTAGTGGCTCCCAACCTTTGGCGTTCCTTCTGCAGTACAGACCTCTATCCCTTTCTCACATGCATTATTCCTCCAACTTGCTGATAATATACTGTTCCACTTTACATCTTCATTCAACCCAGCTGCTCAGCACTCCCTATATTGGGATCGTGTTTGTGACTCCAAATGTTGAAGTTGAATAAAACTCGGGAGACCAGCTTCTTATCGTCACCACAGTTCATTTTCCTGCAGGAGTTTGAGACCCATTTGTCAAAGGGAAGGCACGTAAGCACTGCCACCATCTGACTAGTGGACTGATTTAGTCAGGTTACAGCCATATATTTATACATAGTAAGCCCCATACATTCCTACTGCAAGATGTTATTTGAACTGGTACGCGCACTAAGTCTGTTGGCTCCAAACTTAATTAAATAAGAGAGTTTGCTGACTGAAGGTTTTAATTACAGATGGATATACTATCCAGTCCTTATCAGTTATTCCCTTTGCAAGGCCCTGACTTAATTACAAACAGATGTTTATTCCTGTCCTTATCAGAGAGTCCTCCTCCTTTTACTCAAAAGAGGGTACAATGTATAATGTTATCAACTAATGAGGGTACAGTGTATATTATCATCGCTCAGTATGTCACTCTGCAAGTCACAGAGAACTGATAATGAGCCTGTCTTAGCTAACCACTGAAGACAGTGTTTACTTTGGTTCAAATATTCCTATTCAGTCCCAACTATTCTTTTAGCCAGAGGTTACATAGGTTCAAAATGATTTTATTTAATATATCCTTAATTCATCAGGAGAGTTCGGGGGAAATGTTTTTGTCTAATCTAGAAACTGGTGTCACATGTGTGTATTGTGGCGATGCAAAAGTTGCTGTAGAACTTACAAGTGGGAAGAAGTGGAGTGATATTTGGAAATCTGACTTTTTAAAGCGTAATTTAGCAAGTAAACCACATATGCACAATGTGCAAAAGCTGTGGTAAGAAAGTCCTTCATTACCTGTTACAGTCCTGCTACATAGTTTGTGTGAGAAAGCAGATGAACTCGATCAAACCCAGAGGAGATCATAGTTCTTATCGACAGTGATTTCCTAGCTCTTAAAATGAATACCTAACTATATAAAAATCACTGTGCACATGTTGTCACTGGGTAAAAATAAGCACAGTGCATGATTTATGTGCACACTGGTCATTAGAAATTAGAGGGGGCATTGTTGGGAAGGTGCAGAGACTTCCAGTGTCCCTGATGCCCTCACCTACAAGATGTGCATCCAGCTGCAGCTTGTAGCCCTGCACTTGAAGGAGCTCGGACTTGAAATTGTTGAATTCTGGATCAGCTGGGAGTCAGAGGGGGTGATAGATGTGACATGAAGAGAGGTGAGTTACACCCAAGGTGCAGGACGCAGGAAACTGGGTGACAGGCAGGTGAATGAGGTTAAACAGCCATCGAAGAGTACTCTTGCGGACATCCCACACAACAGCAGGTGGACCACTTTAGAAACTGTTGGGGGGATTACCTGGCAGTGGAAAGTCAAATAAGTGTTAGGGGATTCATTAGTTACGGGAATGGAACAAGGAGGGAACTAATATCCTGGTATTAAGGCTTGCTGGAGCTAGTGTGGTGAGAGGGTGAAGTGGTTAAAATAAGTTGTAGGGGGAATGGGAGCCAGAGTGACTGAACGGATAGTGGAGAGGGTAAATTGAGTCAAATTGAATTGACTTTATTACATACATACTTCATATACATGAGGAGTAAAAGTCTTTACGTTACTCTCCATCTAAATGTGCAATGTGTAATTTATAGTAATTTATAATATATTGTTTATACATAGAACAGTCAATATAACATCAACATGCAATTATATCAGCATGAATTAATCAGTCTGATGGCCTGGTAGAAGATGATGTCCTGGAGCCTGTTGGTCCTTTTGCTGTGGTACCGTTTCCTGGATGGTGGCAGTAGGAACAGTTTGTGGTTGTGGTGAATTGGGTCCCCAATATCCTTTGGGCCCTCTTTACACATCTGTCTCTGTACATCTCCTGAATAGTGAGAAGTTCACATCTACAGATGCACTGGGCTGTCTGCACCACTCTCTGCAGGGTCCTGCGATTGAGGGAAGTACAGTTCCCATACCAGGCAGTGCTGCACCCAGTCAGCATGCTCTCTATTGTCTTGCTGTAGAAAGTTCTTAGGATTTGGGGCCCACAACAAGCAACTTCAACCATCTGAGCTGAAAGAGGTGCTGCTGTGCTCTTTTCACAACACAGCCGGTATGTACGGAGCATTTGAGATCCTTGGTGATGTTTATGCTGAGGATCTTAAAGCTGTTCACCCTCTCAACCCCAGATCCGTTGATGCCAATAGGGGTTCGCCTGTCTCCATTCCTCCAGTAGTACACAATCAGCTCCTTTGTTTTTGTGACAATGAGGGAGAGTTTGTTTTCTTGACACCAGTCAGATGTTGTTCAGACCTCAGATATCGATCACTCCTACCTTTTCCTTTCCAAACAAGTTTGGCCAGCTTCTCTGTCACAGAAACATGGAGGAGTTCAGTACGGAAACAGGCTATTTGGCCCATCTAGTCAATGCTAAAAAAAACATTTAAGGTATCTATTGCAACTACCTGACTGGGACCATCGCCCTCCATACCCCTACCATCCAGGCTCCCATCCAAACTTCTTTCAAATGGTGAAACTGAGCCCACATGAACCCCTTGTGCTGACATCTCATTCCACACTCTCACGACCATTTCAGTGAAGAGCTTTTCCACATGTTCCCGTTAAATTTTCACCTTCCCCACTTACCCATGACCTCTGGTTGTCATCCCACACAACCTCAGTGGAAAAAGCTGCTTGCCTTTACGCTATCTGTACCCTCATAATTCTGTATACTTCCAACAAATCCTCATGCAATGTTTAATGACCTTGTCTATGTTTAGAGCATTTTTTAGGTGTATAAGATGATGAGGGGCATTGATCGTGTGGATAGCCAGAGGTTTTATTTGCAGGACTGAAATGTCTAACACGAGAGGACATAGTTTTAAGGTGCTTGGAAATAGATACCGAGGGGATGTCAGGGGTAAGTTTTTTACCCAGAGAGTGGTGGGTGCATGCACTACACTGCCAGCTATTTGTGTGAGAGTGTTTCAGTTACTGTGTGGCCATGAACCCATGCAGCTCAGTGGGAACAGGGAATAATATCAATGGAGAGAGTCAAACTGAGCCAGGTCACAGGTTGGAGATGGCAGAAATGCCCCATTCTTATAGAGACAGGAAGAGCATCAGAGAGTTTGATGGTCATTCCAGATACCAGCACTGTGCCCAGTTAGAAGGTGATTTCTCTCTCCAACTTGGGTTGAACTTCACTGTAACAGTGTGATGCCAGATCACACCTTGACAACTTATGTGAACTCATCTGAAATGTTGTCCTGCACCCATTGACAGATATTGTAAATCTTTTTACAGGTCAAAAATGACAAGGAATTTGTGTACAGGAATCTGGAGCTCAACACACCAGTTTTGCTGTCTCTGTCCAGATATTTAAGAAGTGGAGCAAGGGATTCACTCGATCATCCTTCCTGTTCAGACTGTGGGGAAGGATTCACTGAATCATCTGACCGACTGGCGCACCCGTCATTTTGCACAGGGTGGAACGATTCATCTGCTCAGACAGTGGAAATGGAATCACTCGGCCTTCTCAACTGAAGGTACGTCAGCAAGTTCACACTGGGAAAGGCCATTCACCTGTTTTGTGGGTGAGAAGGGATTCAGTCAGTCTTCCCACTTGTGGACACGCAAGTCAGTTCATAGTGGGCAGAGGCTGGTCATCTGTTGAATTTTGGGGAAGCATTCACTAGGTCATCTGACCTAATGGCTCACCAGCGAGTTCACACCGGTGAGAGGCCGTTCACCTGCTCGGACTGTGGGAAAGGATTCACTTGCTCATCTAAACTGAAATTACATCAGCGTGTTCACACTGGGGAGAAGCCGTTCACCTGCTCAGACTGTGGGAAGGGATTCAGCTGGTCATCTCACCTGAAGGTACATCAGCGATTTCACACTGGAGAGAGGCCATTCACCTGCTCAGACTGTGGGAAGGGATTCACTATGTCATCTAATCTGAAGATACATCAGAGAGTTCATACTGGAGAGAGGCCGTTCACCTGCTCAGACTGTGGGAGGGGATTTACTTGCTCATCCCAACTAAAGGCACACCAGCGAGTTCACACTGGGGAGCGGCCATTCACCTGCTCGGACTGTGGGAAAGGATTCACTTGCTCATCCGAACTGAAGGTCCATCAGCGAGTTCACACTAGAGAAAGGCCATTCATCTGCTCAGACTGTGGGAAGGGATTCACTCAGTCAGCAAAGCTAAAGATTCACCAGCGAGTTCACACTGGGGAGAGGCCATTCATTTGCTCGGACTGTGGGAAGGAATTCACTTGCTCATCCGAACTGAAGGTTCATCAGCGAGTTCACACCGGGGAGTGGCCGTTCACCTGTTCATAGTGTGGGAAGGGATTCAACTGGTCTTCTCAATTGAAAGCACATCAGAGATTTCACACTGGAGAGAGGCCATTTACCTGCTCAGACTGTGGGAAGGGATTCACTATGTCATCTAATCTGAAGATACATCAGAGAGTTCATACTGGAGAAAGGCCGTTCACTTGCTCAGTCTGTGGGAGGGGATTTACTTGCTCATCCAACCTAATGGCTCACCAGCGAGTTCACACTGTGGAGCGGCCGTTCACCTGCTCAGACTGTGGGAAGGGATTCACTCGCTCATCCGAACTGAAGTTACATCAGCGAGTTCACACTGGGGAGCGGCCGTTTGCCTGCTCAGACTGTGGGAAGGGATTCACACTGTCATCCCAGCTACTGAGTCACCAGTCAGTTCATACTGGGGAGAGGCCATTCACCTGCTCGGACTGTGGGAAGGGATTCACTCAGTCAGTTCAACTGAAGGTACATCAGCGAGTTCACACCGGGGAGAGGCCATTCACCTGCTCTGTCTGTGGGAAGGGATTCAATTGGTCATCTCACCTGCAGAGACACCAGTCAGCCCACACAGGGAAATGGCCATTCACCTGTTCAGTCTGTGGGAAGGGATTCACTTGGTCATCTAAACTGAGTAGACATCAGCAAATTCACACTGGAGAGAGGCCATTCACTTGCTCTGTCTGTGGGAAGGGATTCACTGAGTCATCCGAACTGAAGGTACATCAGCGAGTTCACACTGGGGAGAGGCCGTTCACCTGCTCAGTGTGTGGGAAGGGATTCACTCGGTCATCTACACTGAAAGTACATCAGCGAAATCACACTGGGGAGAGGCCGTTCACCTGCTCAGACTGTGGGAAGGGATTCACTCGGTCATCCACCCTACAAACACACCGTTCAGTTCACACTAGGGAGAGGCGAATCACCTGTTCAGACTGTGGGAAGGGATTCACTTCGTCATCTCAACTGGAGAGACACCAGCAAGTTCACACTGGATAGAGGATGATCTCCTGCTCAGAGTTTTGCATAAGATTCTCTCAACCAAATCAACTGAATGTGCATCATTGAGTTCACACTGGGGAGAGGCTGTTCACCTGCTCAGACTGTGGGAAGCGATTCACTCAGTCATCTAACCTTATGCAACTCTCACTTCGGCTAGCAGCTGAACTTTTGGAGTGATAACTCCCCAACCCAGCCAACTTAAGAAATCTCATTCGGGTGGATGCTTCATGATGTGTCCCGTTCCTAATCAGTACACTGAAATAACAAACTGTACACAATATGTGATTAAACAATTGAGATTTATAATTCTTACTTTGACTATAGGGTTAGTAAAGAAAACAAAAAGAAAGAAAAAGGGCCCACTCTCTCCATTCACGTCTTCTCATCTCTCCCCAGCAAATGGTGGTGAAATTCTCTCTTCCAGACTCACAGGAAAGAACAACATTTCTGCCATTGGATAGCCCCACATTCCCAAACCCTGTTATCTCTAGTCATAACCTAAATATTGCTGCTACAGAGAAACAATTACCTCAGCAGTGAAACATTGCATAGAGGCCATTACATTAGCAGTGAAATCTTACAGCATGTTATGCTTGTGACTCACCGCCGGGTTCACACTGGGGAGAAAGTTTCAATAAGCTGCATGCTGGATATTTCTCCATCACCATTGCTGAATTCTACTTCAAGACTGACTGTTGGTGCTGAACTCTGCAATTATTGCTGCTGCTCACCACACCCAGTTCTGCACCCTGGTCACTGGGCATGGGAGGAGTTTCTTCTGCTGCATATTTACCCTTAATGGGACTGGAGTTTAATATTCTGGGTCTGAGACAAATAAATCAGTTCTATTTTAAACTCTGTGAGTTTACAACACAACTAGTGTACTCAGGCCGGCTGGACCCTGCCAGTGATTCTGTTCCTTGACAGTCCTTTTAAATCCTCCCCTGTTGTTCATCTCCTGCTGTCCAAACAGTCACCATGCTGTGGGTGAAGAGGTTTCCCTTAATTTTTCTACTGACTGAAGAAGTCGCAGGGATTGCAGTTCTGTCTAAGATGTTCTTCACCCCTCAAATCTCTGGGCTGACGAAGAATGACATTGGGTGTTAACCTCCTTAATCAGGGCTCATTTCCATATTTTGGGCCATTTTCCCTGCTTCTAAAGGGTTGTTAGAAAACACCACTGTCCTCTAAAGACTGAAAGCAGAATGGGAAACCATCCGTTGGATGTTCAACGAAGCAGGGTCAGAAACCAGAGGCAGGTCCGCACAGAGCAGAGTTTGGGGCTCTGGACAATGGTCGGGATAAGAATGTATGATGAGGAGAAGGGAATCAGCAGCGGGGCGTGGCAACGAATGACAGAGTAGCAAGATTTGGAAGCACATTTGACGGAAAATAATTCAGTTGTCTGACTGCCTACACAGACAATGCCTGTTGTGAGATTCCCCATTTGTTGAGGCACGTGTGTGTTGAGAATGGTGATATCTATTGAAGCAGTTGTTCCTGCTTGTTTATCCTGTAATATTATATCCGGATAGTTATTTTAGATTAACCTGTCTGTTATAATGTATTGATTATAATATAACTTGTGAGATTCTGTCCCTAACTGGATATGGCTTCAATTTATGGTGCCTTAATGAGGTGATGGAGGTCATTCATGAGTTTGTGTTTTAAAGCAAGATTTTGGTAAATGATATTTGCCACTTGATTGTACCTGCATAAGTAATCAGATTGAGTTAAACTGCTGCAGGATCCTGGAATGTGTTGGATTGTGTCTGGTTTCTCTTGGCATTTTCTGCATTTATTGCCTTGTTTGTTTGTATTGTATGTATTTGTGAGTTTTTTTGTTAACCAGCTTGTCCTGTATTTCTGCAAGGAATCCCTCTGTTTCTGGGAAGAGGTGTCCAACTCTCAGTCAGGTGCTCGATGCTTCCTTGTCACCATCTAGTCTGCTCAGATCGTTGGGATGTCTCCCATGGAGGGTCATACTCATTCCACTGGTTAATGTTTTCTTCCATATTGATTATTCATTTTTCTGAGTTGGCCTCTCATTTAAGTTTTCTGGTCTTCTTAGCACAATTGCATATACACACTTGGAGTGCTGAATCCTGTTTACTTTTGAAGAAAATATATACTTAAAAGTTTTATCTGACTGTTGTGTGATTTTTTTCTCATTCGTGTTATTCCTCTTCCTCCTGTCTAAGGTACTGTTTGAGTGTAAGTAATCTTTTCTGAAGTTTTCTAAAGTTCTTATTTATCTTTGTAAATTTTACTGATTGAAGTGGGACTAAGATATTTTTTATTTTTAAAAAGTCAATGTCAGTATTGATGAAAGTGTTTATTGCCTTTGTTGTATTTGTTAATTATTGAGCTCTGTTTGGCAGGTTTTCTTAAGCCTCAAACTAAATTTTGTCAAAGGTTCTCCCTATTTCACACTATTTTCTATTGTCTTTGCTTGTTGATATTCCAGATACGTGGGTATCAAGAGTCCCGGTGAAGGGTCTTGGCCTGAAATGTTGATTCCCATCCATAGATGCTGCCTGACATGCTGAGCTCCTCCAGCACTTTGTGTGTAGCTCTCTAGATTTCTAGCAACTGCAGGTCCTCTTGTTTCCCAGATACTTATTTTTCTTGAAATAACAAGCCGGTTGTAGTGTTGTGTAGCTCTGTTGGTAAAATATTAAATAAAAACATGAGAAAGAGGTGGCACAGGGTTGGAAGATGTAGAATATCAGTGGGTAGAATTAAGGAAGAGCAAATGTAAAACAAAATCCCTGATGGGAATTGTTTCGAGATTCTCAAACAGTATGTGGTCCACAAATTACAATGGGAGATAGAGAACTCTTGCCAAAAGTGTAATGTTAGGACAGTCATGGGGATTGTCATGCAGGTGATTCGGAAAATTAGGATGGTGTTGGTCTCAAGAGGAGGAATTTCCTAGAAAGCCTACAAGATGCTTTTTTAGAGCAGCTCGTGTTTGAGCCCAGTTGGGGATCAGCTATTCTGGATTGGGTGTTGTAATGAACCGGAATTAATAAGGTCACTTAAGTCCGAAGAACACTTAGGGGCAAGTGAATTTAATATGTTCAAATTCACCCTGACATTAAGTGAAGGAGAAGCTAAAGTCGATGTGGAACAAAGAGAATTAGAGAGGCCTGAGAGAAAAATTGGTCAAAATTGATCTAAAAAAACATGGGCAGGGATGAAAACAGAGCAGCAATGGCTGGAATTTTTGGAAGCAATCTGGAAGGCACAGGATATATACAGTGGCATGCAAAAGTTTAGGCACCCCTGGTCAAAATTTCTGTTACTGTGAATAGCTAAGTGATTAAAAGATGACCTGATTACAAAAGGCATAAAGTTAACGATGACACATTTCTTTAATATTTTAAGCAAGATTACATTTTTATTTCCATCTTTTACAATTTCAAAATAACCAAAAAGGAAAAGGGCCAGAAACAAAAGTTTGGGCACCCTGCTTGGTCAGTACTGAGTAACACCCCCTTTGGCAAGTATCACAGCTTATGAACACTTTTTGTAGCCAGCCAAGAGTCTTTCAGTTCTTGTTTGAGTAAATTTCGGGGTTCAGTCAGAAGTAGCAAAGTACTGATTGTGGAAATTACAAATGAGAATATTGTTAGAGGCACAGAGAGCAGCAGCAGCACTGAAACAGGCCTTTTGGCCCTTCTAGTCCATGCTGATCTGTTTTTGTTGTTACTGCTTAGTTCCAACTAACTGCACCCGAGCCTCCATACACCTCCCATCCATGTCCTCACCCAAATTCCTCTTTAGTGTCTAAATCGAACCCAAATTCTCCACTTCCACTGGCAGCTCATTCCACACTCTCACCAACCTCTGAGTGAAGAATCCCCCTTCAGATTCCCCAGAAATAATTCACTTTCACCCTGAACATATGTCCAATGTCAGGGTGAGAGTGAGGACGGGGCAGAGAGGGGGGGCAGAGAGGGAAGACAGTAAGGGGGAGGGGGTGGTTGAGTGTGGAGAGGGAAACAAAGTGGAGTGTTTATACTTAATATCTTTCAGAAAAAGTAATTGTTTGAACTTGCTGCAAACCTACTTTCCTTACCCTGTACATTCTTAACCAAATTACTGATCCAGATGACAAGTAGCAGTGGTTGATGTTCAAAGTAAATGTTATTATCAGAGTACATATATGTCACCACATACAACCCTGAGATAGTTTTTCCTACAGGAACACTTAGCAAATCTATAGAATAGTAACAGGATCAATGAAAGATCAAGTGGAGCATAGAATTCAACGAACTGTGCAAATGCAAATATAATTAAATATCAATGGGTAATGAGAGCAATGGGGTGTAACCCTGGGGAACCTCACTAGGCCCGGGCCTCGAGTCCAATAAACAGCCTCCCACCATCACTCTCTGCTTCCTACCATCAAGACAACTGTGCATCCAGTGAGCCAGCTCTCCCTGGATCCCGTGTGATCTGACTTTCCACAGCAACTTACCATGCTGAACCTTATCAAAGGCCTCACTGATGCCCAACTAGGCCACGATCCTAGGACAGAGGTGTCACCGATCAGAGGGCATAGATTTAAGCAGAGGATGAAGAGGTTTAGAGGGATCTGAGGAGGAGATTTCTAACTCAGAGGGTAGCTGAAATCTGGAACACACTGCCCGAGGTGGTGGTGGAGGCAGGTCCCTTCACAACATTTACGAAGAGGATGAGCATTGAAACTGCCGAGATACAGTCGGCTGTGAACCAAGTGCTGATAAATGGGACCAGTGTAGACAGTGAGTGGATGGTCAGAACAGGTATGGCCGGCCAAAGGCCTGTTTCCGTGCTGTGTGATCCGCCACTCCGGACATGCGAAATTAACAATAGTGGCACTGAAAGGCATTGATTTCAAAACTCCACACCCCTCACCAACCTGAAATAAACCAGACTGAACCCTTTTGTCACCACTGGGAATATCTGTTTCTGTCAAGGTAATATACCAATTGATCACGTCTGCTGAACAACTGGCAATTGGTGAAATTCCTGTGTTTTCTTTCGTTAATGTTGTCACCCTACAGCAAAACTAACCTCACTGTGTCAGAATCGGTGATTAAATCAGACTCCAAACACTGTGCTTTCATCCCTGCACGTTATAACTGGAACCATCTCACTGAGGGTCTGATGGAGACATGGGATCACATCTCCCCTGCTTCTGACATTTCAAATACCCTCAGAATGGTTTTCTGATTCAGTCTGAAGGTTATAATACATTCAGCTCATCGTCAGACCTGACAAACCATGTCTTCCCACAGCTGGTTCCACCTGTTGGTGTGTCCTCTTTCCTCCAGCTCCAGGGAAGCTGCATCTCCACACAAACTCCTCACTGGAGACGACTGTCTGTACCCGTGACACAGGAAATCACATCTCTGTCACTCTCCTGATACCGTGTCTGACCTGCTCACCTCCGGGTATCCTCCATCAACAAGCTCCTTCCTCAGTCACCGTCTGTGAGATTATATAAAAATACAATCACTGTAGAACGATCTGTCAGACAGCTCCTGTACCCCTCCACCCCGGACCATGCTGTGCTGGTTAAAACTCTCTCTCCCTTTGTAAACACCGGATGTCCCACTAAATCCGAACCATCTGTGCAACCCCGTGTCCTCCTCTGATGCAAAGGTCACTGACCTTCCCCCCCCCCCCCCTCCCCTTCCCAATCTGCAGTCGCAGCCCATGGTCTCCCCGACTCTGGGGCTTTGTAACAAACACAATGTTAACAGCAACATTACACAGTAATTAACATGAACAGAGAATTGCTGCTTCCTGAAAGGACACGCCAACTGACTCATCCAATTGCCCAGATTCTCCCCAGTTAACAACTTATTTTGTCCCGGGACCTCTCTTCCCCGGGTTACAGAACGTCCGATCATCACTCTGCTCCCACACCCCTCAGCCGACCACTCACCCCACACCTATACATCCACCTATCAGCTCAATCCACACACACAGACAGATCCCTTCGTTCCAAGCATCCTTCCGGCTCGGGGAACCACAACTTGCCGATCCCACAGGGTTCGGGCGCAAAGCTAAAACCGGGGCTGCGGGACCAGAGAGCCCGGAGCTTCCAGGCATCCGGGAGAGCTCGATCCCAGGCCTTTCCCTCTGCAGCCGGTCCCGATTTACACAACCCCGGGATCAGCCCCTTACTCACCGCTGCCGAATAGGCGATACGCTACGCCTGCGTTTAGCAGGAGGTTCTCCGTAGCAACACCGGTGGACAGAGGTCTGCACAGCGCCACCAGTGGCCGGAGGCGGGAGGGGCAACGGTGAGGTAAATCACAAACACGACAAAGTCTGCAAATGCTGGAAATTCAGAGCAACACAAATAAAATGCTGGCGGAACTCAGCAGGCCGGGCAGCCTCTATCGAAAAGAGTTTCCAGTTGAACCCCCCTTCAGGACTGAGACGGGATGGGAGAAATATCTGAATAAAATCGGGGCGGGCGAGGAAATGTCTCGCTGGAAGGTGATAGGTGAAGCCAGGTAGGTGGGAAAGCTCAAGAGCAGAAGAAAATAGAGTCTAATAGGAGAGGAGTGGAGAATAGGAGAAAGGGATGGAGCAGCGGACCCAGAGAGAAGTGATAAGCAGGTGAGAGGACGTGAAATTCGTATTGGAAATCACATGAGAGGCCAGAGGAGGAGGTGTTGCATTGCTTGTCCGAGAAAATCTTATGGCGGTGCTTTGGAAGGATAGATTAGAGAGCTCCTCTAGGGAGGCTATTTGGGTGGAATTGAGGAATGGGAAAGGTGTAGTAACACTGATAGGAGTGTATTATAGGCCACCTAATGGGGAGCGTGAGTTGGAAGAGCAAATGTGTAAGGAGATAGCAGATATTTGTAGTAATCACAAGGTGGTGATTGTGGGAGATTTTAATTTTCCACACATAGATTGGGAAGCTCATTCTGTAAAAGGGCTGCATGGTTTAGAGTTTGTGAAATGTGTGCAGGATAGTTTTTTGCAACACTACATAGAAGTACCGACTGGAGATGGGGCAGTGTTGGATCTCCTGTTAGGGAATGCGATAGGTCAGCTGACAGATGTATGTGTTGGGCAGCACTTCGGGTCCAGTGATCACAATAGCATTAGCTTCAATATAATTATGGAGAAGGACAGGACTGGACCGAGAGTTGAGATTTTTGATTGGAGAAAGGCTAACTTTGAGGAGATGCGCAGGGATTTAGAGAGAGTGGATTGGGTCAAGTTGTTTTATGGGAATGATGTAATAGAGAAATGGAGGTCATTTAAGGGTGAAATTATGAGGGTACAGATTCTTTATGTTCCTGTTCGGTTGAAAGGAAAGGTTAAAGGTTTGAAAGCGCCATGGTTTTCAAGGGATATTAGAAACTTGGTTCGAAAAAAGAGGGATGTCTACAATAGATATAGGCAGCATGGAGTAAAGGAATTGCTCGAGGAATATAAAGAATGTAAAAGGAAACTTAAGAAAGAGATTAGAAAAGCTAAAAGAAGTTACGAGTTTGGTTTGGCAAATAAGGTGGAAGTAAATCCGAAAGGCTTCTACAGTTATATTAAAAGCAAGAGGATAGTGAGGGATAAATTTGGTCGCTTAGAGAATCAGGGTGGTCAGCTATGTGTGGAGCCGAGGGAGATGGGAGAGATTTTGAACGATTTCTTCTCTTCGGTATTCACTAAGGAGAAGGATATTGAATGGTGTAAGGTGTGGGAAACAAGTAAGGAAGTTATGGAACCTATGACAATTAAAGAGGTGGAAGTACTGGCGCTTTTAAGAAATTTAAAAGTGGATAAATCTCCGGGTCCTGACAGGATATTCCCCAGGACCTTGAGGGAAGTTTGTGTAGAGATAGCAGGAGCTCTGATGGAGATCTTTCAGATGTCATTAGAAACGGGGCTTGTGCCGGAGGATTGGCGTATTGCTCATGTGGTTCCATTGTTTAAAAAGGGTTCTAGAAGTAAGCCTGGCAATTATAGACCTGTCAGTTTGACATCAGTGGTGGGTAAATTAATGGAAAGTATTCTTAGAGATAGTATTTATAATTATCTGGATAGACAGGATTTGATTAGGAGTAGCCAGCATGGATTTGTGCGTGGAAGGTCATGTTTGACAAACCTTATTGAATTTTTTGAAGTAGATACGAGGAATGTTGACGAGGGTAAGGCAGCGGATGTAGTCTATATGGACTTAAGCAAGGCCTTTGACAAAGTTCGACATGGAAGGTTAGTTAAGAAGGTTCAGTCGTTAGGTATTAATGCTGGAGTAATAAAATGGATTCAACAGTGGCTAGATGGGAGATGCCAGAGAGTAGTGGTGGATAATTGTTTATCGGGATGGAGGCCGGTGACTAGCGGGGTGCCTCAGGGATCTGTTTTGGGCCCAATGTTGTTTGTAATATACATAAATGATCTGGATGATGGGGTGGTAAATTGGATTAGTAAGTATGCTGATGATACTAAGGTAGGAGGTGTTGTGGATAATGAGGTGGGTTTTCAAAGCTTGCAGGAAAATTTATGCCGGTTAGAAGAATGGGCTGAACGTTGGCAGATGGAGTTTAATGCTGAGAAGTGTGAGGTTCTACATTTTGGCAGGAATAATCCAAATAGAACATACAGGGTAAATGGTAGGGCATTGAGGAATGCAGTGGAACAGAGAGATCTAGGAATAACAGTGCATAGTTCCCTGAAGGTGGAGTCTCATGTGGATAGGGTGGTGAAGAAGTCTTTTGGAACGCTGGCCTTTATAAATCAGAGCATTAAGTACAGAAGTTGGGATGTAATGTTAAAATTGTACAAGGCATTGGTAAGGCCAAATTTGGAATATTGTGTACAGTTCTGGTCACCGAATTATAGGAAGGATATCAATAAATTAGAGAGAGAGTGCAGAGACGATTTACTAGGATGTTACCTGGGTTTCAGCACTTAAGTTACAGAGAAAGGTTGAACAAGTTAGGTCTCTATTCATTGGAGCGTAGAAGGTTGAGGGGGGATTTGATCGAGGTATTTAAAATGTTGAGAGGGATAGATAGAGTTGACGTGAATAGGCTGTTTCCATTGAGAGTAGGGGAGATTCAAACGAGAGGACATGATTTGAGAGTTAGGGGGCAAAAGTTTAAGGGAAACACGAGGGGGTATTTCTTTACTCAGAGAGTGATAGCTGTGTGGAATGAGCTTCATGTAGAAGTAGTAGAGGCCAGTTCAGTTGTGTCATTTAAGGTAAAATTGGATAGGTATATGGACAGGAAAGGAGTGGAGGGTTATGGGCTGAGCGCGGGTAGGTGGGACTAGGTCAGATTAAGAGTTCGGCACGGACTAGGAGGGCCGGAATGGCCTGTTTCCATGCTGTGATTGTTATATGATTATATGGAAAAGTCAGAGAAAAGAGGTGGGGGGTGGGGATGGGGCAAGAGCTGGGGAGTGAGAGGTGGATCCAGGTGAGGGGGAGGTGGGAAGGTGGAAATAGTGACAGGGGTGGGAGGTGAGTGGTTGGGGCAACACGGGGCTGCAGAAGATGGAAATTAATTCCACAGAGGATGAACAAAGAGGTTAGAGAGTATTTGTTATAGAGAGTGCAATGAAGATTCACCTGACTGATCCCTGGGGCGGTGGGGTTATCATATGAAGAAAGATCAAATGCGATAACCCTTTCATTTAGAGAATCGAGGACTGAGAGGTGAACTCATTGAAATGCACAGCATTATTACCGGTTGAACTAGGGATCCCAGTCTCTGAAACAGGGATGGACTGTCCGGGACTGAGATGAGGGGAAATGTCTCCACTCCGAGGGTGGTGAATGTCTGTAAATCCCCACCACAGAGGGCGGTGAAGACTCAGTGATCTTCTTCACATAAAACAGAGGCTGGCAGATGTGTGGAGACCGAAAGGATCGAGGAAATGCGGATCGGGCAAAAACATCTGGCTGAGATGGGAGGGCAGCCGCCATCTTGTTGATAGTTAGAGGGGCTGAATGGCCCCTCCTGCTGTTTATCAGTTGATGTTTAAGTGTTCCTGTCCAGTAAGGCCGGGGGAATGTGAATAGAAATTAATGTTTATAAGCATAGACTGATTTACATGAAACCTGCACAATTCTATTTTGGATCTAAAATGTTAGTCGGACCGGAATGGGATTCGAACCCGTAACCCCTAACCCAGGGAGGTGGAGGGATGGGACGGGAATATACGGAGGGAAAATGTTAAACATGTACCTGGTGTAAATATGGAATAATATGGGAAATGCGGTGGGGAGGTCGGGCAGAGTGTGAGGGGCGAGGAGCAGAGTCACCGGGTCACGTGGGAGACCCTTCACCCGTCACGTGATCCTGTTTTACCGCGGATCCGCAGCATCTGCAGCACACACAAAATGCTGGTGGAACACAGCAGGCCAGGCAGCATCTATAGGGAGAAGCACTGTCGACGTTTCGGGCCGAGACCCTTCCTCAGGACTAACTGAAAGGAAAGATAGTAAGAGATTTTAAAGTACGAGGGGAGGGGAAAATGCGAAATGATAGAAGAAGATCGCAGGGGGTGGGGTGAAGCCAAGAGCTGGAAAGGTGATTGGCAAAAGGGATACAGAGCTGGAGAAGGGAAAGGATCATGGGACGGGAGGCTTCGGGAGAAAGAAAGAGGGAGAGGGCACCAGAGGGAGATGGAGGACAGGCAGAGTGACGGGCAGAAAGAGAGAAAAAAAGGAGGGTGGAAAAAAAACTAAATATATCAGGGATGGGTTGAGAAGGGGAGGAGGGGCATTAACAGAAGTTAGAGAAGTCAATGTTCATGCCATCAGGTTGGAGGCTACCCAGCCGGTATATAAGGTGTTGTTCCTCCAACCTGAGTGTGGCTTCATCTTGACAGTAGAGGAGGCCATGGATAGACATATCAGAATAGGAATGGGACGTGGAATTAAAATGTGTGGCCACTGGGAGATCCTGCTTTCCTTGGCAGACAGAGCATAGGTGTTCAGCGAAATGGTCTCCCAGTCTGCGTCGGGTCTCACCAAAGGCCACACCGGGATCACTGGACGCATTATTCCACACCAGCCGACTCACAGGTAAAGTGTCGCCTCACCTGGAAGGACTTTCTGGGGCCCTGAATGGTGGTGAGAGAGGAAGTGTAAGGGCAGGTGTAGCACTTGTTCTGCTTACAAGGATAAGGGCCAGGAGGGAGATCGGTGGGGAGGGATGGGGGGACAAGGGAGTCGCATCGGGAGCGATCCCTGCGGAAAGCAGAAAGGGAAGGTGGAAGGAAAGATATGCTTGGTAGTGGGATCCCGTCGGAGGTGGCGGAAGCTACGGAGAATTATACGCTGGTGGGGTGGTAGGTGAGGACAAGGGGAACCCTATCCCGAGTGGGGTGGTGGGCAGATGGGGTGAGGGCAGATTGCGGGAAATGGGAGAGATGCGTTTCAGAGCAGAGGTGATGACAGACAGACAGACATACTTTATTGATCCCGAGGGAAACTGGGTTTCGTTACAGACGCACCACCAAGAATAGTGAAGAAATATAAGCAATATAAAACCATAAATAATTAAATAATAATAAATTAATCATGCCAAGTGGAAATAAGTCCAGGACCAGCCTAATGTCTCAGGGTGTCTGACACTCCGGGGGAGGAGTTGTAATGTTTGATGGCCACAGGCAGGAATGACTTCCTCTGACGCTCAGTGTTACATCTCGGTGGAATGAGTCTCTGGCTGAATGTACTCCTGTGCCTAACCAATACATTATGGAGTGGATGGGAGTCATTGTCAAAGTTGGCATGCAACTTGGGCAGCATCCTCTTTTCAGACACTACCGTCAGAGCCCCTTTGTTTAAAAAAGGAAGACATCTCCTTCGTCCTGGAATGAAAAGCCTCATCCTGAGAGCAGATGCGGCGGAGACGGAGGAAATTCGAGAAGGGGATAGCATTTTTGCAAGAGACAGGGTGGGAAGAGGAATAGTCCAGGTAGCTGTGAGAGTCTGTAGGCTTGTAGTAGATATCAGTAGATAGGCCGTCTCCAGAGATGGAGACAGAAAGATCAAGAAAGGGGAGGGAGGTGTCGGAAATGGACCAGATAAATTTGAGGACAGGGTGAAAGTTGGAGGCAAAGTTAATGAAGTCAACGAGCTCAGCATGCGTGCAGGAGGCAGCGCCAATGCAGTCGTCGATGTAGCGAAGGAAAAGAGGGGGACGGATACCCGTATAGACTTGGAACATGGACTGTTCCACAAAGCCAACAAAAAGGCAGGCATAACTGGGACCCATACGGGTACCCATGGCTACACCCTTGGTTTGGATGAAGTGGGAGGAGCCAAAGGAAAAATGATTGAGAGTAAGAACTAATTCCGCTAGACGGAGGAGAGTGGTTGTCGAGGGGAATTGGTTAGGTCTGGAATCCAAAAAGAAGCGGAGAGCTTTGAGACCATCCTGGTGGGGGATGGAGGTATAGAGGGACTGGACATCCATGGAGAAAATAAGGCGGTGGGGGCGACGGAACTTAAAATCATTGAAAAAGTTCAAAGAGTGAGAAGTGTCACGAACATGGGTGGCAAGCGATTGAACAAGGGGGGATAAAACAGTATCAAGGTATGCAGAAATGAGTTCGGTGGGGCAGGAGCAATCTGAGACAATGAGTCTACCTGAACAGGCAGATTTGTGGATCTGCAACTGCGTTCTGAGGCCCCGCCCACTTATCTGTTGACGCGCTGACGACATCGCGCATGCTCAGTACGGGAAGGGCGCTGTTTTTCGTTCTTTGTTGAACCGTGGGATCGAGATCGGGATCGGGAGGGGGTCCTCACCCTCGCCCCCTGGGGCGGGGAGCCAGGGACGGATTATTCTCTGCGGGGCGACGACAACAGTTTCCTTTCGGTGAGTATTGAAGCAGGTCCGGAGCGGGGAGGTCCCGAATTCAAACAAGAGAACTGGAGAACAAAAGGTGGGGGTGGGGGAGGGAGAGAGAAACACAAGGTGATCGGTGAAACCTGAAGGGGGAGGGGATGAACTTTCCCGAACTGGCGGCCTCGCCTCGCTTCCTTCACAGAATCTGCCGGGGTCAGTCCGGGTTGTGAGACCTTCACACTGAACCGTCTGAGATGAGCCGCCGCTCAGCCCCTGTTGTTCTGGTCCTATTAGCAGGATGACGTAAAACATATTTATAGACTGTTACTGACAGAGAAATGTACAATTTGTTGTCCGTGTGTTATGTGAATGTACTTGCCTGTGATGCTGCCACAAGTCAGTGTTTTTCTGTACCTGTACCTTCCCGTACTTGTGCACTTGGCAATAAATTCAACAGGACCTGAGAAATCTCGTGAGATTTGATTAGTGCTGATCATCTTGGCAGCTCGGTAGGTCGAATGTATGAGACAGTAAGTACACTGTTAAATGCAAAACCCTGAACAGTGTCGATGATCAGAGGGATTTTAGACTCCAAGTTCATCGCTCCCTGAAAGAGACTGCACAGATTGATCGGGTGGTTAAGAAGGCAAATGGCATGGTTGTCTTTATTAGTCGAGACATTGAGTTCAAAAGTCGGTAAGTTGTGCTGCAGTTTTGTAAAATTAGTTAGACCACATCTGGAGTGTTTCATACAGTTCTGGTCGCCCCCATTCTCGGAAGGATGTCGGGATATCGGAGAGGGCGCAGAAGAGGTTTACCAGGACACTGCCTGGATTAGAGGGCATGAGCTATAACGAGAGGCTGGACAAACTTATGTTGTTTTCTCCAGAGCGGCGCAGGCTGGGGTGAGACTGGATGGACATTTATACGATTACGAGAGGGATAGAGTGGATAGACGATATATTTTTCCCAGGGTTGAAATTTCTAAGATAAGAGGCCATTCATTTGAGGTGAGAGGTGGTAGGTTAATGGAGATATGAAGGGCGTGTATGTTGTTCCTCACCGAGTCTGCTGGGTCGGTCACTGGAATTTGCTCCCTGGGGTGACCCTCCGCTCTGACGCAGTAATCACCCTCCGCGTGCAGTAATCGCATTGCTCGTGCTTACAGTCTGCGGAATGCAGTAATTTTTGGCCGGCGGAGTCCAGTCACCGTTTTGTGCTGACGTGGATTTGCAGCACCAGCATGATTTCTCTTGTTCGGTAGATCTGATATTGGCCAGTGAGTCCCGTTAACTCCCCGAACTGTCGACTTCGCCTCGCTTCCTGGAACGTCTGAAAAACTTTTTTCACTTCAGATAAGCCGCTTTTAAGCCTGGTGATATGTATCTTCTCCCTAATTGTAGAAAGGAGAATGTCCCAGGTTCTGGGGATCTTTGATTTTACCGAGGGAGCGGGAAGTCAGGAGGAGTTCACGTAGGGGAGACTGGTTTCTGTGATGAGCTGATCTGTGTCCGTAACTCTGCAGTTCCTTGCAGCCATGGGCAAAGCAGTCGCCATACCAATGTGTGGGGTATCCGGATGGGAAACCTTTTATGATGCATTGATAAAATTTGGTGATGGGCAAAGCGTATATTCCAAAGTTCTTCTGGTTTCTTCTAGCTTTGTTATTTTCAGATCTTTTATACAGTCGTATTGTGGTGAGCATTTGGTCCATAACGAGAGATGAGGCAGCTCATTAAACTCAATAACAGTTTTATCGTGATAAACACAAAATAGACCGGCCAGCACGACCCCGAGAGTGAACCCAACCAGTCATACAGACGGGAGGCGACCATCACACACCCTGGTTACAGTTAGTGTGACCCAGAAATACACAAACAAGTAACTATAATCCAAGATAAAAGGTAACAATAAATGAACTGGAACATCCCATCGTAATCCCACAAAAGCATTTTAACACAAGAACAATAAACAGTGCTGCTCATTAGAAATGTAGGGGGCGGGCTGTTGACCAACCCCTCCTCCTGAGGACCATCAGTAATGTCCTTGATCCCTTCTCCCAGCTGATTCCATCTGCTCATTCCCCGCCCATCTTGTTCAACCTCTGTCCAGCCTGTATCCCACCACCTCAATGATATATATGAACCATCTTGTTCAACCTCAGTCCAGCCTGTATCCCATCACCTCAATGATATATATCAACCATCTTGTTCAACCTCTGCCCAGTCTGTATCCCACCACCTCAATGATATATATCAACCATCTTGTTCAACCTCAGTCCAGCCTGTATCCCACCACCTCAGTGATATACATCAACCATCTTGTTCAACCTCTGTCCAGTCTGTATCCCACCACCTCAATGATATATATCAACCATCTCGTTCAACCTCTGTCCAGCCTGTATCCCACCACCTCAATGATATATATCAACCATCTTGTTCAACCTCTGTCCAGTCTGTATCCCACCACCTCAATGATATATATCAACCATCTTGTTCAATCTCTGTCCAGTCTGTATCCCACCACCTCAATGATATATATCAACCATCTCGTTCAACCTCTGTCGAGCCTGTATCCCACCACCTCAATGATATATATCAACCATCTTGTTCAACCTCTGTCCAGTCTGTATCCCACCACCTCAATGATATATATCAACCATCTTGTTCAATCTCTGTCCAGTCTGTATCCCACCACCTCAATGATATATATCAACATCTTGTTCAACCTCTGTCCAGTCTGTATCCCACCACCTCAATGATATATATCAACATCTTGTTCAACCTCTGTCCAGCCTGTATCCCACCACCTCAATGATATATATCAACCATCTTGTTCAACCTCTGCCCAGTCTGTATCCCACCACCTCAATGATGTATATCAACCATCTTCTTCAACCTCCATCCAGTCTGTGCGGCCTGGGGTGATGGTAGTGGCAGATACATTGGGACTTTTAAGAGATATTTAGATCAGCACATGAATGTGAGGAAAATGGAAGGATGTGGACATTGCTCTGGCAGATGGGATTAGTTTAGTTGGCCACTTCATTAATTGAATAGACTGAGCACTGTGCTGTACTGTTCTGTGTTCTGTGTCTCTTGTTCAGAGGTTTTGGGGTAATGGAGGCAAAAGGAGTGAGTGGGAACAACAGGTCACTGGAGCCCAGTGTGGGAAATGGGAGATCACCCACTTCTGTAGGAGAAACTGAAATCCTGAGTCTGTGAAAATGGAGAGTTTAAGTGCAGTGGGTAGAGAGGGAGGTGAAAGGTACATTGTATTTATTGTAAGAGTTATTGGGTGTAAGAGTGAAATGACATTAACAATTACTTGCGTTTTGTTGAGATTGTACCTGGAATATGGTGTAAAATCCCGCTCCCCATACTAACATGGGTTATATAGACCTGCTGTTGAAGAAAGGCTTAAAAAAATAAACCAGCAAACTATAGACCAGTGCTTCTGACATCACTATTAGAAGCACTGCATATGTAAGTATTTGAAAAGACAAGACTGACTTGGAACAGTCAGCATGACTTTGTTTACGCCTGGCAACACACACAATTTTTTTTTGATGAGGTTATGGGATATGTTACCAGGAACGTAGATAAAGGCAATGAAGCGAATATTGTTTACTTGGTCTTTTGCAAGCATTTAACAATCCTGCGTGGGAGGTTGGTCAAGAAAATTCATTTGCATCACGTTCAACGTAAGGAACTAAATTGGAGTAGACAATGGCGTTTTGGGAGAAGGTGGACTATGATGGTAGATGATTGTCTCCATTAATCGTTGGGTCCATTGCTGTTTGTCATGTATATCAATGATTGGCATGGTAATGTTTTTAACTTGATAAGCACATTTACATGTGACACCATGATTAGGGGTGTAGTTGACAGAGAGGCAAATTATCTATCATAGGTTACAGGGATCTGGAACAGCTGGAAATACTGAGCTGAAAATGGCAGATGGAATTTAATGCAGGTAAGTGCGAAGTGTTGTGCTATGGTAGGTCTTACACAGTAAACAGTAAAGCACTAACGTTGCGGTGGAACAAAAGGATCTTGGAATAGAGGTCCATAATTCATTGAAAGCAGCACCACAGGTAGATAGGGTGGTTAATAAATGCTTTTGGCATGGTGACCTTCATCAATTAAATTATTGACTACAGGAGATGGGATGTTATTTTGAAGTTGTATATGACATCGGTGACTCCGAATTTAGAGTATTGTGTGTAGTTTTGGTCACCTACCCACAGGAAAGGTGTAAGTTTGAAAGTGTACTGGGAAAAACTTCAAGGAGGTTTCCAGAGGCCCTGAGTGATAAGGAAAGGTTGAATAGTTTTGGACTTTAATCCTTGAAATGCTAAAAATTGAGAGGAGATTTGATAGAGCAGTACAACATGAAGATGGGTATGGATAGGTTAATGCAAGCAGGTCTTTTCCACTGAAGTTGGGTAGAACGACAACCAGAGATCATGCATCATGGGTGAAAGATGAAAAGTTTTAGTGGGACATGAGTGGATAAGTCTTCAATCAGAGGGTCGAGAGAATGTGGAACAAGCTGCCAACAGGAGTGGTACATGCGTGCACGATTTCACCTTTGAAAATATGGATGGGGGAATATGGCTACTGTGCAGGTGGGTGGGAACAGGTGGTTTAAATGGCTCAGACAATGCACCTGTACTGTGTTCTGTTTCGATATGACTCTCTAACCATGACTCCTTGATCACAGACAAAAGTTTGGTTGAGTAAAGATCCGAAATTAATATCAGACTTGAATAATTCACACCTTAATTCCTCAAGAATACTCAACATCCTGGATGTGTTTTGATGTGATTTTAAACTGCCCACACGCTCCCTGTCACGGATATTTCGTAACCAGGGAAAGACAAAACGCTGGAGTAACTCAGCAGGTCCGGGCAGTGTGTATGGAACTGAATACAACGGGAACGTTTCGGGCCGAGACCCTTCAGTGGAACTGGAAAGGAAGAGGGAAGAGGCAATATCATTGATTGATTTGGAAGGTGCAGGTTGCTTTTGTGTGAGACTCGGAGCTCAGGGTTTGTGTTTAAACAGCTGCCTGCATATTCCTCAGAACAGGGAGCAGCCTTTCTGCTGAAACCAATTCAAACTGGTTTGACATTTCACTCTCTATCACATAAACAAAGTCACTTCAGTGTTCTGTTTAACTATTTCTGCATATGCAAATGTGCTAAACTGTTAATAGTTTGCAAGGAACCTGTAACATGTCATAAACGACACTGCCGATGGGCTTGAACCAGTTACAGTTGCTGTCCTGTTTGCTGTGAGTTTGCAGAATTTAATTATTTTTACTTCAGACTCTGATTATCTGCTGTTGTTTTTAAACTTTTTTTCACGATACTTTAAAAAAAAGATCCACGCCATTCCCAACTGTGACATTCCTTAATACAAAGACATGACACAGTGTATGAAAAGTGCATCTTTCCCAAAATTGCCAATAACCCTTAAAATATTGTTGATGTAAGGGTAAAGGTGAGGGGCAGAATGAGGTGGAGAGAGAGAGAGGTTGAGCAGGGAGAGGGGGAAAAGTCAGGGCGAGGGTCTGTTACATACCCCGTAACTGGGTGTCTAACCAGCAGAGAAAGAAGAATTTGTTGGAGTCTGGTGGTACTATACTAAAGGTGTTTATTAATAAAAATAAGCAAAACCATATCAATAATGCAAATATACATATAAAACCAGTTAGCAGTAATAAACCTAAAAGTGTAGGAATAATAATAATAATCAATAATAAACAAGCTCTATTGATGTCTAGGGGTAAATAAATTGTCATAGAAAAGTATAAAGTTCAGTTCAGCTCATGAGTACTGATGTAGTTATAGTTGTTGTATTGTAATGGTTGGCGAGAGAGAGAGAGAGAGCGAACGAGATGTAACAGCTACAGTCAGGCAAACCTTCCTTTACCTTCTTAATCCGTCGTATCGGTGTGGTCATTCAGTTATGGCCTCTTCGTCCTTCAGCCAGACCGTTCTTCTGTGGTGGACTCGTCACTCTGGCATGAGTGGACACACACACAAGCCCCCACCGGCCCTGCTTTTACACTGATTGCCTTACTGACCGACCTCCTGGTTTGGTCTTCGAAGCCCCCACCTTTCTTGTGGGTTCCAACACTCAGTCAGTGTCCATTGGCGTGTCTGAAGGGTGTCTCTCCAGACCTGTCTTTTATCCCTACTCACGGGGACTCAGCTATCCATCAATCCTGAATGACTTTGTCCATCAAATTAGGCCACCCCTGCAGTCCACTGAGGAATGTTATGAGCAAACTATTGTCCTTGTAGCGACATATTAAATAATTTCAAAAAGGAGTCACAATACAGTTAATCAGCAATTTCCCGCTCTCTCTCATCAGTCGCTGATGTTCTTGCCTGTTTTTCTCTCTCTTTGTCATGGTCAGCATAACAACAGTAATAGTTCGTGGTTCTTGGGGGGGGGGTGTTAACTCTGTACCCTATTGTTCATCATGGTCTGTTCATCACTCATAACACACCCCGGTAGTGACTTGTGAAATATCCCACAGGGCAGTGACCCGTCACCGATCTCTCTCAAACAAGAGTAAATCAGCAGATAGATGCCGGGAATCCAAGCAACACACACAAAATGCTGGAGGAACTCTGCAGGCCAGGCAGCATCTATGGAAAAAGGAATAGTCGACCTTCGAGAGTCCAGCTAATGTACTTTACATCACCTCATTGGTTCTATTGCTCCTCCTTGTAGCCCAAAGGGTTAAACTTTCTTCATGCTTGAATGACAGTGTTTTGCCGAAACGGGTTGGATTTGATTTCAGCGGAACAGCTGCCCCCTGTTCTGAGGAATTTTCTGACAGGCTGCTGCTTGCACGCCGACCCTGAGCTCAGAGTCTCACAGAACAACAAACCACACCTTCCAAGTTAATCAATCATCTGCCCTCTTCCCCTTTCCATTCCAGTCCTGATGAAGGGACTCGGTCCGTAACGTCGACTGATTACACCCATCAGTAAATGCTGGCTAACCTGCTGAGTTCATCCAGCACCCTGTGTGTTGCCATGGTTACATGAAATACGTGTGGGGTTGTGGGCGGTATTATTTGTAAGAAACGGTACACAGTATTCACACTCTCAGAAAACTCTCACACTCTTGGGGAATTGACTTAAGAATCATTCAGTTTCTGATATTTATTTCGGATCTTTATTTCCAAACAACAAGTTGTCTCTGTATTGAATCAGCGATCAAGGAGATATTTGTTTATTTTGAGCCACTTCTGGCGGCTTTGCTTTTTCTGTTCCCAGTGTTAGAATTTTTTGAGGTTGTGACTAAACACATTTCTGAAGTAAGAGCAGTAGATGTAGTGTATATGGATTTCAGCAAGGCATTTGATAAGGTACCACACGCAAGGCTTATTGAGAAAGTAAGGAGGCATGGGATCCAAGGGGACATTGCTTTGTGGATCCAGAGCTGGCTTGCCCACAGAAGGCAAAGAGTGGTTGTAGATGGGTCATATTATGCATGGTGACCAGTGGTGTGTTTCAGGGATCTGTTCTGGGACCCTTACTCTTCGTAGTTTTTATAATTGACCTGGATGAAGAAGTGGAGGAATGGGTTAGTAAGTTTGCTGATGACACAAATGCTGGAGGTGTTGTGAATAGTGTGGAGGTCTGTCAGAGGTTACAGCGGGACACTGATAGGATGCAAAACCGGGCTGAGAAGTGGCAAATGGAGTCCAATCCAGAAAAGCGTGAAATAGTTCATTTTGGTAGGTCTAATATGATGGCAGAATATAGTATTAATGGTGTGATTTTTGACCCATAGGACGCTCAAAGTTGCTGCGCAGGTTGACTCCATGGTTAAGAAGGCATTCGGTGTGTATTGGCCTTCATCAATCGTGGAAATGAATTTCGGAGCCGAGAAGTAATGTTGCAGCTATATAGGACCCCATGCTCAGTTCTAGTCTCCTCACTACAGGAAGGATGTGGAAACCATAGAAAGGGTGAAGAAGAGATTTTCAAGGATGTTGCCCAGATTGGGGAGCATGCCTTATCAAAACAGGTTGAGTGAACTTGGCCTTTTCTCCTTGGAGCGACGGAGGATGAGAGTTGACCTGATAGAGATGTATACGATGTTGAGAGGCATTGATCGTGCCGATAGTCAGAGGCTTTTTCTCAGGGCTGAAATGGCTGCCTCAAGAGGGCACATGTTTAAGGTGCTTGGGAGTCGGTAAGAAGAGATGTCAGGGGTAACTTTTTTTACACAGAGAGTGGTGAGTGGTGTAATGGGCTGCCGGCAACGATGGTGGATCTTTTAAGAGACTTCTGGATAGGTACATGGAGCTTAGAAAAATCGAGGGTTATGGGTAGCCCTAGTAATTTCTAAGTTAGGGATACATTCGGCACAACTTTGTTTACCGAAGGACCTGTATTGTGCTGTAGGTTTTCTATGTTCCATGTTTTTCTTTGTTAACTGTTTGCACGATTGACACTTTCCACAGGCTTAGTAAAGATTAAGAACAGCTCTAGAACAATGGCCACCTCTTTCAAAGCGAGGGTGCGAGATCTGTACAGCAAACACCGGTTCCCTTTTCAGAATTTCTAATTTCAGACGGATACATCTATTGTTCATGTGTTGATTAAGGGTGTTCTGAACTCTTCTCCTCAATGGCCAGTGGAAGCGAAGCCTTTGATTCTTCTGAAGGCTGAGATTCTTGATAAACAGTAGGTTACAGGGATGGACATGGGAGAATACGGAATGAAATTTCAGATCAGATCAGCCATGATTTCATTACCTGCAGCATCAGTTTTGAGGGACGTGTGGTCCAGTTATGTGTACGGTATTGGTATGTTGACTGGAAAAGCTCTGACAATTTAAATAATATAAGCTGGTACAGTGACTGCATTCGAAGAGAGATACAATTTTATTTTTATGGTGAGCTGAAAACAAGCATTAAATAGATGAATGATTTACATCCAACTTTGTGCTTTAAGTATATGCCCCAGCTACGTCAGGGGATGGAATTTATGACTAACTCGGTGAGCTGGGCATCACGGTGTTGGACTGAGAGACAAGTTCCCCATTCCATGTTAATCCTGCGACAGACTCCGTGAGTCTTTCCACGACACAGACCCCTCAGCAACAGTAGAGGTTAAGGGACCTTGGATGGCCACGAGTGGCCGGAGATCCCCGCGGACCCACCATTTGTCGGCGGTCGGATGGACAATGGAGAGGGTTCAGCTGTCCGGCCCTTTCTGTGCGACACTCCCGATCTCCACATCAACTCCATCCATCTGACTCTGGGCGAATTTTAACAATTAACAAACATAATTCCTCTCAGCGATCAGCTCTCTGAATTATTCCCTGACTCTGAGAGGAAGGGTTATCTATGGTCCACACTGTCAGGGTGTTGAGTTTACCAGGAGACAAAGACTGCAGGGATGAAAGGTTTTCTGTTGTCTAATACATTGTGTGTGGACCCCACTGGCAATTCTGGTTTACATTTGTAAAACATTTTTTTTCAAAATACTGAACAGCGAAACACTGCACAATAGACAATAATAGACAATAGACAGTAAGTGCAGGGGTAGGCCATTCGGCCCTTCTAGCCAGCGCTGCCATTCACTGTGATCATGGCTGATCATACACAATCAGTACCCCGTTCCTGCCCTCTCCCAATATCCCTTGACCCCACTATCTATAAGAGCTCTATCTAACTTTCTCTTGAATGCATCAGAGACTTGGCCTCCACTGCCTTCTGGGGCAGAGCATTCCACATATCCACCACTCTCTGGGTGAAAAAAGTTTTTCCACATCTCAGTTCTAAATGGCCTACCCCTTATTCTTAAACTGTGGCCTCTAGTTCTGGACTCACCCATCAGCGGGAACATGCTTCCTGCCTACAGAGTGTCCGAGCCCTTAATAATCTTATATGTTTCAATCAGATCCCCTCTCATCCTTCTCAATTCCAGTGTATACAAGCCCAGTCGCTCCAATCTTTCAACATATGACAGTCCCGCCATTCCGGGAATTAACCTTGTGAACCTACGCTGCACTCCCTCAATAGCACGAATGTCCTTCCTCAAATTTGGAGACCTAAACTGCACACAATGCTCCAGGTGTGGTCTCACCAGGGCCCTGTACAGCTGCAGAAGGACCTCTTTACTCCTATACTCAATTCATCTTGTTATAAAAGCCAGCATGCCATTAGCTTTCTTCACTGCCTGCTGTACCTGCATGCTTGCTTTCATTGACTGATGTACAAGAACACCTAGATCTCGTTGTAGTTCCCCTTTTCCTAACTTGACTCCATTTAGATAGTAATCTGCCTTCCTGTTCTTGCCACCACTCACCTAGCCTGTTCAAGTCACCCTGCATTCTCACAAAATCCTCCTGACATTTCACACTGCCACCCAGCTTTGTGTTATCGGCAAATTTGGTAATGTTACTTTTAATCCCTTCATCTAAATCATTAATGCATATTGTAAACAGCTGCGGTCCCAGCACCGAAACTTGCGGTACTCCAATGGTCACAGCCTGCCATTTCGAAAGGGACCCGTTAATCGCTACTCTTTGTTTCCTGTCAGCCAGCCAATTTTCAATCCATGTCAGTACTCTGCCCCCATACCATGTGCTCTAATTTTGCCCACTGATCTCCTATGTGGGACTTTATCAAAAGCTTTCTGGAAGTCCATGTACACTACATCCACTGTTTCTCCCTTGTCCATTTTCATAGTTGCACTGATCAATCTACTTGAAACCAGATCAGCCTCGATAGTTCTCCCAAATCAGTCGGGACTTTGTGACCGAACTGGTGACAAGTAGCACGCTGCCCACTCCAACAACGGCACAGCCGGGCGAATCCTAGGATTGATTTTGTTGTCGCTCTGAAACCAGAATAAACGGATATTCAGGTGGTTTAAAATACAAGTGCTCTTCCACACCAGGACCTAACGACATGTGTGCGGTACTTTATGTCGCACTAATAGAAACATAGAAAGCCTACAGCACAATACAGGCCCTTGGGCCCATAAAGCTGTGCCGAACATGCCCTTACCTTAGAGCTACCTAGGTTTGCACATAGGCCTCTATTTTACTGAGCTCCATGTACCTATCCAGGAGACTCTTTAACAACCCTATCGTATCAGCCTCCACCACTGTCGCCAGCAGCCCATTCCACGCACTCACCACTCTCTACGTAAAAAACTTACCCCTGACATTTTCTCCGTACCAACTTCCAAGCACCTTAAAACTATGCACTCTCGTTGTAGCCATTTCAGCACTGGGGAAAAAAAACAAAACCTCTTACTATCAACAGGATCAATGCCTCTCATCATCTTATACACCTCTATCACATCACCTCTCATCCTCCGTCACTCCAAGGAGAAAAGGCCGAGTTCACTCAACCATGCTGCCAGGCTCGCATTGAGACGGGTTAATGGCTGAGGTACCAATTACGACATCCCCCCCACCCCACCACCGGCGCTGTCAACAGAGTATTCACAAGCTACGTTATTCTCATTGATGCGAAAAGATGTCAATTACTGGTTACACCCAATAGTGGAGGCGGACCAGACGAGAGGGTGGTACCACCATTGACAGGTCTCCCACTCCCTCTCCGTCAAAGTGGAACAAACCTCAAAGTAAATGTCCCCCTTTTTTATTTATCTCCATTTCCTTCCGAGGGAAGTTGGGGGCGTTTGTGAACCGTCTTCTGCAACTGGTGTCTGATGTATGGCTGAGAGGCAGGAGGAGACCGCTTGTCCATCGGTTTGATGCCTGCTTCCCGGGGTGGGAGAGATTTGCCTTTATTTCGTTAAGTTACTATATTATAAGTAGAGACTAATAGAGACAGTGGTTTGAACATCAAAACCAGGCTCCAGTGTGAACTCTATTGCTGCTGGTTCGTTTCTAAAACATTTCAGTTCATAACACAGTTTTATAAAACTAGTTAGACCACATCTGGAGTGTTTCATACAGTTCTGGTCGCCCCCATTCTCGGAGGGATGTCGGGGCTTTGGAGAGGGCGCAGAAGAGGTTTACCAGGACACTGCCTGGATTAGAGGGCATGAGCTATAACGAGAGGCTGGACAAACTTGTGTTGTTTTCTCCAGAGCGGCGCAGGCTGGGGTGAGACTGGATGGTCGTTTATAAGATTATGCAAAGCATATATGGAGTAGACAGACAAGATCTTTTACAATGGTAGCAATGTCTAACACCAGAGGCCATACATTCAAGGTGAAAAGGGGTAGTTTGAAAGGAGATGTCAGGGGCAAGTGTTCCTTACAGAGAGTGTGGTGGGTCATTGGAATGTGCTGCCTGGGGAAAAGAAACTAAATATATCAGGGATGGGGTAAGGAGGGGAGCAGGGACATTAACGGAAGTTAGAGAAGTCACACATTTTAATTCCATGTCCCATTTCCAGTCGGACTGCCTACTGTCAAGAGGAAGCCACACTCAGGTTGGAAGAACACCTGATATACCGGCTGGGTAGCCTCCAAACTGATGTCATGAACATTGACTTCTCTAACTTCCGTTAATGCCCCTCCTCCCCTTCTCACCCCATCCCTGACTTATTTAGTTGTTTGCTTTTTTTTCTCTCTCTCTCTCTCTCTCTCTCTGCGCCCATCACTGTGCCTGTTCTCCATGTCCCTCTGGTGCTCCCCTCCCCATCTTTCTCCCTAAGCCTCCCATCCCATGATCCTTTCCCTTCTCCAGCTCTGTATGCCTTTTACCAATCACCTTTCTGGCTCTCAGCTTCATCCCACCACCTCCGGTCTTCTCCTATCATTTCGCATTTCCCCCTCCCCCTCCTACTTTCAAATCTCTTAGTATCTTTCCTTTCAGTTAGTCCTGATGAAGGGTCTAGTCCCGAAACGTCGACAGTGCTTCTCCCTATAGATGCTGCCTGGCCTGCTGTGTTCCACCAGCATTTTGTGTGTGTTGTTTGAATTTCCAGCATCTGCACATTTCCTCGTGTTGGCTTGTGTTATGGTGTTTCAATAAGCCCACTTGTCACGGCAAGTATTTCTAGTTTTACTACCTTATCAATACTATCAGTTGCTGTTCCAGGGGGTGCTCAAACAGGTGAAGATAGGTGTGGTTATTCTTATGAGGTGGAACTGTTTTCAAAGGAAATGAGAAGCAGAGTTTTTTTTAATGTTTTTAATTCAGCAGGACACAGATTCTGGTCAGGCAAGGGAATGAAGTGTTGCAGACGGTCACAGGGCTGTGTCACTGAGATCACAGTCCAGCTGTGATCATAGAGAATGGCGGAACAGGACTGAGGGGGTGAATGTCCTGTTACTAATTCAACATACCAGCAGCGCAATCTGACAAATGTGAAATGCAGTGAAATTAATGTTTTTTTTCCATCGTTCTTTGACGAGGAACGGTACAAGTTCTTGTAAAACAAGTGCGATGATGGTTGATGTATGTGTGAAGTAAATATCGCCAGTGGGATATGATCATACTGAAGGAGAAGGGTGTCCTTATCATGCTGTCAAATTTGTCCGGTTGTTGTAGAACATAGAATAGTACAGCACATTACAGGCCCTTCAACCCACAATGTTGTGCCGACCCTCAAACCCAGCCTCCCATATAACCCCCCCACCTTAAATTCCTCCATATACCTGTCTAGTAGTCCCTTAAACTTCACCAGTGTATCTGCCTCCACCACTGACTCAGGCAGTGCATTCCACGCACCAACCACTCTGAGTGAAAAACCTTCCTCTAATATCCCCCTTGAACTTCCCTCCCCTTACCTTAAAGCCAAGTCCTCTTGTACTGAACAGTGGTGCCCTGGGGAAGAGGTGCTGGCTGTCCACTCTATCTATTCCTCTTAATAGCAGGTTAAGACCTACAAGTATCTGGGAGTACAGTTAGACGAGAAGCTAGACTGGACTGCCAACACAGATGCCTTGTGCAGGAAGGCACAGAGTTGACTGTACTTCCTTAGAAGGTTGGCGTCATTCAATGTCTGCAGTGAGATGCTGAAGATGTTCTATAGGTCAGTTGTTGAGAGCGCCCTCTTCTTTGTGGTGGCGTGTTGGGGAGGAAGCATTAAGAAGAGGGACGCCTCACGTCTTAATAAGCTGGTAAGGAAGGCGGGCTCTGTCGTGGGCAAAGTACTGGAGAGTTTAACATCGGTAGCTGAGCGAAGGGCGCTGAGTAGGCTACGGTCAATTATGGAAAACCCTGAACATCCTCTACATAGCACCATCCAGAGACAGAGAAGCAGTTTCAGCGACAGGTTACTATCGATGCAATGCTCCTCAGACAGGATGAAGAGGTCAATACTCCCCAATGCCATTAGGCTTTACAATTCAACTGCCAGGACTTAAGAACTTTTTTAAAGCTATTATTAATGCTTTTTGAGTTAGTGATTTAGATGCATATCATATTATTACTGAGTTAAGTATTGTATGTAATTAGTTTTTGCTACAACAAGTGTATGGGACATTGGAAAAAATGTTGAATTTCCCCATGGGGATGAATAAAGTATCTATCTATCTATCTATCTGTCTAATATCTTGTACACCTCTATCATGTGTCCTCTCATTCTTCTTCTCTCCAAAGAGTAAACCCTAGCTCCCTTAATCTCTGATCATAATCCATACTCTAAACCAGGCAGCATCCTGGTAAATCTCCTCTGTACCCTTCCAATGCTTCCATATCCTTCCTATAGTGAGGCGACCAGAACTGGACACTGTTCTCCAAGTGTGGCCTAACCAGAGTTTTATAGAGCTGCATCATTACATTACGACTCTTAACTCTATACCTCGACTTATGAAAGCTAATACCCCATAAGCTTTCTTAACTACCCGATCTATCTGTGAGGCAACATTCAGGGATCTGTGGACATGTACCCCCAGATCCCTCTGCTCCTCCACACTACCAAGTATCCTGCCATTTACTTTGTTCTCCGCCTTGGAGTTTGTCCTTCCAAAGTGTACCACCTCACACTTCGGGTTGAACTCCAGCTGCCACTTCGCAGCCCACTTCTGCATCCTATCAATGTCTCTCTGCAATCTTTGACAATCCCCTACACTATCTACAACACCACCAACCTTTGGGTCATCTGCAAACTTGCCAATCCACCCTTCTACACCCACATACAGGTCGTAAATAAAACTCACGAAAAGTAGAGGTCCCAGAACAGATCCCTGTGGGACACCACTAGGCACAACCCTCCAATCCGAATGTACTCCCTCCACCACGACACTCTGCCTTCTGCAGGCAAGCCAATTCTGAACCCACCTGGCCAAACTTCCCTGGATCCCATGCCTTCTGACTTTCTGAATAAGCCTACCGGGTGGAACCTTGTCAAATGCCTTACTAAAATTCATCTTTGGAGAAGGAAGGAGGAGGATCCGAATGGGAGTGCGGCAGAAGCCATCTTGAATTTTCCTTATTCTCATCGGAGTTAAGAGAAGTGGAACTGCGCAGGCGTGTGAAGCCGGGCAGTGAAGCGGGGGAGATTTAAAAAGCACACAGCCTTATGCAGCGGTCAGCATCATTTTGCGGGCAGCGGAGTGAGGCGGGAGCAGAGTGAAGGCTAAAGGGCTTGGGCTCAACGGGCTTAGGTGGAAGCGAGCGAGGCAAGGTAGGTTTAGGTTTCAGTTTTTCCTGTTATTTGCGGAAAGGGGAAGTATGAGTGTGAGGGCAGCTTGTTGTTCTCTGTGTCGGATGTGGGAAGTCCTGGAGTCTCATAGCCTGCCGGACGTCCACATCTGGGCCAGGTGCGCCCAGCTGCAGCTCCTAAGGGACCGAGTTAGGGAACTGGAGATGCAGCTCGATGACCTTCGTCTGGTCAGGGAGAGTGAGGAGGTGATAAAGAGGAGTTACAGGCAGGTGGTCACACCGGGGCAACAGGAGACAGACAGGTGGGTCATGGTTAGGAGGAGGAAGGGGAAGAGTCAGGTACTAGAGAGTACCCCAGTGGCTGTACCCCTTGACAATAAGTACTCCTGTTTGAGTACTGTTGGGGGGGGGGGGGGGGGGACAGCCTACCTGGGGGAATCAACAGCGGCCGTGCATCCGGCACAGAGTCCGGCCCTGTAAATGAGAAGGGTAGGGAAAGGAAGAGGAAGGCAGTAGCAATAGGGGACTCGATAGTTAGGGAGTCAGGTAGGCGATTCTGTGGATGCAGTCAGGAGACCCAGATGGTAGTTTGCCTCCCTGGTGCCAGGGTCCGGGATGTTTCTGATCACGTCCATGATATCCTGAAGTGGGAGGGTGAGGAGCCAGAGGTCGTGGTACATATTGGTACCAATGACATAGGTAGGAAAAGGGAAGAGGTCCTGAAAGGAGAATACAGGGAGCTAGGAAGTCAGTTGAGAAGAAGGACCTCAGAGGTAGTAATCTCAGGATTACTCCCTGTGCCACGCGATAGTGAGAGTAGGAATGGAACGAGGTGGAGGATAAATGCATGGATGAGGGATTGGAGCAGGGGGCAGGGATTCAAATTTCTGGATCATTGGGAACTCTTTTGGGGCAGGTGTGACCTGTACAAAAATGATGGGTTACACTTGAAACCCAGGGGGACCAATATCCTGGCGGGGAGATTTGCTAAGGCTACTCGGGAGACTTTAAACTAGAATGGTTGGGGGTGGGAATCAATTTGAAGAGACTAGGAGAGAGGAGGTTAGTTCACAAATAGACAAAAATTGTAGACAATGTTTGTGAGAGGATAGGCAGGTGATAGAGAAGGGGAGCGCTCAGACCGAAGATGTAGGAGAGAAGGAGGAAAAAGATAATAAAGTTGATTGCATTGTTAGGGATAAACAAGAGAGTAAGAGGTGGAGAGTTTCTTAAGTTCATCGATTTTAATGCTAGGAGCATTGTAAGAAAGGTGGATGAGCTTAGAGCATGGATTGGTGCCTGGAAATATGATGTTGTAGCTATTAGTGAAACATGGTTGCAGGAAGGGTGTGATTTCTGTAACTAAATATTCCTGGATTTCTTTGCTTCAGGTGTGATAGTATCGGAGGGGCAAGAGGAGGTGTTGCATTGCTTGTCCGAGAAAATATTACAGCGGTGTTTTGGCAAGATAGATTAGAGGGCTCATCTAGGGAGACTATTTGGGTGGAATTGAGGAATGGGAAATGTGTAGTAACACTTATAGGGGTGTATTATAGACCACCTAATGGGAAACGAGAATTGGAGGAGCAAATCTGTAAAGAGGTAGTAGATAATTTTAGTAAGCACAAGGTTGTGATTATGGGAGATTTTAATTTTCCACACATAGACGGGGAAGCCCATTCTTTAAAAGGGCTGGATGGTTTGGAGATTGTAAAATGTGTGCAGGATAGTTTTTGGCAGCAATACATAGAGGCACCAACCAGAGAAGGTGCTGTGTTGGATCTCCTGTTAGGGAATGAGATAGGTCAGGTGACGGACGTATGTATTGGGGAGCACTTCGGGTCTAGTGATCACAATACCATCAGTTTCAATATAATTATGGAGAAGGATAAGACTGGACCCAGGGTTGATATTTTTGATTGGAGAAAGGCTAACTTTGAGGAGGTGCGAAAAAACTTAGAAGGAGTGGATTGGGACAATTTGTTTTATGGGAAGGATGTAATAGAGAAATGGAGGTAATTTAAAGGCGAAATTTTGAAGGTACAGAATCTTTATGTTCCTGTTAGGTTGAAAGGAAAGGTTAAAAGTTTGAGAGCGCCATGGTTTTCAAGGGATATTGGAAACTTGGTTCGGAAAAAGAGAGAGATCCAAAATTAATATAGGCAGCATGGAGTAACTGAGGTGCTCAAGGAATATAAAGAATGTAAAAAGAATCTTAAGAAAGAAATTAGAAAAGCTAGAAGAAAATACGAGTTTGCTTTGGCAAGTAAGGTGAAAATAAATCCGAAGTGTTTCTACAGTTATATTAATAGCAAAAGGATAGTGAGAGATAAAAGTGGTCTCTTAGAGAATCATAGTGGACAGCTATGTGTGAAGCCGAAAGAGATGGGGGAGATTTTGAACAATTTCTTTTCTTTGGTATTCACTAGGGAGAAGAATATTGAATTGTGTAAGGTAAGGGAAACAAGTTGGGAAGTTATGGAAATTATGACGATTAAAGAGGAGAATGTACTGGCACTTTTAAGGAATATGAAAGTGGATAAATCTCCGGATCCTGACAGGATAGTCCCTAGGACCTTGAGGGAAGTTGATGTAGAAATAGCAGGGGCTCTGACAGAAATATTTCAAATGTGATTAGAAACGGGGATGGTGCCAGAGGATTGGGTTATTGCTCATGTGGTTCCATTGTTTAAAAAGGGTTCTAAGAGTAAACCTAGCAATTATAGGCCTGTCAGTTTGACGTCAGTGGTGGGTAAATTAATGGAAAGTATACTTAGAGATGGTATATATAATTATCTGGATAGACAGGGTCTGATTAGCAATAGTCAGCATGGATTTGAGCGTGGAAGGTCATGTTTGACAAATCTTTTTGAATTTTTTGAAGAGTTTACGAGGAAAGTTGACGAGGGTAAAGCAGCGAATGTTGTCTATATGGACTTCAGTAAGGCTTTTGACAACGTTCCGCACGTTGGAATGTTCAATCGCTAGGTATTAAAATTGAAGTAGTAAAATGGATTCAACAGTGGCTGCATGGGAAATGCCAGAGAGTAGTGGTGGATGACTGTTTGTCCGGTTGAAGGCCGGTGACTAGTGGTGTGCCTCAGGGATCTGTACTGGGTCCAATGTTGTTTGTCATCTACATTAATGATCTGGATGATGGGGTGGTAAATTGGATTAGTAAGTATGCAGATGATACTAAGGTAGGTGGCGTTGTGGATAATGAAGTAGGTTTTAAAAGTTTGCAGAGAGATTTAGACCAGTTAGAAGAGTGGACTGAATGATGGCAGATGGAGTTTAATGCTGATAAGTGTGAGGTGCTACATTTTGGTAGGAATAATCCAAATAGGACATACATGGTAAATGGTAGGCCATTGAAGAATGCAGTAGAACAGAGTGGTCAAGGAATAATGGTGCATAGTTCCCTGAAGGTGGAATCTCATGTGGATAGGGTGGTGAAGAAAGCTTTTGGTATGCTGGCCTTTATAAATCAGAGCATTGAGTGTAAGAGTTGGGATGTAATGATAAAGTTGTACAAAGCATTGGTAAGGCTGAATTTGGAGTATTGTGTACAGTTCCGGTCACCGAAGTATAGGGAAGATATAAACAAAATAGAGAGAGTACAGAAAAGATTTACTAGAATGTTACCTGGGTTTCAGCACCTAAGAGACATGGAAAGGCTGAACAAGTTAGGTCTTTATTCATTGGAGCATAGAAAGTTGAGGGGGGACTTGATGGAGGTATTTAAAATAATGAGGGGGATAGATCCAGTTGACGTGGATAGGCTTTTTCCATTGAGTGTAGGGGAGATTCAAACAAGAGGACGTGATTTGAGAGTTAGGGGGCAAAAGTTTAAGGGTAACACGACGGAGAACTTCTTTATTCTGAGAGTGGTAGTGTTGTGGAACGCGCTTCCAGTAGAAGTGGTAGAGGCAGGATCGGTATTGTCATTTAAAGTAAAATTTGATAGGTACATGGAGGTTTTTGGACAGGAAAGGAATGGAGTGTTATGGGCTGAGTGCGGGCCACTGGGACTAGGTGAGAGTAAGCGTCGGCATGCCTTAGAAGGGCCGAGATGGCCTGTTTCTGTGCTGTAATTGTTATATGGTTATAATATAGAGTTTATAACGGAAGACTCAGACTCCAGGTGTGTCCATTTCTGCTGGTTCTTCTTAACCAGCTCAAAGTTCTTTTTAACAACTCCATCTCGCCATCTCCTTCTCTAACCCGTCTTCGCGAAGACCCTCACTTCCTCTCCCGAACACACTCTTCTGCATGACGCCGTCCCTCCCCTCCTCCGACCTGACCCTCACTGTCTCTGCCAACCTCTAAAGAATTCGACTTCCCTGCCCTCTTTGGCGCCCCTTGTCCTTCCCGATCGGGACCATGCCTGCCTGCCGGCGAGAGATGCAGTGCCCCGGTGGGGATGCGGTTACGTGGACGGCATACAGCCAGCCCTCTTTCCAGTCTGCAGTCGGATTTAGATTGGAGCCGGAGCCCAGTGCAGACTAGAACCGGGTTTTGACTGGAAGTGTGTAGGGAGAATCTGGCCGGTGTCTCCGTCGTTTGTACCTTGAAGTACCCGTGTTCCCCCGCCACCCACCAGGTCCCTTCTACTTTCTATTCATTGCGGTGATTCAACAGTGCCTATCCTCAACCGGATGCAAAACGCCGCCGAGCTCCTGCCTCTCTCCCAGGCGGTAAGGGTGCTGAAGGCGCGGGAGCAACCCGAGCTTGTGTACCGAGGGGCCTCGCTTGCGAGGCGTTTCGAGTCCAGAGGTCCTGAGGCCGAAGAGGCTGTGAGAAGGTGAGGGAAGGTTGGAGAATTACCTCACGTCCGTGATCCATGGGGGAGAGCCTGTCCGGTGGGTGGGTGATCAGAAGTCCAGGCACTCGTGTGTTTGGCGGTGCTCCTGGGCTCGGGGATTCCGTAGCCTGGAGGTCAAAGGAAGGCTTGAGTGAAAACATGGGAACGCGGGGTTGGGCCACTAGGGGGAGCTACAGGATGGAGGGATGGGGCGGGGGAGCTCGATTTGTCATTGTAACTATTTATGGAACAACACTAACTTAACACTTGTGAAAAATACAGTAACATTCGTATTTTAGTGTGCTTCACTCTGTACTGGCACCTACCTTTCATAAACGGGGACACACACTAATCCCAGAGGCCTGTGCCAGTACAAAAATAATGCCACCATCTCGCTGTCTCCCCAGCCTGGTGTCACCCCAAACTAATCCCACTGCCCCGTTAAGTCCCAGCTTATTCCCCATAGCCCTGTGTCAGTCCATAATCTAATCCCGCTGTCCCGCTCTCTCCCCACACAATCGTGTCAGTTCCCAAATGAATCCCGTTACTGCGATCTCTCCCTACGAATCTATGTCAGTCCCCGAACTAACCACACTGCCCGCTCCCAACAGGCCCGAAGTTTCCAAATTAATGAATTGCCTAAATGGAATTGTGATGTTTTAGGCCGGAATCTCAGAGCTGAAACTGGGAACGGATGCACCCTGGAAAATGCACAACGGAAATGAGAAGTTATTTTAGACAGCACCTGCATAGGGTTCTGGATAGGTGAAGGAGCCATGTTTGACAGAGGTGTGGATCATCAGGTCAAGAGAAAGAAAGAAGCTGACCAGGTTTAGAAAGCTAGGATCGGACACGGCTGTAGAGTTACAAGGCATCCAGGGACGAAATGAAGAACGGAATTAGGGAACTTGAAACTTCTACAGAAGGCCTACAGTAGGATTAAGGAAAACCCCGCGACATTCTGGATGTGTGTGAAGAAGAGGGTGACTAGAGTGAGAGTAGGGCCGGTCAGGGATAGTGATGAAACACACGGCTGGAGCCGGTGGAGGTGGGACAGATCCTTAATGAGGACTTCACTTCAATTTTCACCAGTGAGAGGTCCTGGCGTTTGTGAGGAAGCGTCAAACGGGCTTATGTGCAACGATGGGACGAGTATTTTAAAAAAAAGTGGATGTACAGGAACTTTTGAAAAACATTGGGATAGATGAGTCCTCTTGTGAAGTTGCGAGAAACCCCAGGTTACTGTGGGAAGCGGAGGAAGAGATTGCTGCGCCCTTGGCGATTACCTTTGCGTTATCCCTGCCAGTCTTGTAGTATCAGGGGATTGGAAATGGAAATATCTCTTTGCTCGGGAAAGGGAGTAAAGATAGCCTTGTAAATTATAGCCCAGTGAATCCTACTTCAGTGATGGGCAAATTATTGGAGAACATTCTTAGAAACTGAATTTGCGAGGTTTGGGAGACCCTGATTTCGGAGAGTCATAATGGCTCTGGGAGAAGCAGGTCATAGATCACTGTTGTAATGGAAAATAACTGTTTCTTTGAGTCTCAACAGTAGAGGCCTGGACACACACAGTTTTAATAATAAGGAATTTATTTACAAGGGGAAGTCGGGTCAACACAAGCAACTATAATATTCTAACAAAAAACGTTTAGGGTTAACACGTGTGGGGAAGGTCGGGTCGGCTGTACAATACACAGAAAGAGGTGTGGGGACAGGGTACAGTTACACAAACAAAGAACAAGGGAAAAGCACTACGACAGCTATCCCCCTTGACCTTGGATAGCTGCGGCTCCCTTACCAGGACAAATGATAAACCTTCCCAAACATAAATCAATGCACTTACCTTCAATGGGGTGGTCTGTAAGAGAGACCGAGCCAGGCACATGTCTCACCTTTTATAGCATGGGGCTGGGCGAGATAATCCAATTAAGGTGACCAATAATTTAAGTGTGCATTGATTAGTTGGGAGGGACCAAATGTTGATTGGCATGTGGTGAGTCCTCCGACCAGCCAGGTGGCAGTGCATCTGTCACGTGGCCGGTATCTCTGGATACACTCCACCCCCTCGGAAGACACAACACATAACCAACACACATAAGAGGGTGAAACAATATCACATACCAGAAATAACTATTTTTAAGCAGCTAAGTAATTGCAGTGACACTCTTAATCATCTGGCATGCACAACATAGTATAAAAATGGCTATGATTACAAGAATGAGTGCGATGGACCAGTGAATAACAGTTGCCCACCACCCCCCTAGGGACCCAAACGGCCACCAGTTGCCCCATGAGGTGTTGTGCTGGAGGAGCTGGTCCCTTGATTTTTGAATTGTAGCCACCGAGTCCCGAATGTGAGCGGCGAAGTGAGTGATGTTGCTGGACTCATCAGGGATAAAGATACAGCATTCCTTACCAACCACTGCACACGTTCCACCATCAGCAGCGAGTAGGTAGTCCAGAGCCATTCGGTTCTGCAGGGCGACCATCCTGACAGCTGTCGGTTCTGCCGCCGTTCGGGTGAGGGCATCCTCCGTGTGTGGCAGTGCCACTGCCGTCTCGTTGGCCAGAGTCTCAAGCACACTGGTCATCTGGATCACCTCCCGGGACAGCCGGGCCATGCCGTATCTGGGAGAGGCTATCATCCAGAACCTCTCCGCCTCCGTGATGGCCCACTTGTCCCGGTGGCCGCTGTACGCCCGATGCTCCCCAAGGTCATTCAGGGGGTGGATGAAGGGCACCACATATGCTGAAAAGCAGTAACCGTACCAGCTTGTGGGGAGCCACGGGTAGGTGCGGAGAGTGGCTTGGTGTGGGCATGGTCTGGCCTGGCGGTCTGGGGGCTGTGGGCATCGGGTCTGGCGGTCTTTTTGTAACTAGTCTTCCCCCTGTAATGCTCTTTCCACAGGGCATATAGGTTGGGGGTGGGGATGCCATCTATCTGGTTACGATCCACCCCTGCACTCAGCAGGTCCGTGTACAGCTGCCTGTGTGTATATCTGAGAGGGATAGTGTCTAGGGCCCTTGTCTTGGTCTTGTGGACCTGCGTAGGTGCCCCCCTCTGCATATATTCTAATCCCTCCTGGGGAGTGATGGCATCCCGTACGGTCCTGCCGCTGGCTGGTGCCTTGAGGGGCAGGATTACCGACTTCAGATCGGGGTGCACGGTAGTGGCCAAGTATCTCGCTAGGGCACCCGGCCACTCGTGTTTTCAAGGAAGTTGAGGTCGCAGACACCTTGATAGATGCCGTTGACCAGTGTCCATTCCCTGATAACCCGGGTGCCCTCACTGACGGTACCCCATTGCGGGCGCCCGTGTAGATCACACTCCAGAAGTGTGGGATAGCGAGCTCGTACCGCGGTCACTACCCGATCCCATAGGTTTGTGCCGTCACGGATTTCTGCTTTGTGGCGCCCGCAGCGCGTTGTTTATGCTCGGCTGGTCAGAGAGACTTCCCAGGGCGCTTGCCTCCTGATGGGAGAGGCTGAGGTTGGGTCCCTCTCGTCCCATAGCCGGAGCAGCCAGGTGGCCAAGTGCTCGCCTGGTCGTTGGCGGTAGCGATCCGCCAACTGGGTCAGCTAATTGGGGGAGAAGTCCCGGGTCTCCGTGGTATCGGACTGACTAGCGGAAGGTCCGGGCGTCTCCCCCTCGTTCCCTTCCTCCCTGCGGTGAACCTGGGACCGCGTGGTGACGGGTCGGGCATGTTGGAGCTCGGGTGAGAAGGGGGAAGGGTGGTTGTGGGACCTCGGTTCCTCGGGCACCCCCTCGTCGTCACTATCCAGCCAGATGTCCCCATCCCCCAGCCATGTGTCCAGCTTGTCACCACACTGGACCAGGGCTGGAATCTTTAATGGGTCCGGCTGCCAGCCAGACCGATGGGCTGCCCTGGCCTGCTGAAGTTTTATGAGGCAACAGGCAAGTTCAGTTCCCCTAACTTCAAGGTCATTGGCTCGGGCCTGGGCAGCCTGTGCTGCTTCCTTCAGCGTGCAACAACGCTGACTGAGGTCTTCAATTTCCCTGTCCTTCCGACCACCCAAGTGCTGCAGGTGATCAGTAATTCTAACCTGGCGTCTCAGCAGGGACGCAAACAACCAGAAGGCACCCCTTTGACTCCCCTTGGCTTTGGGGAACCCTGATTCCTTCAGGAGGGAGACCACATGATGGCCCAGCTTCTCTCCACAGGGCTCTAGCTGCTCAGACCAGTCCACTGGTTTTCCGTGGTCTGCCAGCATGCTGGCCAGACTCTCAAACCCCTCCCTTTCATCAGCCCACCCAGGGATCTTATCCTGGGTGCCTGCACTGGCTTTCTTCCCCTTATTCCAGAACATTATCCCCTGTGCTTGTGTCCAGCCAAAACCTATCAGACCCTGCTCTGCAGCGCCAAATGATGTGATGGAAATAACTGGCACTTTGAGTCTCAACAGTAGAGGTCTGGACACACACAGTTTTAATAATAAGGAATTTATTTACAAGGGGAAGTCGGGTCAACACAAGCAACTACAATACACAGGAAGCGGTGTGGGGACAGGGTACAGTTACACATACAAAGAACAAGGGGAAAGCACTACAACAGCTATCCCCCGCTTGACCTTAGATAGTTGCGGCTCCCTTACCAGGACAAACGATAGACCTTCCCAAACATAAATCAATGCACTTACCTTCAATGAGGTGGTCTGTAAGAGAGACCGAGCCAGGCACATGTCTCACCTTTTATAGCATGGGGCTGGGCGAGATAATCCAATTAAGGTGACCAATAATTTAGGTATGCATTGATTAGTTGAGAGGGACCAAATGTTGATTGGCATGTGGTGTGTCCTCCGACCAGCCAGGTGGCAGTGCATCTGTCACGGAGCCGGTAACGCGAGATAAAGTTCCTTCAGCATTTTATACGTCCATCAAATTGATGCTGTCCCTCACATGGTAAACCAACTCCCATCAAAGATGGTGCTGGTGTGAAGCAAAGTATTCAAAGTATTTAGCAAAGTATGACATTCTTGCCATAGAGGGAGTACAGAGAAAGTTCACCAGATTGATTCCTGGGATGGCAGGACTTTCATATGAAGAAAGACTGGATCGACTAGGCTTATACTCACTGGAATTTAGAAGATTGGGGGGGGATCTTATTGAAACGTATAAAATTCTAAAGGGATTGGACAGGCTAGATGCAGGAAGATTGTTTCCGATGTTGGGGAAGTCCAGAACGAGGGGTCACAGTTTAAGGATAAAGAGGAAGCCTTTTAGGACCGAGATGAGCAAAAACTTCTTCACACAGAGAGTGGTGAATCTGTGGAATTCTCTGCCACAGGAAACAGTTAAGGCCGGTTCATTGGCTATATTTAAGAGGGAGTTAGATATGGCCCTTGTGGCTAAAGGGATCGGGGGTATGGAGAGAAAGCAGGTACAGGGTTCTGAGTTGGATGATCAGCCATAATCATACTGAATGGCGGTTCAGGCTCGAAGGGCCAAATGGCCTACTCCTGCACCTATTTTCTATGTTTCTATCTCAGGCGCCGTACAGATGACCCTCAAATTGGTGCAAAAGTAGCAATGTCGACAGGGTGTGGAGGGTGAGTGGTGGGGGCAGCACAGGGCTGCAAATGATTGTGTCGATCCGTGGCTTCCTTATGTGTTAAGATGAGTCCACCCTCAGGGTGGAAAAGAAACGCCATAAATTTCTTCGAGTGCCCTCAACCGATTGTAGGAATATCGATTCCTTCTTCCAGTGATCAAAATTTCCAACCGCCTCCCCCCATCCCTTGTCCTATTCCACACTCTGACATTTTACTTTTTCTCACCCGCCTGTTACTTCCCCTTGGGTTCCCTCCCCCTCCCCTTTCACCTATCGCCCACTCTCCTTTCCTGTCAGATTCTTTCTTCTCCAGCACTTTCCCATCCGCCTGTCACTTTCCAGATCGCCTCTTTCCCCGCCCGCCACATTTTAATTCAGGTGCCTCCCCCGACACCCACTACTTCCTTCAGTCCTGAAGAGGAGTTTCGGCCTGAAATATCCACTCTTTTCCATAGATGCCACCTGACCTTCTGAGTTCCTCCAGAAGGAAGTTACTTTTATAGAGGATTAAGAAAGGCATTAGAGAGTATTTATTTGGAGGGTGCAATAAAGATCAACCAGATTGATCCCTGTATCGGTGGGGTCTTCATTTGCAGAAAGATGAAACGCGATAAACTTTTATTAAGAGAATTGAGGACTGAGGGGTGAACACATTGAAATGCACAACATCATTACCGGTTGAACCAGGGATCCCAGTCTCTGAAACGGGTGGACTGTCCGGGACTGAGATGACGGGAAATGTCTCCACTCCGAGGGTGGGAATGTCTGTAATTCCCCACCACAGAGGGCGCTGAAGGCTCAGTGATCGTCCGCACATAAAACAGCTGATGTGTGGAGACCGAAGGGATCGAGGAAATGAGGATCGGGCAGAAACATGTGGCTGAGATTGGAGAGCAGTCATGGTCATGTTGATGGTTAGAGGGGCTGAATGGCCCAACTCCTTCTGCTTCTCAATTGCTGATGTGTCTGTGTTCCTGTCCAGTGAGGCCGGAGGAATGTGAATAGAAATCAGTGTTTATAAACACAGAAGTAACTTAAATGACACATTTCCGATTTGGGTGTAAATTGTATGTCGGAATAGTATGAGGATCAGCCTTGTGACTGTGTGATACGAGAGAGGACGAAAGGGGAAGATGCCAAAGAAAAAATTAAAAATGTAGTTGCTGTAAATATGATGTAATGTAGAAAATGCTGCAGGTGGGCCGGGCAGCGTGTGCGGCGAGGAAAAGAGTCACCGAGTCAGGTGGGAGTCTGGTAAACCGGTCACGTGATACCGTTTCGCGCTCCAATTTTACTGTGCATCTGCGGGTTTGTTTCTCGTCTGTGTGTAGCTAATCTGTTACTCGTTCGAACAAAGCAAAAGGTCCAGCTCTGTCATGTCCTCTCAATCTGGCTGGGAATTTTTTCCTGACTCCTTTGCCGAAGAGCAGCCAGTATTTCCCAGTGTATGATCGTATCCTTCCAAGATTTAACAGTTTTTCCATTTATTTGGGATTCTCAAAAATGTTAACAGTATGTTTAAACCTCCCTGCGGATGATCCAGATCAACAAACCAAGCTGCCTAATATTTCCACACAACTAAAACGGAGAATCGGCTAATTACGCTTTAATTTAAATTTTGTACTCTAATTTAATACACACACACACACACACACACACACACACACACACACACACACACACACACACACACACACACACACACACACACACACACACACACACACACACACACACACACACACACACACACACTTTTTTCGTCTATGATGAATTTCATTGTACTTCTGCCGTAAAGATAACATGTTTCATGACATTTGCCGGTGATATTAAACCAGATTCTGAAGTTGTCAGGGCAGACCCGCCCATCGGTCACGTGATCTCATTTTACCGCAGATATGAAGCAGTTGACACTAAGATACAGTTCCTCAAGAGTCTTGTCTGGCCAGTAATCCTATATGGTTGTGAAGCATGGACCATAAAGCAGCTGATGAAAAGAAGTTGACAGTATTTGAGGTGTGGACATAAAGACCGATCCTCAAGATGCTGTACATTGAAAGGAGATCTAACAAATTCATTCTAGAAAAGATTGGCACGAAACCAATCCTCTGGAAACCATTATCCAAAGGAAACTCTGCTATTTTGGATACATCTCAAGGACTGATGACTCACTGGAACACACTGTACTTGAAAGCAGAATGGAAGGAAGCCGCTCCCGAGGCAGACAGTGGACAACCTGCATCGACAACATCAAGAGAAGCAAGAGGTTTGACTGCCGACAGAATGCAATGGAAGAAAGTGGTCGCCGAGGCTCTGGCACATGATGTTGATGACGATGAAGCAGTTGCAGGTTTGTTTCCGAAGCCCTGTCGACCACTCTGCTTTACTGAGCCGAGGGAGGGATCGCTGATTACAGGGTGAAGACATCACGTTCACATCGGTGAGTTTTGAGGCCGGTCCCAAGCGGGGAGGCCTGATGTTGGACAGTCAGCCCCGTTAACTTCCCCGAATTGGTGGCCTCGTCCCGTTCCTGGAGCAGAACCTGCCGGCGTCAGTCCGGGTTGTGGGACCTTCACAGCGAACAGACTGAAATGAGCCTCGCTCAGTCCCTGTTGTTCTACTCCTGATGGGTGGGGGTGGAATGAGGTGGTGATGCTGGAACTAGACCTGTCTTTCATCTTTCATCCTTTGCCCGTTCAGACAAGGCGGTGGGGTCCAGATCAGTCACCTCCTCCCGTTGTGGGTGGGCATTTGCTTCCATTCCACTGTTACGATCTGCCGTAGTGCAGCCATTGTTTCCCGATGTATGACCCTGCTTATGGGAGAATTGAGTCTTCTCCATTCATCTGTGCTTCTCAAGAATTTGTACACTTCAGTTAAGCCTCCCTCCAGATGTTTCAAATCAGCAACCCAATTTGTCTAATATTTCCGCACAGGTGAAATGAGGAATCGGTTTATTATTTGGATGTTTTATTTTTATTTTTGCAATGGTCATTTTGTGCGCACACACACACACACACACACACACGCATTGAAGTTCACAGTTTTTCCATATTGTTATGTATTACTTATTACTGCTGCTGTAAAGACAATACATTTTAATGACCCATGCCAGTGGTATTGAACCTGATTATAATATTGACATGAGAGACTCACCAATCCCGTTTACCGCGGAGCTGCAGCATCTGCAGGTTTGTTTCCCTCCGCCCACCACAGCTCTGGAGAGGCGGAGCTCAGACTGCGCATGCTCAGTCTCGAGGGTCGTTGGTTTCCTTTCCGTACCATGTTGATGCGGATCGTCGGCGAGGAGCCGGGGGAAGATTTACTGTCTTCGGGGAAAGCTCCCATCGGTGAGTATGGAGCCCTATCCCGAGCGGGGAAGTCTGACGATGGGTAGAGAGTCCTGCTAACTCAACCGAACTGGAGGTTAGGTCCAGGTTGCTGGCTAAAACTGCCGGGGTCGATCCGATTTGTGGGACAATCACACCGAGGCGCCTGAGATGAGCCTCCGCTGCTCTAGGCCTAGGAGCGTGATGAGGCAGGGATGCCGGAACTACTCCCATCTGTGGGTACGTTTTTTATACAGAGTGGTGAGTACGTGGAATGGGTTGCCTGCGGCGCTGGTGAAGACGGAAACGCTAGGGTCTTTAAGAGACTCTTGGATGGCTACTTGGAGCTTAGAAAAATAGAGGGCTATGGGTAAAGCCTAGGTAGTTCTAAGGTCGGGCCATGTTCAGCACGACTTTGTGGGCCGAAGGGCCTCTGTTGTGCTCTATGTTTTCTATGTTTCTATGTACCCGGGGAACTTTAGAACCATGACCCGGCCCAGTAGCGGATCCAAACTTCACCTGGAGCGATGCCTGTGGTCGACGATTGTTTTATATCGTTCCAGTACACGGAAAACGGCCGTTCGGCCTGTTGTGTTCTTGCAGACAGAGAAGACTAAAGGCAGTAACACCACGTTCGAGACATTACCCCACGTTTATGAGCAGTTCTATCTTTCACCCTTTGAGACCAATGTTGAGATCCAGATCTGGGACGTCCCCTCTTTTTTTGTCTGGACATTTTGATCTTGATTCCATTCCCCTGTAATGACTTGCCGAAGTTCAGCCGATGTGTTCGGGTATCTGACCCTATTAATGCGAGAATTAAGCATTTTCCACATATGTGGGTTTCTGTAAAGAGTGTACACGTCAGTGAAGCTTCTCTACAGATGTTCCAGAGCAGAAGCTCAGTCTGTCTCATATTACCACACAATTGAAGTGCAAATTCGTTTATTACTGTCATGTACCAAGGTATATTGATAAACTAGTCTTGGGAACCATCCATAGTCATCAATACATTACCACAGAACATTGAGATGATAGAAGTGTTACGATTTGTAACGTACCAGCCGCGAGGGATTTCACACCGATTCAAGTTTTAACGTTAAAACCACTATCTTTATTAGTACCTACTTATGCTATAGTAGTTTAAGCGAGATAAATAAAAAGTTAACAGTGTTATATGGGTGTGTGTGTCTCCCCAAACCATCAAGTTTAGGAATAGTTATTAAAATCTTAAGTTGGCAAGTTAGTACGGTTCAGTGATCCACGGAATAAATTATGGGAGAGAGATTTGTAATCCGCATAGAAGTAGGCAGAGAGAGGGCGATACGAAGATTTACAGGTTCCACTCTGGTAAAACAAAATACCAGATGTCGAAGATCTCGTCCGTCGAATCGTTCGAAATCCACTTAGAAATATCACCAGGTGACTGTCACAGGAATATCGTCTGCAAGTGGTCACCACAGAACACCCCGATTCCAGAGTAGGGTCAACAAAAGTGATGCCATAGGATACTCCAGCAAATCCACACATATGGATTATACGAAGTGACAGTCACACATCCTCTGTGCACTGTGTGCCGATGATCAACCCAACCATTTGGGCATAGAACCGTGTGTTCCAAACCACAGTGACCAGCTGTAGTGCCACCGGTTTCCCCACCCCCACCCCCCGCCCCTCTCACCTCTCTCTCTCTCTCTCTCTCTCTGACTCTCTCTCTCTCTCTCTCCCCTCTCTCACTCTCTCGCTCAGTCCACAGCAAGCAGTCACAGCCTGTGACTGACGTCATAGTCCCGCCTCACTCACTCAGGCGCTCTTAAAGTAAAACTCACAGTAAAACGAGCCTGCGTCTCTCGTAGCAGAAAGTAAAACAACAGAAGGTAACAAATCACTATGGTTACAGAGAAAGTGCGGTGCAGGTAGACATATGGTGCAAGGTCACATTGAGTTACATAGCGAGATCCAGAGTCCATCTTATTAATCTGTGTCTTATTATACTGCGAACATTCAATTTGATATAACAGCAAAATTGAGGCCATCTTTGAGCCCAGTGGTATGTTTTCTATTTTTTTATCTTCGACCAGATGGGCGCGTGGGAGGTGAGAATGTTTAGGTTTGTGGGGAATTTTAACTGTGTTGCCTGCTTTGCTGAGGCAACGGGAAATATAGACACAGTCCATGGAGAGGCGGCCAGTTTCTATGTTGTTCTCAGCTGTGTCCACGGTTCTCTGCTGTTTCATGTAGACATGGGCAGGGCAGTGGGAAATATAGACCCAGTCCATGGAGGAGAGGCCTGTTTCTATGTTGTGCTCAGTCGTGTCCACGGTTCTCTGCTGTTTCATGTAGACATGGGCAGGGCAGTGGGAAATATAGACCCAGTCCATGGAGGAGAGGCCTGTTTCTATGTTGTGCTCAGCTGTGTCCACGGTTCTCTGCTGTTTCATGTAGACATGGGCAGGGCAGTGGGAAATATAGACCCAGTCCATGGAGAAGAGGCCTGTTTCTATGTTGTGCTCAGCCGTGTCCACGGTTCTCTGCTGTTTCATGTAGACATGGGCAGGGCAGTGGGAAATATAGACCCAGTCCATGGAGAAGTGGCCTGTTTCTATGTTGTGCTCAGCCGTGTCCACGGTTCTCTGCTGTTTCATGTAGACATGGGCAGGGCAGTAGCCGTACGAAGGCGGGAAGAATTCCGAATGGATATTTTCCATGACGCATTGATAAAGTTTGGTAAGGGGCAAAGGGCATCTGCCAAATTTCTTATTGTTCTAGCTTTGTCGTTTTAGGATACCCTAATGACAAGCACCAGCAATATTTGTAAAGTGTTCTCGTTCACCGTTTACTTCATTGAATTTTCCAGGAGTGGTTACTGTTTTATTTGTTTCTTTGTGTGTGTGTGTGTTTCATTGTTGTTTCTTTTGTCATTCTTTAGCTAGAACTACCAGAGTACTAATTGAATACAGTACGAGGCAGAATATAATCAGGTAATACAATTTCAGTCTTAGAATTACAAAATGTCTGCAGTTTTAATCTTTGTCCTGACGAAACTCAAAGCATTTTATATTGAGTTTGTTATTTCCTTTCTCAACTACTTGTGGTTAGCCACTTCCTTCGTTTCCATGGTAACAGCCCGCCAGCGCTACAAGAAGTGTTGCACATTTGTATCGCTCTGTGTTCACCGCCACTCAGGGTAGAGACAGTTGCCTCAGGAGCAAATGCAACAGAATGATAGTGGGAGGAAAGGATGATGTGAACATTGACTGTACAAAATGTGTTACAACAGGGTCGGAATGAACTGAGAACTAACAAACTGGAGGGCTGAGGGTAGCATTTTGGGTTGGCCCCAACATTTTTGCGAACAGCTACTATCTGTGCATTAAAATAAATAAAAAGTGCTGTTGCCGGAAATTTAAATTTTAAAAAAGGAGAATGGTGGAAACATTCAGCAGATCGACAGCAGCTTGGGCAGTCTCCGTTCTGAAAATGGCTCTTCCACCATTTCTCCTTTCACTGATGTAGACTGATATACTGAGTTCCCAGCATTTTCTACTTTATAATTTTACATTTTGTTTCTGCTACCCTGAGGGAAACATGGCAGCCAATCCTGTTCGGCAGGATCCCTCACGGCAATAAGATCGTGATCAAATGTGTTAACCTTAGCTGCTAGAGACAGGCAGAAGTGTATCCAGATCCTCTCTCAAACTAAAGCCTGGTAAACCAGCCTCAGCCCGGTCCCAGCAGAGGGTCGTTAGGTCCGGTTCCAACTTAGTTTGTAAATCGAAAGTGGCAGGAACACCACGGCAAATCGGCGGCAGCAAAGCATTTGTGTGTGGGTTATAATATCAGGGTGGAGTATCTCAGAATATCGAACTGGCACTGTACGGGCATCAGTCCGGGTTGGTAATTCTACAGCTGGGAGCAGAATTTCCTCAGTCTGCAGTCTCAGGTGGTTGGACATTAGTTATGGGGAAATCACGGACTACACCATCCAGTGTGACATCATACGATATAGCCATATAACCATATAACAACTACAGCACGGAAACAGGCCATCTCGGCCCTTCTAGTCCGTGCCAAATGCTGACTCTTACCTAGTCCCACTGGCCCGCACTCAGCCCATAACCCTCCATTCCTTTCCTGTCCATATACCTGTCCAATTTTACTTTAAATGACAATACCGAACCTGCCTCTACCTCTTCTACTGGAAGCTCATTCCACACAGCTACCACTCTCTGAGTAAAGAAATTCACCTCGTGTTTCCCTTAAACTTCTGCCCCCTAACTCTCAACTCATGTCCTCTTGTTTGAATGTCCCCTACTCTCATAGAATAAGCCTATCCACATCAACTCTACTTATTCCCCTCATAATTTAAATACCTCTATCAAGACCCCTCAACCTTCTACGCTCCAAAGAATAAAGACCTAACTTGTTCAACCTTTCCCTGTAACTTAGGTGCTGAAACCCAGGTATTATTCTAGTAAATCTTCTCTGTACTCATTCTATTATGTTGATATCTTTCCTATAATTTGGTGATCAGAACTGTACACAATACTCCAAATTCGGCCTTACCAATGCTTTGTACATTTTAACATTACATCCCAACTCCTATACTCAATGCTCTGATTTATAAAGGCCAGCATACCAAAAGCTTTCTTCACCACCCAATCCACATGAGATTCCACCTTCAGGGAACTATGCACCATTATTCCTCGATCACTCTGTTCTACTGCATTCCTCAATGCCCTACCATTTACCATGTATGTCCTATTTGGATTATTCCTACCAAAATGTAACTCCTCACACTTATCAGCATTAAACTCCATCTGCCATCGTTCAGCCCACTCTTCTAACTGGCCTAAATCTCTCTGCAAGCTTTTTAAAAACCACTTCATTATCCACATCGCCACCGACCTTAGTATCATCTACATACTTACTAATCCAATTTACCACCCCATCATCCAGATCATTAATGTATATGACAAACACCATTGGACCCAAATACCTGTCAAGTATTCTGGAGATGTTTGACGAGGTGACTATGGAGATACATAAGTTGGGCAGTGATGTTCTGTGTAAGGACTTTGGTAAAGCCTCGAAAAAGATCCCGCATGGCAGCTGATCTGGAAGTTCCGGTCACGTGGGATTCACGGCGAGCTGGCGAGGTGGGTTCACACCGGGCTCAATGACAGGAAGCAGAGAATAATACAGTTCTTCTTGTCCTTATCTACCTGCCCTTCAGCCTCTGCAACTTCCATCATATCAAAAGAGGTATTACAATGGAACATATCTTTACCTTCCTCGCTCCCACCCTGCCCTCTTCTTCCAACAGCGATCATCCCTCCTCAATTCCCTTGTATTTTCTTTCCTCCTCACTAATCTCCCTCAAGTCACATCCTGCAAGTGGGTTAAGTGCTACACCTACCCGTAAACCTTCTCCCTCTCCTCTATTCGGAGCTTGAAGCTGTCATTCCAGGTGAGGGAACACTTCACCTGCGTATCTGCTGGGGTCGTCTATTGTGCCCCGTGCTCCCGATGCGGCCTCCTTTACATTGGTGAGATCGGCCATAAATTGAGAGACCGTTTTGTCAAGCATTTCTGTATCAATTGCAACAAGGGGGACTTCGCACTGGCAAAACTGTTAATTCTGATTCCCATTTCGACGTCTTGATCTTTTGCCTCCTTTTGTGCCAAGATGGAACCACCCTCAGGGTGGCAGAACAACACCTTATATTGCATCTGAATACACTCCAACCTGATCGTATGAATATTGGATTCTCCTTCCAGTAAACAAATCTCCCCACCCGCTCCTCTATTCCCCACTCTGAAATTTCATTTCTGCTCACCAGCCTACTACTCCCCCCTGGGTTTCTCCTTCCCTTTCTCCTATTGACAACTCTCCGATTCGTTATTCTCCAGCCGTTGACCAGCCCATCACTTGACTTCACCAATCACATTCCATCTCCCCTCTTTATCCTCCCCGACTTTTTTATTCAGATATCTTCCCCCTCCTCCTCAGTAATGAAAAAGGCTTATGGTCCAAAATGTGCACTGTTTACTCTTTTCCGTAGATAGTGCCTGTTGTGATAAATTCCTCCAGCATTTTGTGTGGGTTGCTTTGGATTTCCAGCGTTTGCAGGCTTTCTCGTGTTTAAGTATGATAATTATCGTAACAATTATTTGTGCCTTGTTGGGATTTTACCTGGAATATGGTGTAAAATGCTGTCCCCCCATACTAACACGGGTTACACAGACCAAAGAACAAACTGCCGGAGAGACTCGGTGGGTTGGGCAGCATCTGTGGAGGGAAATGGACCGTCAACATTTCGGGCTGAGACCCTCCCTGTCGACTGAAAATAGTCAGAGAAAAGAGGTGAGGGGTGGGGATGAGGTAAGAGCTGGGGAGTGAGAGGTGGATACACGTGAGCGGGTTGGTGGGAAGGTGGAAATAGTGGTGGTGTGGGAGGTGAGTTGTGGGGGCAACACGGGGCTGCAGAAATTTAATTTCATTCCATGGAGGATTATCTAAGAGGTTAGAGAGTGTTCATTTTAGAGATTCACCAGACTGATTCCTGGAGGACGATGAAGACTCATTGATCGTCTTCACATAAAACAGAGGCCGGTAGATGTGCGGAGACCGAAGGGATCGAGGAAATGAGGATCGGGCAGAAACATGTGGCTGAGATGGGAGAGAAGCCGCCATCTTGTTGGTTAGAGAGGCTGAACGGCCACCTCCTGCTGCTTCTCACTTGATGCTTCAGTGTTCCTGTCCAGTGAGGTTCTGGAGGAATGTGAATAAAGATTAGTATTTATAAATATAGAAGTGATTTGAATGAAACCTTTTCGGGTCTGACTTGTGTGTCGGATCGGGATGGGAATCGAACCAGTAACTCTGAGATCCGAGAGGTGGAGCGATGGGGACGCCAAAGGTACCGAGGGCAAAATAAAAATGTAGCTGGTGTAAATATGAAATAACATGTAAAATGCGGCGGATGGGTCGGGTAGTGTGTGAGGGGCGAGGAGCGGAGTCACCGGTTCAGCCGGGAGACCCTCCACCCGTCAAGTTTCTCGTTCCCATTTCAAACGCAGATCTGCAGCATCTCAGGTTTTCGCTTCCGAGGCCCCGCCCCCGCTCTCACAGTCTCCGGATGGGCGAGGGTTTTCTTTCCGTTCTCTGTTGAAGCGGATCGTCGGCGTGGAGCCGGTGGACCGATCGCTGTCTGCGGAGCAAATTGATGAAGTTCTCATCGGTCAGTATTGAGGCCGGTCACTAGGGGTTGAACGCGACCAACAATTTCCCATCGGTGAGTACTGAAGCCGATCCCAGGGGAGGGGAACCTGATGTTGGGCAGAGAGTCCCGTTAACTTCCTCGAAATGGCGGCCTCGTCCCGCTTCCTGGACACAACCTGTCGTGGTCGGTCCGGGTTATGGGACCTTCACACCGAACCGACTGAGGTGAGCCGCCGCTCAGCCCCTGGTGTTCTGGTCCCAGGAACGGGATGAGTTGGTGATGCCGAGACTGAACCCATCCATTAAGATGTACCTGGTGAACTTTACCTCCATCACCCGGCCCGGTATCGGATCCAAACTTCACCTGGATTGACGCCTGGGGTCGATGATTGTTTTACATATTTCCAGCACACTGGAAGCGGCTGTTCGGCCCGTTGTGTTCTTGCAGACTCAAGGGTTAAACAGAGTAATCGCACCCTCGGGAGACTCCTCCACGTGTATGAGTAGTTTCATCTACCCCGTTCAGACAGGACAGTGAGATCCAGATCTCACGTCCTCTCGGGGGCTGGGAAGTTAAATTCCATCTTCTTTCCATTGCTACGACTTGCCGAAATGCTGACAGTGTTTCCCGATGTCTGGCCCTATTAATGCGAGAGTTAAGTCTTGTTCATGTTTGCCCAGCCTGTATCCCAATGCCGCAATGATATATTTCAGCAATCTCTCTTCTAAACTTTGTCTTCCTTGTGAAGTTTTGTATTGCACCTTTCTATTTGTTTGTTTGTTTGCTTATTTGTTTGTTTATTTATTTATTTAGTTAGCTAGTTAGTTAATTAGTTAGTTATTGTTCACTAGGAATACCAAAGGTGTAGATGGACACAACACGTGGCAGGGTAAAAGCAACCATTTCAATTTTTGATTCACCGTTACAAAATGGCTGCAGTGTTAATCTTTGTCATAATGGAACTCATAGCATCTGATGTTGAGTTTATTATTTCCTTTTTCGGTTATTTTCTGTGAGCCACTTCCTCTGTTTCCAGGGTAACGGCCCGTCAGAGCTGCAGCAAGTGTTGCAGTTTTTATCGCTCTGTGGTCACCGCCTCTCAGCGTAGAGACAGTGGCCTCGGGAGCAAATGTAACAGAGTGATAGTGGGAGGAAAGGATGCTGTGAGCATTGACTGTGTGGGATGTGTTACACCAGGGTCAGAATGAACTCAGAACTAACAAATTGTTTGGGGTGGGGTGGCATTTACAGTCTAGGGTGGCAATCAGTTTCTATCTGTGCGTTAAAATGAAGATGGCAAAAATACAACAGTTGCAGGAAATTTAAAGTAAGGAGGTGAAAATACTGGAGACGCTCAGCAGATCGGCAGCATCTTGGACAGTCTCAGTTCTGGAACTGGGTCTTCCACCATTTGTCCTTTCAGAGATGTAGTCTGATGTACTGAGCTCCCAGCATTTTCTACTTTATAATTTTACATATTGTTCCTGCTACACTGCAGGAAACATGGCAGCCAGCTGTGCTGGGCAAGATCCCACACAGCAGGAAGATTGTGATCAAATGTGCTCGGTTTAGCTGCTGGGATCAGGCTGAAGTGTATCCGCATCCTCTATACAGACCGGGGAAACGGCCTGAGCACCGGCCCCGGCAGAGGGTCATTAGCTTCCAATTCCACCTTAGTTTGTGAATCCGAAATGTCAGGAACATCACTGCAAATTGCCAGCTCCACAGCGGCTTTGTATGGGTGATAATATTGTGCTGATGACACTGAGGATATGGAACTGACAGTATATGGGCTTCAGTCCAGGTTGGTAATTCTACAGCTGGGATCGGAATTTCCTCAGTCTGCAGTGAAGCTGAAATCCCGGGCGGTTGGACATTGCTTATAGGGAATTTGCTGTCTGCACCACCCAGTGGGACATCATGTCTGACAAGTATTCTGGAGATTTTTGAAGAGCTAACTATGAAGATAGATGAAATAGGGCAGTGATGTTGTTCATCTGAACTTTGGTAAATTCTGTAACAAGATCCCGCATGGCAGCTGATCGGGAAGGTTCGGTCACGTGGGATTCACGGGGGGCTGGCGAGGTGGATTCACTCCGGGTTCAATTACAGGATGCAGAGGGTCATGACTGAAGATGGATTTAGCGAATGGAGGCCTGTGACGAGCGGGATGTGTCTGTCAGTGTCGAGACCTCTATAAATCATTATTCATGCCATTGTTTTATATATGAATGTACATGGCACAGTTAGCAAGTTTAAAACTAAATTTGGGAGTCTGGTTGATATTGCAACAGGTTATAATGAATTTCAAAGACATCTTGGTTAGTTATGAATATGGTCTGAGAAATGGCGAATGGTTTTCAACGAACAAGTGAGAGATGGTGAATTTGGACAGTCAGACCAGCTGGGACTGGTATAGTGAATGAGAGGGCACGAAGTGTTGTGGAACACATTGAGAAACAAAAAAAGTCATTAACACGCAACACAGACTACAATGCAGATGGGGAACAGATACATGACTCCTATACAAAGGCTGAGGTCTGATACAGGGTTTTCCGCCTGAAATATTAACATACTCTCTGTCTTGTTGAGTAATTCCAGGAGTTTTGTTTTATTTTTGTTAAAGATGCTTTGGCAACTTGCTGTTTTGTATGTCTGGCGCGACTGCGTTGTGGTTAACAAGTTGCGATGTAACAATCTGGTGACAGCCAGGTAAATGTTCAAATGACTAGGGTTTAGGGGCTAATAATAATCTTATAATCCTGCTGGAAAAATGTAGAGTTTCAGAACATGATATGCTGCTATGGGTGGGATTGCATTGTTCAGGATGTCATAGTGTTTCTCTATAGACTCAAACCAAACATTGGCATAGGTGTCAATGCCAGGTGATGTTAAACTGAAAGGAGACGGTAAGAATCAGGCGTGACTGAGAAATCTGTTTTATTTAGTGACGAGAAGAATAGATGTCTCGTTGGTAAGCGGAAATGTTTCACCCACACTGTTATGACAGTTGTCCATTACTCACCATAGCGCCACCAGTGGTAGGAGGACCAAAGCAGTGGGTGCTGTCTGCTCAACCAGCCTTGCCATTCCATTGACACATCACTCCCGGTCCAGGAGTATATGCCTGCAATATAGCGAGTAGATACCTTGCAGAATACTGGTACAGTGTATAATCTATGGACAGAGTGGAAATGGACATTGTGTGACTCTGGGTGGATGGACGCAGGTGGACCAGGCCATGTCAAGTCTTCAGTGGACAGGCCCAAGATATTTGGAAGTGTTTGCCTCAGTTTAAAAACAAAACAGTGTTATCCTTTACACCCCAATTAATTTTTCACCCTCCTGTTAATTCTGTTTTGTTACAGAGCAGCAAAAACTGATCACAACCGTCCTCAAAATGGCTGAAGGTTCAAGCACGGGAAGAATTCCAGTGACGTCAACATCGGGAAAGAACACGTGTATGTTGGCGAAGCATTTTAATTTATAAATACTCTACTGATTCTGCATCTGGGTTTAATTCAATATCGGCAATTCACAAAATATTTGTGAGAACTGAGCAGAGAGATGAGAGAGAGTTAACATCTCTGGGGGAAACACAGTCACACGTGGAAGGAGTACAGTTACCGTCTGCTCATGCTCCTCTAACAGATTGTGATGCACATTAAAATAGCGAATTACTCCAGAAGACAAGGCATTCTGCAGATGCTGAAAGTTTTGGGCAAAACAATGACACGGAAAATATTGGCAGAACTCAGCAGGTCAGGCAGCATCCATGGACAGGAATAAGCATTTGAAGTTTCAGATCAGAACCACAAGGAACAGAAAGTAATGTGGCAATATCTAGAATTTCTGTCCCCGCATTTCCATTCTGATGAAGGTCCTTGGCCCGAAACGTTGATTGTTTATTCTCCTCCATAGATGCTGCCTGTCCTGCTGAGTACCTCCTGCATTTTGTGAGATATTCCGGAGATTTGCTGACGAAGGGGTTGACCAGGCAGGCAGACGGTAACCCAGAGCAAAGCAGCGGTGATGGGCAGTACCAGGAGAGTGATGGTGATGGTTACTATAATCTCAGCAATAAACAGATTGCTTTCCAGACAAACAGCATACTCCTGGGAAACAAAAAATAACCTTTAACAGATGGAACTATACTCCCTTCCCTACCCTCCCCGATCGGCGCCCCATCTGCCCAGGCCGCATACATGCTCACCCATCCCGAGTCCCACGCCTGTCTCTTCCCCAACCCCTCCCCCTGCCACCCTCGCCATATAAATCTCGGATTATGCTCCATGACCTCGTGCACCATCTTTAGTTTCCTGAGAGAAAGTTGCTGTCCAATGGAACGTTGGTCATTTCTTTAATTTTTATCCCATTTTCTTTCACAGGTCCGAGCTCAGTGATCACCGAGCTCCTGGCAAGCTGGAATGATTTCCAGCTCCTGCAGTTGACGGACTTCTACCGGGACAGGCTGGAGCAGGCGATGGAAGGAGGGGTGCACGGAGTGAGCCTGGCGTTAACGGCCGAGAATCAGTTCAGCGGAGAGGAACACCGGGTGAGTAGGAGGGAGAATGGGTTTGAATTTTCACACATCACCGGACTGATGGGTGTCAGAACTCTGACTCATCAGATAATAAAACAGATAATTGAACAACTGGGAAATAAAAACTGTAATTGCAATCTGAAAAATGTGAATCTGAACCAGTGATAGAAAGGAGTGAAAAGACCCCGCGGACTGGTGGGTGGCTGCTCAATGTTCAGAGTGAGTTGAGGAACTAACAGTTCTATGGGCTTACAGCATTAAATGGAAATATAGCAGGAGGTTTCCGTTTGGGAAGACCGTGCAGCGTGATGGCAGGATGTCGGTGAGAACGGGGGCATCAGCAGTGAATGCGACAGGAGCTCGAGTGTGTTCTGTTCTGGGTGGAGATGATTTTGTAACTGCAGACAGCGTGGATCAGGGAATACTGCCATTTTGCAATGTGTAATAATTGAATAAACCTCCACTGGAAAAGGCAGATCAGGTGTCAGCCGGTAATCCTCTGTCATGTTGGGCAATGGTGGATTAAGGAGATGAATCACATCATATTTGTGGTGGCGTGTTGGGGAGGAAGCATTAAGAAGAGGGACGCCTCACGTCTTAATAAGCTGGTAAGGAAGGCGGGCTCTGTCGCGGGCAAAGTAATGGAGAGTTTAACATCGGTAGCTGAGCGAAGGGCGCTGAGTAGGCTACGGTCAATTATGGAAAACCCTGAACATCCTCTACATAGCACCATCCAGAGACAGAGAAGCAGTTTCAGCGACAGGTTACTATCGATGCAATGCTCCTCAGACAGGATGAAGAGGTCAATACTCCCCAATGCCATTAGGCTTTACAATTCAACCGCCAGGACTTAAGAACTTTTTTAAAGCTATTATTAATGCTTTTTGAGATAGTGATTTAGATGCATATCATATTTTTACTGAGTTAAGTATTGTATGTAATTAGTTTTGCTACAACAAGTGTATGGGACATTGGAAAAAAGGTTGAATTTCCCCATGGGGATGAATAAAGTATCTATCTATCTATCTTTTCTGTAACTTCCCTGAGGCTGTTCACTCTGTTATAAAAACCTGCCTGTTTTATTTCTTCATCTGTGATCATTTTTTATCTGATTTCTGTTTTACACTGTCAAATCTGGTGAGCAATTATTTATGGATTTCGAGCCACGTCAATGAAGCCGTCACAGACCAGCCAGGATCCCATTGACTGGTGGAACAGTCTCACGGTGAATGTCCCTCCATGTGCTTTGCACTCAGAATGTACAGTCCATTAAGTATACCGTTTTGGATACTGTTGGTGGGGAAGACCTGTCTGGGACAAGTTGCACTGGTTGCGTCTCTGGCACTGCAAATGGACCCTCAGCTCAGAAGGGAATGAGGGAAAAGAGGAGAGCAGTAGTGATAGGGGATTCGATAGTTAGGGTTACAGATAAGAGGTTCTGTGGAAGAGATCGAAAATGCAGGATTGTCTGTTGCCTCCCTGGTGCCAGGGTCCACGATACCTCGGATCGAGTTCTCGGTATTCTCAAGAGGGAGGATTCTCAGGAGCTGGATGTCATGGCCCGTGTAGGGACCAATGACGTGAGTAGGAAGAATGAGGAGGTCCAGAAAGGTGAGTTTATGGAGCTAGGTGCCAAGTTAAAGGACAGGACCTCCAGGATAGCAATCTCAGGATTGCTACCAGTGCCACGGGCAGGTGGTTTAGAGATAGTAAGATAGTGCAGATCAACATGTGGCTGAAGACATAGTGTAGGAGATAGGGCTTCAGATTTATAGATAATTAGGCAGTTTTCCAGGGAAGGTGGGAACTGTTCTGGTGGGACACGTTTACATCTGAATTGGAGGGGGACAAATATTCTTGTAGGTAGGTTTGCTAGAGAGGCTCTAGTGGGTTTAAACTAGTTATGAGGGGGAGGGGAACTGGAGTGTAGGAACAGACGTATGGGAGAAGGAAGAAAAAGAAGACTGTAAAGTTCTTAGTGCTGTTAGAGATAAACACAGAGGAAGAGGTGGAGAATTTCTGAAATGCATTTATTTTAATGCTTGGAGCATTGTAAGAAAGGTGAATGAGCTTAGAGCATGGATTGATACCTGGAAATATGATGTTGTAGCTATTAGTGAAAAATGGCTGCAGGAGGGGTATGATTGGCAACTAAATATTCCTGGATTTCGTTGCTTCAAGTGTGATAGAATGGGAGGGACAAGACGGAGAGCTGTTGTGTTGCTTGTCAGAGAAAATATTACAGTGGTGCTTTGGCAGGATAGATTAGAGGGTTTGTCTAGGGAGGCTATTTCGGTGGAATTGAGGAATGGGAAAGGTGTAGTAACACTTATTGGGGTGTATTCTAGAACACCTAATGGGGAACGAGAATTGGAGGAGCAAATTTGTAAGGAGATAGCAGATATTTGTAGTAAGCACAAGGTTGTGATTGTGGGAGATTTTAATTCTTCACACACAAACTGGGTAGCACATTCTGTAAAAGGGCTGGATGGTTTGAAGTTTGTAAAGTGTGTGCAGGATACTTTTTTTGCAGTAATACATAGAGGTACCAACAGAAAGGGCAGTGTTGGATCTCCTGTTTGGAAATGAGATAGGTCAGGTGATGGAGGTCTGCGTTGGAGAACATTTGCGGTCCGGTGATCACAATACCATTAGTTTCAATATAATTATGGAGAAGGATAGGACTGGACTCAGGGTTGAGATTTTTGATTGGAGAAATGCTAACGTTCAGCAGATTTGAAAGGATACAGAAGGAGTGGATTGGGACAATTTGTTTTACGGGAAGGATGTAATAGAGAAATGGAGGTCATTTAAAGGTGAAATTTTGAGGGTAGAGAATATTTATGTTCCTATTAGGTTGAAAGGAAAGGTTAAAAGTTTGAGAGAGCCATGATTTTCAAGGGATATTGGAAATTTGGTTAGGAAAAAGAGAGATATCTACAATAAATATAGGTAACAGGAGTAAATGACGTGCTCGCGGAATATAAAGAATGTTAGAAGAATCTTAAGAAAGAAATTAGAAAAGCTAACAGAAGATACGAGGTTGCGTTAGCAAGTAAGGTGAAAATAAATCCAAAGGGTTTCTACAGTTATATTAATAGCAATAGGATAGTGAGGGATAAAATTGGTCCCTTAGAGAATCAGAGTGGACAGCTATGTATGGAGCCAAAAGAGATGGAGGAGATTTTGAAAATTTTCTTTTCTGCAGTATTCACAAGGGAGAAGGATATTGAATTGTGTAAGATAAGGGAAACAAGTAGGGAAGTTATGAAAACTATGATGATTAATGAGGAGGAAGTACTGGTGCTTTTAAGGAGTATAAATTTGATAGATCTCCAGATCCTGACAGGATATTCCCTAGGTCCTTGAGGAAAGTTACTGTAGAAATAGCAGGGGCTCCGACAGAAATATTTCAAATGGCATTAGAAACGGGGATGGTGCCAGAGGATTGCCATATTACTCATGTGGTTCCATTGTTTGAAAAGGGTTCTAAGAGTAAACCTAGCAATTATAGGCTTGTCACTTTGATGTCAGTGGTGGGTAAATTAATGGAAAGTATTCTTAGATATAGTATATATAATTATCTGGATAGACTGGGTCCGATGAGGAACAGTCAGCATGGATTTGTGCGCGGAAGGTCATGTTTGACAAATCCTATTGAATTTTTTGAAGAGGTTACGAGGAAAGTTGACGAGGGTAAGCAGTGAATGTTGTCTACATGGACTTCAGTAAGGCCTTTGACAAGGTTCCGCACGGAAGAGTAGTTCGGAAGGTTCAATCGTTAGGTATTAATATTGAAGTAGTAAAATAGATTCAACAGTGGCTGGATGGGAGATGCCAGAGAGTAGTGGTGGATAAATGTTTGTCAGGTTGGAGGCCGGTGACTAGTGGTGTGCCTCAGGGATCTGTATTGGGTCCAATGTTGTTTGTCATATACATTAATGATCTGGATGATGGGGTGGTAGATTTGATTAATAAGTATGCAGATGATACTAAGGTAGGTGGTGTTGTGGATAATGAAGTAGGTTTTCAAAGATTGCAGAGAGATTTAGGCCAGTTAGAAGAGTGGGCTGAACGATGGCAGATGGAGTTTAATGCTGATAAGTGTGAGGTGCTACATTTTGGTAGGAATAATCCAAATAGGACATACATGGTAAATGGTAGGGCATTGAAGAATGCAGTGGAACAGAGTGATCTAGGAATAATGGTGCATAGTTCCCTAAAGGTGGAATCTCATGTGGATAGGGTTTTGAAGAAAACTTTTGGTATGCGGGCCTTCATAAATCAGAGCATTGTGTATAGGAGTTGGGATGTAATGTTAAAATTGTACAAGGCGTTGGAAAGGCCGAATTTGTAGTATTATGTACAGTTCTGGTCACCGAATTATAGGAAAGATGTCAACAAAATAGAGAGAGTACAAAGGAGATTTACTAGAATGTTACCTGGGTTTCAGCACCTAAGTTACAGAGAAAGGTTGAACAAGTTTGGTCTTTATTCTTTGGAGCATAGAAGGTTGAGGGAGTTCTTGATAGAGGTGTTTAAAATTATGACGGGGATAGATAGAGTTGATGTGGATAGGCTTTCTCCATTTAGAGTAGGGGAGATTCAAACAAGAGGACATGATTTGAGAGTTAGCGGACAAAAGCTTAAGGGTAACAGGAGAGGGAATTTCTTTACTCAGAGAGTGGTAGCTGTGTGGAATGAGCTTCCAGTAGAAGTGGTAGAGGCAGGTTTGGTATTGTCATTTAAAGAGAAATTGGATTGGGATCTGGACAGTAAAGGAATGGAGGGTTATGGGCTGATTGCGGGCCAGTGGGACTAGGTGAGAGTAAGCATTCGGCACGGACTAGAAGGGCCGAAATAGCCTGTTTCTGTACTTTAATTGTTATATGGTTATATGTCCAGACAGGATCAGCACCCGTCCGGGTGACTGCTCAGTGTGATCCCATTACAGAGCACATCATTTACTGCTCATTCTCTGTGTGAATCTGCAGTCCCCAATATGTTCACCATTACTCTTCACAGAAAATCTCTGATCTAGCTGATAAGGGAGAGCGAGCGGACAGTTCTAAACTCGTCCTGAGCCTGGTGATGGAGAAAGGCTCCCGCGCCCGGAGGGTGATGTGGGAAACCTTCGTGAAAATGCGGATTGGTGTCAAAAAGTTGGACAAAATACTGAAAGAAATACAAGAACATGGTGAGATAATATCAGAGATTATTTTAATTATGGATTCAAACATTACAGACTTATAACTTGAGGAATTGAAATTTCTCAAATTATTTTAAATCCGAACAGGTTGTGTTCCGGTCCATCGACCCGTACCGGAGATTCCCAGTGAGCTGAAAGGTAAATGAAGAAACCGCTGTTTCCACCGAAGGTTGATATTATGTAGGGCCATGTCGTTGTTGAGCCGCGGGGACTTGATCAGGTAAATGTTCCACCGTGACACAGAGTACAGTGAGACACAGGGAAAAGTATTTTGTTGGAGGGAAAGATTTCACAGGGCAGCATGAGGAACAACGCAGAGAGATGGGGGCTTTGCTGAAAGAGATCAATCCTCTCTGGGTCCCGCAACTAAAGATGGAAAAGTGGGCAATCTGAGGAGCGAAACTATGGGAAATGTCTTACTCAGAAAGGTGAAATCATTTCCCTACAACCACTCAGCACCCGGTACAGCACTCATCCTAAATCACTTTTCTAAATTCCCTCAGATCCTACAGGTCATCATGTTTGGAACCGGGAGTCCATTAAAGTTCTCGTCACAGAATAACAATAATAATTTAATGAGAAAAGCAAGCAACTAGTCTGTTCAAACCCAAGACAGCATATGAAAACAACTATATTCACATCTGCACCCCCTTACTGCAAACACTGTGAGACCCCTCAAAACGCTGGCTAGTTCCAAACACACTGTGAGACCCCACACACACCTGCAGGGTCACGACACACTGTGAGACCCCACACAGCCCAGATAACGTGCTGACACACTGTGAGACCCCACACACCCCTGACAGGGTCCTGACACACTGTGAGCCACACACACCCCGGAAGGGTCCCGACACCCAGTGAGACCCCACACACCCATGACTACGTCCTGACACACCGGGAGACCCCATGCACCCCTGGCAGGGTCCTGATACACTTTGAGACCCCACACACACCTGGTAGGGTCCCGAAACACTGTGAGACCCCACACATCCCTCCCAGGGTCCCGACACACTATGAGACCGCACAGACCACTGAAAGGATCCTGACACACTGCAAGATTCCACACACCCCTGGCAGGGTCCTTCAGACTGTGAGACCCCACACACACACCTGTTAGGATCCTGACCCCCTGTGAGTCTCCACACACCGCTGGCAGGGTCCTGTCAGTCTGTGGGACCCCCCACACACCTGTTAGGGTCGTGGCACATGGTGACACCCCACAAACCCCTGACAGGGTCCGCCTACCCTGTGAGACCCCACACACCAATGACAGGGCCCTATTACACTGTGAAACCCCATACACCCCTGTAAGGGTCCTGCGACACTGAGACTCCACAAGCCCCTGGCAGCGTCATGACACACTGTGAGAGCCCACGCACCCCTGGAAGGGTCATGACACACAGTGAGAACCCACACATCCCTGTCAGGGTCCTGACATACTAAAGATCCCACACAACCATGTAGGGTCCCGACAAACTGTGAGACCCTTCACACCCCTGTTAAGGTTCTGGCGCACCGTCAGACCCCACACACCCCAGACATGGACCTGAAACACTGTGAGACCCTACACACACCTGACAGTGTACTGACACACTGTGTGGCACCACACGTTCCCGGCAGTTTACTGACACACTGTGAGGTTCCCATAAGTCCCTGGCAGAAGACACATTGCGAGACACCTCACACCCCTGACAGGATTCGAACACATTTGAGATACCACACACCCCAACCACCCACCCACAGTGCACGTGCCGATCAGCAAAGCTACTTCTTTGTATGTTGAATCAGTCACAGTGGGAGGAGAGGTGGAGCTGTGATTCCCCGACCTGTTCCTTTGACAGAATGCCCACCACCCTCTTCTCTGTCTCCATACGCCACATCAACACTGGGGATTAAAAGTTTCTTCCACAGGAAAAAATGACAGCTGTGACAGTAGTGGGAGATTGTTCGGTACGGGACAGTCGGGGGTCAGTAAACTACCAGGGAAATACTCACCTTCACAGCACAGTTAATGTGGAAGTGTGATGATCTGGTGTTTATCAGGAACAGGCCTCTCTGTCCAGTCAGGGGTCTGATAATGAAATTTACTTTACTGTATGGGCATCCATTTATGAATCCAATTAATTAAAAAGAGGTTTAAAATTTTAAAAGGTTTAAAAGGGGTTTAAAAAGAGGCCCACTTTTAGGAGCAGACAGCGTCGGTGCGGGCAGCGGAGTGCACGGGAGCTGGGCTTTGGCTCAGCGGGCTTCGGCGCAAGGGGACTTCGGTGAGAGGAAATCAGTGAGCCTGAGTACGTGCTTGCTGAGGTAAAAGGGTAAGGTCAGTCGGTAGTTTTGTCATTTATTCTGACTAATCTGGGATCAGGTAATGGGGGAGACAGTTGGAGCAGTGGTGTGCTCCGTATGCAGTATGTGGGAGGTCAGGGTCAACACAGTTGTCCCTGATGACCACACCTGCAAAAGGTGCATCCAGCTGCAGCTCCTATCAGACCGAGTTAGGGAATTGGAGCAGGAGCTGGATGAACTACGGATCATTCGGGAGGCAGAGGCAGAGATAGATAAGAGTTATCGGGAAAAGACAGGAGGTAGGCAAATGGGTGACAGTCAAGAGAGGCAGGGGGATCAGACAGAGAGAGCAGAGCACCCCTGTGGCCGTTCCCATCAACAATAAGTATACCGTTTTGGATACTGTTGGTGGGGATGACCTACCAGGAACAAGTTGCAGTGGTCCTGTCTCTGGCACTGAGGTTGGACCCTCGACTAGGAAGGGGAGGAGGGAAGAGAAGAGAGCTGTAGTGATAGGGGATTCTATAGTCAGGGGGGCGGATAGGAGATTTTGTGGGGAAGATCGGGAGTCTCAGATGGTATGTTGCTTCCCTGGTGCCGGGGTCTGAGACATCTCAGATCGGGTGCAGGTTATTCTAGAGAGGGAGGGCAAGAATCCAGATGTCGTGGTCCATGTAGGGACCAATGACGTGGGTAGGATGAGTGAGGGGGTCGTGCGTAGGGAGTTCAGGGAGTTAGGTGCGAAGTTGAAGATCAGGACCCCCAGGGTAACAATCTCAGGATTGTTACCTGTGCCACGTGCGAGTGAGGCAAAGAACAGAAGGATTATACAGATGAATACGTGGCTGAAAGGATGGTGCAGGAGGGAGGGCTTCAGGTTTTTAGATAATTGGGCTTTGTTCCAGGGAAGGTGGGATCTGTTCCGAAGGGACAGTTTACACCTGAACTGAAGCGGTAGTAACATTCTTGCAGGGAAGTTTGCTAGTGCTTCCTGGGGGGGAGGGGGCGGTTAAACTAAATTTGCAGGGGACGGGGATCCAGAATGTGAGAGAGGATAGCGAGAGGAAGAATAAAGGACAGGTGGGGACTACACGGTTCCGGAATATTAAGTGTGTAGTACAGAAAGGTGAGGCGGAACAAGTGATAAGGAGGACACATGTACAGAGGGATGGTCTGACGGAACATGGAGTTAAATGTACAGAAAGAATAAGTAAATTTAGGAAGGACAACAAAATTCTAGGGGCGTATAGCCCGATAGGAGTTCGGGGAGCTGGGTTAAGCACAATAGGCAGCGATTCAAACAGAGAGAGGAGAAATGGGCTAAAAATTCTATATCTGAATGCACTAAGTGTCAGAAATAAGGCGGATGAGCTTGAAGCTCAGGTGCGAATGGGTAACTATGATGTTGTTGGGATAACGGAGACATGGCTGCAGGGAGATCAGACCTGGGAAATGAATGTACAAGGGTATCGGTGCTATCGTAGGGACAGAAATGTGGGCAGAGGGGGTGGGGTGGCCCTGTTGGTGAGGAATGAGATTCAGTCCTTTGCAAGGGGGGACATAGGGTCAGGAGAAGTAGAGTCTGTGTGGATAGAACTGAGGAACAGTAAGGGCAAAAGGACCCAGATGGGTGTTGTCTACAGGCCACCAAACAGTAGCATGGGTATTGGGTGCAAGTTGAATAGGGAGTTAACATTGGCATGTGGCAAAGGTAATGTCACAGTAGTTATGGGGGATTTCAACATGCAGGTGAACTGGGAGAATCAGGTTGGTGCTGGACCCCAGGACAGGGAGTTTGTAGAGTGCCTACGGGATGCATTCTTAGAACAGCTTGTACGAGAGCCGACTAGGGACAAGGCTATTCTGCATTTAGTGTTATGTAATGAACAGAATTTGAGAAGCGATCTTGAAGTAAAGGAGCCATTAGGAGGTCGTGATCATAATATGATAAGTTTTTATCTGCAATTTGATAAGGATAAGGGCAGCTCGGAGGTGTCAGTGTTGCAGTTGAACAAAGGAGACTATGGATCCATGAGGGAGGAGCTGGCCAAAGTTAACTGGACGGATATCCCAGCAGAAAAGACAGTGGAACAGCAATGGCAGGTATTCTAGGGAATAATGCACAAGGTGCAAAATCAGTTCATCCCCTGGAGAAGGAAGGATTCAAAGGGGGGAAAGGGGCCTCAGTGGTTGACAAAGGAAGTCAGAGATTGCATAGCATTAAAAAAAGGAAGTATGACAGAGCTAAGGTGAGTTGGAGGACAGATGATTGGGAAATTTTTACGAACAACAGAACTTAACTAAAAAGGCAATACGGGGAGAAAAAAATGAGGTACGAATGCAAGCTAGCCAGGAATATAAAGGAGGATAGCAAAAGCTTTTTTAGGTATGTGAAGAGAAAGAAGATAGTTAAGAACAATGTTGGGCCCTTGAAGAATGAATTAGGTGAAATTGTTATGGGAAACAGAGAAATGGCAGAAGAATTTAATAAGTACTTTAGATCTGTCTTCACTAAGGAAGGCACTAGCAATCTTCTAGATGTATGGATGGGCCAAGGATATAGGGTAACAGAGGAAATGAAACAGATTGACATTAGGAAGGAAACGGTGATGAGTAGACTGATGGGACTGAAGGCTGACAAATCCCCAGGTCCAGATGGTCTTCATCCTAGGGTACTAAAGGAGGTGGCCCTGGAAATTGCGGATGCATTGGTAATCATTTTCCAATGTTCCTTAGATTCAGGATCAGTTCCTGAGGAGTGGAGAATGGCTAATGTTATCCCACTTTTTAAGAAAGCAGGGAGGGAGAAAACAGAGAACTATCGACCTGTCAGCCTAACATCAGTAGTGAGGAAGATGCTAGAGTCCATTATTAAAGATGAAATAGTAGCATATCTAGATAGCAGTGATAGGATTGGGCCGAGCCAGCATGGATTTACCAAGGGTAAATCATGCTTGACTAATCTATTGGAGTTTTTCGAGGATGTAACCAGGAAGTTAGACAAGGGAGATCCAATGGATGTAGTGTTCCTCGATTTTCAGAAGGCATTTGATAAAGTCCCACATAGGAGGTTGGTGGGTAAAATCAAAGCTCAGGGCATCGGGGGGAAGACATTGACATGGATAGAAAACTGGTTGGCAGATAGAAAGCAAAGGGTAGCGGTGAATGGGTGTTTCTCGGAATGGCAGGTGGTGACTAGTGGGGTGCCACAGGGCTCGGTATTGGGACCACAGCTGTTTACGATTTACGTCAACAATCTAGATGAAGGCATTGAGAATAACATTAGAAAGTTTGCTGATGATACTAAGCTGGGTGGCAGTGTGACATGTGATGAGGATGTTAGGAGAATTCAGGGTGACTTGGATAGGCTGGGTGAGTGGGCAGATACTTGGCAGATGACGTTTAATGTGAATGTGTGAGGTTATCCACTTCGGGATTAAGAACAGGAAGGCAGATTATTATCTGAACGGTGTAAAGTTAGGTAAGGGAGAAATACAAAGAGATGTAGGTGTCCTTGTTCATCAGTCACTGAGGGTGAATGAGCAAGTGCAGCAGGCAGTGAAGAAGGCTAATGGAATGTTGGCCTTTATTACAAAGGGAATTGAGTACAAGAGCAAGGAAATCCTCTTGCATTTCTACAGGGCCCTGGTGAGACCACACCTGGAGTATTGTGTACAGTTGTGGTGTCCAGGGTTAAGGAAGGACATCCTGGCTGTAGAGGAAGTGCAGCGTAGATTCACAAGGTTAATTCCTGGGATGTCTGGACTGTCTTACGCAGAGAGGTTAGAGAGACTGGGCTTGTACACGCTGGAATTAAGGAGATTGAGAGGGGATCTGATTGCAACATATAAGATTATTAAGGGATTGGACAAGATAGAGGCAGGAAATATGTTCCAGATGCTGGGAGAGTCCAGTACCAGAGGGCATGGTTTGAGAATAAGGGGTAGGTCATTTAGGGCAGAGTTAAGGAAAAACTTCTTCTCCCAGAGAGCTGTGGGGTCTGGAATGCACTGCTTCGGAAGGCAGTGGAGGCCAATTCTCTGGATGTTTTCAAGAGGGAGCTAGATAGGTATCTTATGGATAGGGGAATCAAGGGATATGGGGACAAGGAAGGAACCGGGTATTGATAGTAGATGATCAGCCATGATCTCAAAATGGCGGTGCAGGCTAGAAGGGCCGAATGGTCTACTTCTGCACCTATTGTCTATTAATACAACAGCTTTGAGCTAACTCTTGTGTGCTTAAATACTGAGTTCTGAGTTGAGGCATCTAACAGTTTGTCCACTGTCTGTTCCCATGGAAGATGTTCAACAGAAACACAAGGAGACTCTGCGGGCACAAACTGAAACACTGAGAGTGAACACGATCCTGATGAGGGAGAAGGTGAAGGTTTTCCAGCTAGTTGATCGATACGCTGAGCTCACGGTCATTTCTACTGTTCGAGATCGGACACTGGTGGAACATGAGCTGCTGGCAAGAGGCAGAGACCACGAAGAGTGGAGAGAGAAACATCTCCGCGGAAAGCTGGAAAAACTCCGGACGGATCAGTTGTTCCAGAGCAGCTTTTCCTGGAGTAAATACAAATCTGGGAGTTCAGCAGCAGTGGCCGGAGTCGCGGGAATTGGGAAAACAACAATGGTACAAAAGATTGTTTATGACTGGGCCACGGAGAAAATATACCAACAGTTTCAGTTTGTCTTCAGTTTCAAATTCCGGTATTTAAACTCCATTAACAACAGAATAAACCTGAGGGAACTGATTCTGGATCAGTATCCTTACTTTGGGAATACCCTGAGAGAGGTCTGGAAGAACCCAGAGGGATTGCTGTTTATATTCGATGGTTTGGATGAATTCAAGCACAGAATCGATTTCGCTGACAGTCGGAGAGATACAGAACCCAAGCACCAGTGCCCAGATCCCGAGTGGTGGTGTGAAGTGTCTGACATTGTGTACAGTTTAATCCAGGGCAAGCTGCTCCCGGGGTGTTCAGTGCTGGTGACAACCCGCCCCACTGCGTTACATTTATTGGAAAAGGCTGAGATCAGTGTCTGGGCTGAAATCCTGGGATTTTCTGGTGATGAACGGAAGGGATATTTCATCAGGTATTATAAAGATCAGACGGTGGCGGAAGCTGTTTTCAAACACGTGAAGGAGAACGGGATCCTGTACACCATGAGCTACAACCCCTCCTACTGCTGGATCCTCGCTCTGGCACTGGGCCCCTTCTTCACCCAAAGAGTCAGGGACCCACAGCGAATTCCCAAGACTATCACACAACTGTACTCCTACTATATTTACAACATCCTGAAAAACCACGGCCGTGAGATTGAGAACCCGCGTGATGTGTTACTCAGGGTTGGTCAGATGGCCTTCAGGGGAGTGTTTGATAAGAAGATTGTATTTACAGGAGAAGATTTGATCAACTACAATCTAAAAACTTCCCAGTTCCTGTCCGGGTTTCTGATGGAGCTTTTGGAGAGAGAGGATTCTGCCCGGAGCGTGCTGTACACATTCCCACACCTCACCATCCAAGAGTTTGTAGCTGCACTCACACAGTTCCTGAATCCACATCCTGGGGATATCCTGAAATTCCTCACTGAAGCCCACAGCACGACAGATGGCCGATTTGAGGTTTTTCTCCGTTTTGTTGCTGGTCTCTCCTCCCCAATGACAGCTCGGGGCCTGGAGGAGTTTCTGGGTCCATTTCCTCATCAAACGACCTGCCGGGTGATTGACTGGGTGAAGGAGGAGGTTAAACGCCAGAGTGGAAACACATGGAGAGAAGCTGGTAAAAGGAGCCTCCTGAACACATTGCACTACCTGTTTGAGTCTCAGAATCGTGGACTGGCTCAGGCCGCACTGGGATCTGTGCAAACACTTTCATTCAGTGGAATCATACTGACCCCGATTGATTGCGCGGTCCTGTCTCATGTCATCGGACTCTGTGATACAATAAAACACCTCGACCTGGAGAGATGCCGCATTCAGTGTGAAGGAATCCAGCGGCTGGGACCCGGGCTGCACAAGTGCCAGGAGTTGAGGTAACTTGATTTATCTCTCACTCTGAACTGTGAAACTGTCCCAATGTGTTGTTTCAATGTAAAGGGATTGGGATAAAACTGATAAAGCAAATGACCAGGGGACGTAATTCCCCAAGTACGGGAAGGTTCTGTGGTTCCTTGTGAAGGGATGTTGGAGACTTCAACAGATCAGTGAACAACGGCCATTGGTTTAATGGTAGTAAATCACATGAATGGCCGTGTTTCTCGCTGCCTGTGACACATCCATTGTCAATGTTCCTTCTTATTGTTACTGACACCCAGACCAACACTGACTGCAGCAGGTGGGTCAGAGATTCACACCCTTCCCGGTGAGGGACATGAGTCCATCAGCAGACTGTCCCAGTGAGAAGGAAAGAAGTACCATTGTGAGATTGTCCTCCCTGCCCTTCCCCATGTGAGACTATCACCATCAGTCCACCTGTGTGACTGTGCTCACTACCAGATACCCAGACCACATGGGCGCATCTCCTCTCCCGATTCTGGGCCTCAGTTCAGACCCACCCCTCCCTTGCAATCTATTTCTGGTTCATCTCATCCAATTGGATTATCTTTTCCCATCGATATTCTCCTGTGGGACTTCTCATCCCCATTCCCCTTCGTTCTATGGGACCTCTCTTCCCCATCCCCTTCCTCCTGCAGGTTCTGTCTTCCTATCCCTTTTCCTCAGGAGGGGTCTCTTCCACCGTCTCCATCGACAATTCCCGATTCACAAAACTCCCACACTTTGGGACTTTCTCCCATCCTTCATCCCTGCTCCTCCCAACCCTCTCACGTCAGGAACATATTTCTAACCGTCAGGGAATGAGACTGAATATGTGGAGTTTACAGGGTCACACTGACAGTCTAAATTACTGACATTTGGTGAATCCCTTGGTGCTGGGCAGTGAGGGACATTGACAGTGATGGGAACTCAGATCAGTGATTTACTGAAGGGTTTAATATTTCCTGAAATATCCGAATGACAGAAAATCCCCCAGACCGACAGTTGTCACTTTATCTGTTTGTGTTTAGACTTGGCCGGAATGAACTAGGAGATTCAGGAGTGAAACTGTTGTCTGCGGCTCTGAGGAACCCGGAGTGTAAAATACAGAAACTGGAGTAAGTACCAGACAGTGGGAGATTGTGTTTACAGTCACTGGGTATCTGACACTGAACATTAATGTTATCAGTAATTGTGTTACTGATAAACACTGGGGATTTGTACCATCTCCTGTTTCTCTGTGTCCTTCACCCTCAGTCTCTCTCATCTCCAGGCTGATCGATGTTGGTCTCACAGATTCTAGTGGCGAGGATCTCGCCTCCGCCCTCAGTACAAACCCGTCACTGACAGAGCTGAGCCTGAGCAGTAATAAACTGGGAGATTCAGGAGTGAAACTGGTGTCTGCGGCTTTGAGGAAACCAGAGTGTAAAATACAGAAACTGGAGTAAGTACCAGACTGTGGGAGATTGTGTTTATAGTCACCGGGTGTCTGACACTGAACATTAATCTGATCAGTAGAAAAAAAAACCATAGAAAACATACAGTACAATACAAGCCCTTCGGCCCACAATGCTGTGCTGAACATGTCCCCAGCTTAGAAATACCTAGGCTTTACCCACAGCCCTCTATTTTTCTGAGCTCCTTGTAGCCATCCAGGAGTCTCCTAAAGACCCTATCGTTTCCACCTCCGCCACCGCCGGCAACCCATTCCATGCACTCAGTAGTCTCTATGTAAAAAAAAAACACACTTGCCCCTGACATCGCCTCTGTACCTACTTCCAAGCACAACAAAACTATGCCCTCTCATGCTAGCCATTTCAGCCCTGTGAAAAAGCCTCTGACTATCCACACTGTTACGTACCCCGTAACTGGGTGTCTAACCAGCAAAGATAGAAGAATCCGTTAGAGTCTGGTGGTACTATTTTTATAAGTGTTTATTAGTAAAATAAGCAAATCAATACCAACAATGCCAATATATAGATAACGCAAGTTAGCAATAATAAACCTAAAAGTGTAGGAATAATAATAAACAATAATAAACAAGCTCTATCGATGTCTAGGGGTAAATGTATTGTCATAGAAAAATATAAAGTTCAGTTCAGTTCATGCGTGTTGAGGTAGATATTGGTTGTTGTGTTGTAATCGTTGGAGAGAGAGAGAGAGAGAGAGAGAGAGAGAGAGAGAGAGAGAGAAAAGTAACAGCTACAGTCAGACAAACCTTCCTTTGCGTTCTTGATCCGTCGTGATGTTGTTGTGGCCATTCAGTTATGACCCCTCTGTCCTTCAGCTAGACCGTTCTTCTGTGGTGGACTCGTCACTCTGGCATGAGTGGACACACATGTCCCCACCGGCCCTGCTATAACACTGTGAGTTTTACTGACTGACCTCCTGGCTCAGTGTCTGAAGCCCCACACCTTCCGTGGGTTCCAACACTCAATCAGTGTTCACTGGTGTGTCTCCTGGTGTGTCTGAGGGGGGCCTCCCCAGACCTGACTTTTATCCTCACTCACTGTTGTCTCAGTTATCAATCAATTTTGAGTGACTGTTTCCATCAAACCAGCCCACTCCGGCTGTCCACTGAGGAATGTTAATGTGCAGTATGGTAGAAGACAAATAACCCTCTCAGAAGTCATAATACGGTGAATCAACAAGTCTCGCTCCCCTCACTTATCTCTCTCTCTTATCTGTAGCAGATGTTCCAGCATGTTTTCATTTCATCTCTCTCTCTCATGAGTAGCATGGCAACAGTGACGGTTTGCGATTCTCCCGGGGGGCGGGGGGCGGGTGCATGGGCACCTCTGCACCCTTCTGCCCATCAGAACTCTTCATTCTTCATAACAACACAATCAATGTCTCGCATCATCTTATCCACCTCCATCAGGTCAACTCTCATCCTCCATCATTCCAAGAGAAAAGGCCGAGTTCACTCAACCTATTCTCATTAGGCATGCTCCCCAATCCAGGCAACATCCTTGTAAATTTTCTCTGCACCGTTTCTATGGTTTCCATGTCCTTCCTATTGTGATTCAACCAGAACTGAGCACAGTACTCCAAGAGGGGTCTGACCAGGGTCCTATATACCTTCAACGTTACCTCTCGACTCTTAAACTCAATCCCACGACCGATGAAGGCCAATACACCATATGACTTCTTAACTACAGAGTCAACCTGCGTAGCAGCTTTGGGTGACCAATGTACTCGGACCCCAAGATCCCTCTGATCCACCACACTTCCAAGAGTCTTACCATTAATTCTATATTCCGCCGTCATATTTGACGTACCAAAATGAACCACCTCACACTTGTCTGGGTTGCGCTCTATCTGCCACTTCGCAGCCCAGTTTTGTATTCTATCAATGTCCCATTGTAACCTCTGACAGCCCTCCACTATCCATACAACCCCCAACCTTTGTGTCATCAGCAAATTTACTAACCCATCCCTCCACTTCCTCATCCGGGTCATTTATAAAAATCACAAAGAGTCGGGGACCCAGAACCGATCCTCGAGGCACACCACTGGTCACCGGCCACCATGTGGAATATGACCCGTCTCAACCAATCTTTGCCTTCTGTGGGCAAGCCAGTTCTGGATCCATAAAGCAATGTCCCCTTGGATCCCATGCCTCCTTACTTTCTCAATAAGCCTTGCATGGGGTACCTTATCAAATGCCTTGCTAAAATCCATATACACTACATGTACTGCTCTACCTTCATCAATGTGCTTAGTCACACCCCCCAAAAAATTCAATTAGGCTGGTAAGGCACGACCTTTCTTTGACAAAGCCAAGCTGCCTATTCTTAATCGTATTTTGCCTCTCAAGATCTTCATAAATCCTACCTCTCAGCATCTTTTCCATCAACTTACCAACCAGTGAATTAAGACTCACTGGCCTTTAATTTCCTGGGCTATCCCGACTCTCTTTCTTGAATGAGGGAACAACATCTGCTACCCTCCAATCCTCCGCAGCCTCTCCCCTTCTCATTGATGATGCAAAGATCATTGCCAGAAGCTCAGCAATCTCCTCCCTCGCCACCCACAGTAGCCTGGGATACATCCCGTCATGTCCCGGTGACTTATCCAACTTGACGCTTTCCAAAAGCCCCACCACATCCTCTTTCTTAATATCTACATTCTCAAGCTTTTCAGTCCCCTGCAAGTCATTACTACTATCGTCAAGATCCTTTTCCGTCATGAATACTGAAGCAAATGATTCATTAAATACCTCCGCTATTTCCTCTGGTTCCATGCGCACTTTTTCATTGTCACACTTCATTGGTTCTATTCCCTTGCTCTTTACATACTTGCAGAATGTCTTGGGGTTTTCTTTAATTCTGTTCACCAAGGCCTTCTCATGGCCCCTTCTCACTTGCTTAATTTCATTCTTAAGTTCCTTCCTGCTCGCCTTATAATCTTCCAGATTCAAATCATTACCTCGTTTTTTGAAACTTTCGTAAGCTCTTTTCTTGACTAGATCTACAACAGCCTTTGTGCACAACGGATCTTGTACCCTACCATACTTTCGATGTCTCATTGGAACGTACCTTCTCAGAACCCACACAAATATCCCCTGAACATTTTCTACATTTCTTTGGTATGTTTCGCTGAGAACATCTGTTTCCAATGTATTATTATAAGTTCCAGCCTGATAGCTTTATAGTTCCCTTTTCTCCAATTAAAGGTTTCCCAAACTTGCCTGTTCCTATCCCTCTCTAATGCTATGGTAAAAGAGATAGAATTGTGATCACTATCTCTGAAATGCTCTCCCACTGAGAGACCTGACACCTGGCCAGGTTCATTTCCCAAAACCAGATCAAGTGCAGCCTCTCCTCTTGTAGGCTTATCTACATATTGCGTCACAAAAACTTCCTGAACAGACCTAACAAACTCCAGCATCTAAACCCCTCACTCTAGGGAGATGTCAATCAATATTTGGGAAATTAAATCTTACACTTCAACAACCCTGTTATTATTACTCCTTTCCAGAATCTGTCTTCCTATCTGCTCCTCGATGTCCTTGTTACTGTTGCGTGGTCTATACAAAACACCCAGTGAAGTTATTGACCCATCCCTTTTCCGAACGTCCACCCACAGAGACGCCATAGACTACCCCTCCATGAATTCCTCCTTTTCTGCAGCCATGACACTATCTCTGATCAACAGTGCCACGTCCCTACCTTTTTTGCCTTCCTCCCTATCCTTTCTGAAACAATTAAAGCCTGGCACTCAAAGTAACCATTCCTGCCCCTGAGCCGTCCTAGTCCCCCTAATGGCCATAACATCATAGCTTCAAGTTCTGATCCACGCTCTAAGCTCATCCGCTTTATTCATGATACTCCTTGCATTAGAATAGACACATCTCAATCCGTCGGTTTGAGCGTGTCCCTTCTGGATCACCTGCTTATCCTCCCTTTCGCACTACCTCCAAATTTTCTGTATTTGTGAGCCAATCTCCCTTTCCTCTGTCACTTCAGTTCAGTTCCCACCCCTCAACAGTTTTATTTAAACTCTCCACAACAGCCTTAGCAAACCTTCCCGCCAGGATATTGGTACCCCTGGGATTCGAGTGCAACCCGTCATTTTTGTGCAGGTCAAATCTGCTGCAAAAGAGGTCCCAGTGATCCACAAATCTAAATCCCTGCCCCCTGCTCCAATCCCTCAGCCACACGTTTATCCTTAGCCTCATCCTATTCCTATTCTCACTGTCACGTTGCACAGGCTGTAATTCCGAGATTACTACATTTGCGGTCCTGATTCACAATTTACTTCCTAACACCCTGTACTCTGTTTGCAGGACCTCTTCCCTTTTCCTACATTTGTCACTGGTACCAATATGTACCATGACCTCTGGCTGTTCTCCCTCCCACTGTAGGATATCTTGGACGTGATCAGAAGCATGCCGGACCCTGGCAGCTCGGAGGCCAACTACAAACCGGGTTTCTTTCCTGCGTCCAAAGAAATGCCTGTCTGGCCCCCTAACTAGGGAGTCCCCTATCTCTGCTGCGATCCTCTTCCTTTCCCTGCCCATCTGAGCCACAGGGCCAGACTCTGTGCCAGAGATATGGCCACTGTTGCCTCCCCCCCCCCCCCCGCCCCACTTCCATTGGCAGTCACCCTCCAGCAGTACTGGAACAGGAGTACTTAACGTTAAGAGGGACAGCCACTGGGGTGCTCTCCAGTACCTGCTTGTTGCCCTTCCCTCTCCTGACTGTGACAAATTTCTTCAGTCTCCCATGGCCCCGGTGTGACCACCTGCCTGTAACTCCTCTCTGTCACTCCTCGCTCTCCCTGACCAGACGAAGGTCATCGAGCTGCATCTCCAGTTCCCTAACTCGGTCCCTAAGGAGCTGCAGCTCGACACACCGGGTGCAGATGTTGCCGTCCAGGAGGCTGGAAGTCTCCAGGATCTCCCACATCTGACACTTAGCACAGAAAACCAGCCTCACACACATACTCTCTGTCTGTATTGTAAACAGTAACCTACCTCGCCTCGATCCTTTATCGCCGAAGCCCCGTTGAGCCAAAGCCTTCCTACTTTGTCTCCCACTCCTCTGACGCTCGCTCTTTAAATCTGTATTCATTTTAAACTCTTCTCGCTGTTCTCACTGGCCGACTTGCACAGTCGTGGTGAAGAAAACAAATCAGTAATTGTGTTACTGATAAACACTGGGGATTTGTACCATCTCCTGTCTCTCTCTGTCCTTCACCCTCACTCTCTCTCATCTCCAGGCTGAGGGGTGTCGGTCTCACAGATTCTGGTGCTGAGGATCTCGCCTCCGCTCTCAATACAAACCCATCACTGATGAGGCTGGACCTGAGTGGTAATAAACTGGGAGATTCAGGAGTGAAACTGGTGTCTGAGGCTCTGAGGAACCCGGAGTGTAAAATACAGAAACTGGAGTAAGTACCAGGCTGGGGGAGATTGTGTTTTCAGTCACTGTGTGTCTGACACTGAACACTAATGTGATCAGTAATTGTGTGACTGACAAACACTGGGGATTTGCACCGTCTCCTGTCTCTCTGTGTCCTTCACCCTCACTCTCTCTCATCTCCAGGCTGGACAATGTCGGTGTCACAGATTCTGGTGCCGAGGATCTCGCCTCCATTCTCAGTACAAACCCATCACTGACGGAGCTGTACCTGAGTTATAATAAACTGGGAGATTCAGGAGTGAAACTGGTGTCTGCGGCTCTGAGGAACCTGGAGTGTAAAATACAGAACCTGGGGTAAGTACCAGACTGTGGGAGATTGTGTTCACAGTCACTGAGTGTCTGACACTGAATATGAATGTGATCAATAATTGTGTTACTGATAAACACTGGGGATTTCTACCGTCTCCTGTCTCTGTGTCCTTCACCCTCACTCTCTCATCTCCAGGCTGATGGAGGTCGGTCTCACAGATTCTGGAGCCGAGGATCTCGTCTCCGCTCTCAGTACAAATCCATCACTGACGGAGCTGAATCTCGTAGGGAACTTGCTGACAGACAAATCTGTCCCCGCTCTCCGCCATCTCATGCTGACTCTCCCAAGTCTGGAGCGGATCCGGTTAGTGTTTGTGTCAATGTTCAATGTGATAAAATAAAACATATCTGTGAGTTTTCTGGTGATATGAGTCTGTGATTCTTGTTGAAACATTAACCCCAGTCCCCTGTTACTGACACTGTTGTGTGATCTGGTTCTTTATTCCTCCATCTGTTTCAGGCTGTTGGTGAATCAGTTTAGTCAGTCCGGGAAGAAGGAACTGATCTCTCTGCAGGGAGTTGGACCCAAATTGATAGTGGATCTGTGAACATACCGGTCTGCAGGATTGGGACAATTTGGCCGATCGTCCGCCCTCCCCTTTAACTCTCCGCTCTCCTTTAACAGCCGGCCCTACTTCTATTGACCGCGGGCCAGGTTTAATTCCCAATGGTTCTGATGGAATTTGCTCCAGTCACGTGCTCTGTGACATCGGAAACGTTCCCGTAGTGACGTATTACTGCCTGCTGTCCAGCGGCGCTAATTCCTCCGGATGTGTGGGTTCGAGACTCACCCACGTGAGACCCCGGGGAATTACACAGACAGGAAGAGCCCAGGGTCCGTGGCTCACCCTGTGTCACCAGTGTCCCGGGGTGGTATTATCCTGGGAGAGAATCCTTTTGCTCCCTTTGCTGAGGACAGTGCATTCGGCAGTCTGGCCGATATAATGATGTTAAATGGACAAATCCCTCAGCAGTGACACTGGATCTTCAGCGATCCCGGACACGGCCCTGAAGTGTGATTTTATAATCATCGGTTCCCCGATGCAGAGTGACGGTGAGAAACGGGACTGATTATTCAACCGGTCACTCAATGTCGCCGGTCAGTTAATTGTGTGTGACTGTGAGAGAGTCGGGAGCAGCTTATTTATTTATTCCCGCACGTCAGTAGCTCACACATTGTTTAATTTACATTTGTCATGATGAAATCAATAAACCGCTGTAAATTCCTGACCTGGTGCCGGACTCGAGTTTTATTTGAGGTTTCTGCTGCCCCCCGCACCCTGTGCACTGCAACAGTGGGTCGGAGCTCCTCACACTGACACAGTAGCGTCTCAGCTCCAGGCTGAGGGAGGTCGGACTGGCAGAGTCTGAGTGCCCAGGATCTCATCTCCACCCAAACCCCTTCCCGGCTAACTGACGCCCTCCAGTCCCCCGCAGACGGTTAAAATTGACTGCAATAACAGACGTGAGTCCACTGTGGTCCCGAGTACAAAAGGGATGAGGGATGGAATACTGGAGCCAGCTTCCGCACCATTCCATCACACACTCCCGGGGTTAGACACAGAGTGAAGCTCCCTCTTCACCGGCCCATCCCACACTCCCGGTGTCAGACACAGAGCGAAACTCTTCCCATGCCATCCCATCACACACTCCCAGCATCCACACACACACACACACACACACACACACACACACTCTCTCTCTCTCTCTCTCTCTCTCTCTCTCTCTCTCTCTCTCTCTCTCTCTCTCTCTCTCTCTCTCTCTCTCCCTCTCCCTCTCCCTCTCCCTCTCCCTCTCCCTCTCTCCCCCTCTCTCTCTCCCTCCCTCCCCCCCCTCTCCCGGGATCCGCACACACACACACACTCTCTCCCGGGATCCGCGCACACACACACACACACAGAGACACACCTGCACACACATACACACACACACGTACACACACACACGCGCGCACACACAAGATGAATCTCTGTGGAGGTGGTCAAAGAGACGGAGAGAAGTAAGTGGAACGGTGGGGAGCGATACAGGGTGCATGGAGGGTGGGAGAGGCAAAACGAGGAGCAGGGTACAGGTGGATATTAGAACCCTAGCGATCCCCACGCAACTCCGGCGTCAGGTATCCAATAAACCACTATCACTTCCTGTCTTGGTGTCGGACTTTAGTCTCATTAGAGGAGAAACGGTGACCTGGGGTTACTGCTGCTCCCTGAACCTGATGAACTGAAATGATACATGGTAAATGGTAGGGCATTGAGGAATGGTGCATAGTTCCCTGAAGGTGGAATCGCATGTAGATAGGATGATGAAGAAAGCTTTTGGTTTGCTGGCCTTTATAAATCAGAGCATTGAGTATGGGAGTTGGGATGTCATGTTAAAATTGTACAAGGCATTGGTGAGGCCAAATTTAGAGTATTGTGTACAGTTCTGGTCACCGAATTATAGGAAAGATGTCAACAAAATAGAGAGAGTACAGAGAAGATTTACTAGAATGTTACCTGGGTTTCAGCACCTAAGTTACAGGGAAAGGTTGAACGAGTTAGGTCTTTATTCTTTGGAGCGTAGAAGGTTGAGGGGGGGACTTGATAGAGGTGTTTAAAATTATGAGGGAATAGATAGAGTTGACGTGGATAGGCTTTTTCCATTGAGAGTAGGGGAGATTCAAACAACAGGACATGAGTTGAGAGTCAGGTGGTAAAAGTTTAGATGTAACACGAGGGGGAATTTCTTTACTCAGAGAGTGGTGACTGTGTGGAATGAGCTTCCAGTAGAAGTGGTAGATGCAGGTTGGGTATTGTCATTTAAAGTAAAATTGGATAGGTATATGGACAGGAAAGGAGTGGAGGGTTATGGGCTGAGTGTAGGTCAGTGGGACTAGGTGAGAGTAAATGATCGGCATGGACTAGAAGGGCCGAGATGTAATAGTTATATGGTAATAATGGCTCTGAGCTCCTCACACTGGGACAGCAGCGTCACTCGTTGTCGACGGTCAGTTAAGTGCGTGTGACTGTGAGTGAGTCGGGGGGAGTTTATTTATTCCGGCAAGTTAGCAGCTCACACATTATTTAATTTACATTTGTCGGGATGAAATCAATAAACCACTTTAACTTCCTGTCTTGGTGTCAGACTTGAGTTTTATTTGAGGTCCCCCCCCCCCCCCCCCACGTAGCTGCAACAGTGGGTCGGAGCTCCTACACTGACACAGTAGCATCTCAGCTCCAGGCTGAGGGAGGCCGGACTGGCAGAGTCTGGGTGCCCAGGATCTCATCTCCACCCAACCCCATCCCGAGTATCTGCTCCCCGCAGACGGATAAAATCGACTATAGTATCAGACGTGAGTCCACTGAGGTTCCTAGTATGAGAGGGGGGGGGGGAGGGATGGAAAACTGACATTTGCACGGGGTGACGGGAGATTCACTCTGTGTCTGACCCCGGGAGTGTGTGATGGGACGGTGCGGAGGGAGATTCACTCTGTGTCTGACCCCGGGAGTGTGTGATGGGACGGTGCGGAGGGAGATTCACTCTGTGTCTGACCCCGGGAGTGTGTGATGGGACGGTGAGGAGGGAGATTCACTCTGTGTCTGACCCCGGGAGTATGTGATGGGACAGTGTGGAGGGAGATTCACTCTGTGTCTGACCCCGGGTGTGTGTGATGCGCCGGTGCGGAGGGAGATTCACTCTGTGTCTGACCCCGGAAGTGTGTGATGGGGCGGTGTGGAGGGAGATTCACTCTGTGTCTGACCACGGGAGTGTGTGATGGGACGGTGTGGAGGGAGATTCACTCTGTGTCTGACACCGGGAGTGTGTGATGGGCCGGTGCGGAGGGAGATTCACTCTGTGTCTGACCCCGGGAGTATGTGATGGGACGGTGCGGAGGGAGATTCACTCTGTGTCTGACCCCGGAAGTGTGTGATGGGGCGGTGTGGAGGGAGATTCACTCTGTGTCTGACCACGGGAGTGTGTGATGGGACGGTGTGGAGGGAGATTCACTCTGTGTCTGGCCCCGGCAGTGTGTGATAGGACGGTGTGGAGGGAGATTCACTCTGTGTCTGACCCCGGGAGTGTGTGATGGGACGGTGTGGAGAGAGATTCACTCTGTGTCTGACCCTGGGAGTGTGTGATGGGACGCTGTGGAGGGAGATTCACTCTGTGTCTGACGCTGAGAGTGTGTGATGGGACGGTGTGGAGGGAGATTCAGTCTGTGTCTGGCTTCGGGAGTGTGTTATGGGACAGTGTGGACGGAGATTTTCTCTGTGTCTGACCCCGGGAGTGTGTTATGGGACAGTGTGGACGGAGATTTTCTCTGTGTCTGACCCCGGGAGTGTGTGATGGGACAGTGGGGAGGGAGATTCACTCTGTGTCTGACCCCGGGAGTGTGTGATGGGACGGTGTGGAGGGAGCTTCACTCTGTGTCTGACCCCGGGAGTGTGTGATGGGACGGTGGGGAGGGAGATTCACTCTGTGTCTGACCCCGGGAGTGTGTGATGGGTTGTGTAGAGGGAGAATCATTCTGTGTCTGACCACGGGAGTGTGTGATAGGACGGTGTGGAGGGAGATTCACTCTGTGTCTGACCCCGGGAGTGTGTGCTGGGACAGTGTGGAGGGAGATTCACTCTTTCAACTCGGTGAAAGAAGCCCAAAACTTGATTCAGCGCATGGAGATGTCGGTGAGGGATTGCTGCCGACTGGTACATTCTTGGCTGCAGGAATACGTGCTGAGGGACGCACTGATACTTGGTGCAGCCACGGCAAGGGCCCGGTGGGGAAGGACCACAGTTTAGGGCTCTTCTCCCGCGGGAGTTGAAATAACAGAGTGCCACGCAGGTGGCGAAAATTTTGAAAATGCAAAGACCGCAATGGAAACAACTACAATGAATTGAAAGTCATTGAATGGTTTATTGCATATAATTTTATCTTTGAACAAAGTACATGTTGTTTGAAATTCAAAAAAACTGACCCCCGCCTGTCCCCCGAGTTAAAATCGACGTGAATCCACTGAGGTCCCGAGTTCGAGAGGGATGGTGGATGGAAAATCGGCATCAGACACAGAGTGAATCTTCCTCCACACCGTCCCATCACACACTCCCGGGGTCAGACACAGAGTGAATCTCCCTCCACACCGTCCCATCACACACTCCCGGGGTCAGACACAGAATGATTCTCCCTCCACACCGTCCCGTCACACACTCCCGGGGTCAGACACAGAATGATTCTCCCTCCACAACGTCCCGTCACACACTCCCGGGGTCAGACACAGAGTGAATCTCCCTCCAGACCGTCCCATCACACACTCCCGGGGTCAGACACAGAATGATTCTCCCTCCACACCGTCCCATCACACACTCCCGGGGTCAGACACAGAATGATTCTCCCTCCACACCGTCCCGTCACACACTCCCGGGGTGAGACACACAGTGAATCTCCCCCCGCACCGTCCCATCACACACTCCCGGGGTCAGATACAGAGTGAATCTCCCCCCGCACCGTCCGATCACACACTCCCGGGGTCAGACACAGAGTGAATCTCCCTCCAGACCGTCCCATCACACACTCCCGGGGTCAGACACAGAGTGAATCTCCCCCCGCAACGTCCCATCACACACTCCCGGGGTCAGACACAGAGTAAATCTCGCTCCAGACCGTCCCATCACACACTCCCGGGGTCAGACACAGAGTGAATCTCCCTCCCCACCGTCCCATCACACACTCCCGGGGTCAGACACAGAGTGAATCTCCCTCCACACGGTCCCATCACACACTCCCGGGGTCAGACACAGAGTGAATCTCCCTCCACACCGTCCCATCACACACTTCAGGGGTCAGACACAGAGTGAATCTCCCTCCCCACCGTCGCATCACACACTCCCGGGACCAGACACAGTGTGAATCTCCCTCCCCACTGTCCCATCACACACTCCCGGGGTCAGACACAGAGTGAATCTCCCTCCACACCGTTCCATCACACACTCCCGGGACCAGACACAGAGTGAATCTCCCTCCCCACCGTCGCATCACACACTCCCGGGACCAGACACAGTGTGAATCTCCCTCCCCACTGTCCCATCACACACTCCCGGGGTCAGACACAGAGTGAATCTCCCTCCACACCGTTCCATCACACACTCCCGGGACCAGACACAGAGTGAATCTCCCTCCCCACCGTCGCATCACACACTCCAGGGAGCAGACACAGTGTGAATCTCCCTCCCCACCGTCGCATCACACACTCCCGGGACCAGACACAGTGTGAATCTCCCTCCCCACCGTCGCATCACACACTCCCGGGGTCAGACACAGATTGAATCTCCCTCCAGACCGTCCCATCACACACTCCCGGGGTCAGACACAGAATGATTCTCCCTCCACACCGTCCCATCACACACTCCCGGGGTCAGACACAGAATGAAACTCAGTCCACACGTCCAATCACACACTCCCGGGGTCAGACACAGAATGATTCTCCCTCCACACCGTCCCATCACACACTCCCGGGGTCAGACACAGAATGAAACTCAGTCCACACGTCCAATCACACACTCCCAGGGTCAGACACAGAGTGATTCTCCCTCCACACCGTCCCATCACACACTCCCGGGGTCAGACACAGAGTGAATCTCCCTCCACACCGTCCCATCACACACTCCCGGGGTCAGACACAGAGTGAATCTCCCTCCAGACCGTCCCATCACACACTCCCGGGGTCAGACACAGAATGATTCTCCCTCCACACCGTCCCATCACACACTCCCGGGGTCAGACACAGATTGATTCTCCCTCCACAACGTCCCGTCACACACTCCCGGGGTCAAACACAGAGAAAATCTCCCTCCAGACCGTCCCATCACACACTCCCGGGGTCAGGCACAGAATGATTCTACCTCCACACCGTCCCATCACACACTCCCGGGGTCAGACACAGAATGATTCTCCCTCCACACCGTCCCGTCACACACTCCCGGGGTCAGACACAGAGTGAATCTCCCCCCGCACCGTCCCATCACACACTCCCGGGGTCAGATACAGAGTGAATCACCCCCCGCACCGTCCCATCACACACTCCCGGGGTCAGACACAGAGTGAATCTCCCTCCAGACCGTCCCATCACACACTCCCGGGGTCAGACACAGAGTGAATCTCCCCCCGCAACGTCCCATCACACACTCCCGGGGTCAGACACAGAGTGAATCTCCCTCCAGACCGTCCCATCACACACTCCCGGGGTCAGACACAGAGTGAAACTCCCTCCACACCGTCCCATCACACACTCCCGGGGTCAGACACACAGACAATCTCCCTCCACACCGTCCCATCACACACTCCCGGGGTCAGACACAGAGTGAATCTCCCTCCACACCGTCCCATCACACACTCCCGGGGTCAGACACAGAGTGAATCTCCCTCCACACGGTCCCATCACACACTCCCGGGGTCAGACACAGAGTGAATCTCCCTCCACACCGTCCCATCACACATTCCCGGGGTCAGACACAGAGTTAATCTCCCTCCACACCGTCCCATCACACTCTCCCGGGGTGAGACACAGATTGAATCTCCCTCCCCACCGTCCCATCACACACTCCCGGGACCAGACACAGAGTGAATCTCCCTCCCCACCGTCGCATCACACACTCCCGGGACCAGACACAGTGTGAATCTCCCTCCCCACTGTCCCATCACACACTCCCGGGGTCAGACACAGAGTGAATCTCCCTGCACACCGTTCCATCACACACTCCCGGGACCAGACACAGAGTGAATCTCCCTCCCCACCGTCGCATCACACACTCCAGGGAGCAGACACAGTGTGAATCTCCCTCCCCACCGTCGCATCACACACTCCCGGGACCAGACACAGTGTGAATCTCCCTCCCCACCGTCCCGTCACACACTCCCGGGGTCAGACACAGATTGAATCTCCCTCCCCACCGTCCCATCACACACTCCCGGGGTCAGACACGGAGTGAGGCTCCCTCCACACCGTCCCATTACAGACTCCCGGGGTCAGACACAGAATGAAACTCAGTCCACAAGTCCAATCACACACTCCCGGGGTCAGACACAGAGTGAATCTCCCTCCAGACCGTCCCATCACACACTCCCGGGGTCAGACACAGAATGATTCTCCCTCCACACCGTCCCATCACACACTCCCGGGGTCAGACACAGAATGATTCTCCCTCCACACCGTCCCGTTACACACTCCCGGGGTCAGACACAGAGGGCATCTCCCTCCAGACCGTCCCATCACACACTCCATGGGTCAGACACAGAATGATTCTCCCTCCACACCGTCCCATCACACACTCCCGGGGTCAGACACAGAATGATTCTCCCTCCACACCGTCCCGTCACACACTCCCGGGGTCAGACACAGAGTGAATCTCCCCCCGCACCGTCCCATCACACACTCCCGGGGTCAGACACAGAGTGAATCTCCCTCCACACGGTCCCATCACACACTCCCGGGGTCAGACACAGAGTGAATCTCCCTCCACACCGTCCCATCACACACTTCCGGGACCAGACACAGAGTAAATCTCCCTCCCCACCGTCGCATCACACAATCCCGGGACCAGACACAGTGTGAATCTCCCTCCCCACTGTCCCATCACACACTCCCGGGGTCAGACACAGAGTGAATCTCCCTCCACACCGTTCCATCACAAACTCCCGGGACCAGACACAGAGTGAATCTCCCTCCCCACCGTCGCATCACACACTCCCGGGAGCAGACACAGTGTGAATCTCCCTCCCCACCGTCGCATCACACACTCCCGGGACCAGACACAGTGTGGATCTCCCTCCCCACCGTCCCATCACACACTCCCGGGGTCAGACACAGAGTGAGGCTCCCTCCACACCATCCCATCACACACTCCCGGGGTCAGACACAGAATGAAACTCAGTCCACACGTCCAATCACACACTCCCGGGGTCAGACACAGAGTGAATCTCCCTCCAGACCGTCCCATCACACACTCCCGGGGTCAGACACAGAGTGAATCTCCCTCCAGACCGTCCCATCAGACACTCCCGTGGTCAGACACAGAATGAAACTCAGTCCACATGTCCAATCACACACTCCCGGGGTCAGACACAGAGTGAATCTCCCTCCACACCGTCCCATCACACACTCCCGGGGTCAGACACAGAGTGAATCTCCCTCCAGACCGTCCCATCAGACACTCCCGGGGTCAGACACAGAGTGAATCTCCCTCCAGACCGTCCCATCACACACTCCCGGGGTCAGACACAGAATGATTCTCCCTCCACACCGTCCCATCACACACTCCCGGGGTCAGACACAGAATGATTCTCCCTCCACACCGTCCCGTCACACACTCCCGGGCTCAGACACAGAGTGAATCTCCCCCCGCACCGTCCCATCACACACTCCCGTGGTCAGACACAGAGTGAATCTCCCTCCACACGGTCCCATCACACACTCCCGGGGTCAGACACAGAGAGAATCTCCCTCCACACCGTCCCATCACACATTCCCGGGGTCAGACACAGAGTGAATCTCCCTCCACACCGTCCCATCACACTCTCCCGGGACCAGACACAGAGTGAATCTCCCTCCCCACCGTCGCATCACACACTCCCGGGACCAGACACAGAGTGAATCTCCCTCCCCACCGTCGCATCACACACTCCCGGGAGCAGACACAGTGTGAATCTCCCTCCCCACCGTCGCATCACACACTCCCGGGACCAGACACAGTGTGAATCTCCCTCCCCACCGTCCCATATCACACTCCCGGGGTCAGACACAGATTGAATCTCCCTCCCCAGCGTCCCATCACACACTCCCGGGGTCAGACACGGAGTGAGGCTCCCTCCACACCGTCCCATCACACACTCCCGGGGTTAGACACAGAATGAAACTCAGTCCACACGTCCAATCACACACTCCCGGGGTCAGACACAGAGTGAATCTCCCTCCAGACCGTCCCATCACACACTCCCGGGGTCAGACACAGAGTGAATCTCCCTCCAGACCGTCCCATCACACACTCCCGGGGTCAGACACAGAATGATTCTCCCTCCACACCGTCCCATCACACACTCCCGGGGTCAGACAGAGAATGATTCTCCCTCCACACCGTCCCGTCACACACTCCCGGGGTCATCACAGAGTGAATCTCCCTCCAGACCGTCCCATCACACACTCCCGGTGTCAGACACAGAGTGAATCTCCCCCCGCACCGTCCGATCACACACTCCCGGGGTCAGACACAGAGTGAATCTCCCTCCAGACCGTCCCATCACACACTCCCGGGGTCAGACACAGAGTGAATCTCCCCCCGCACCGTCCCATCACACACTCCCGGGGTCAGATACAGAGTGAATCTCCCCCCGCACCGTCCCATCACACACTCCCGGGGTCAGACACAGAGTGAATCTCCCCCCGCAACGTCCCATCACACACTCCCGGGGTCAGACACAGAGTGAATCTCCCTCCAGACCGTCCCATCACACACTCCCGGGGTCAGACACAGAGTGAAACTCCCTCCACACCGTCCCATCACACACTCCCGGGGTCAGACACACAGACAATCTCCCTCCACACCGTCCCATCACACACTCCCGGGGTCAGACACAGAGTGAATCTCCCTCCACACCGTCCCATCACACACTCCCGGGGTCAGACACAGAGTGAATCTCCCTCCACACGGTCCCATCACACACTCCCGGGGTCAGACACAGAGTGAATCTCCCTCCACCCCGTCCCATCACACATTCCCGGGGTCAGACACAGAGTTAATCTCCCTCCACACCGTCCCATCACACTCACCCGGGGTGAGACACAGATTGAATCTCCCTCCCCACCGTCCCATCACACACTCCCGTGACCAGACACAGAGTGAATCTCCCTCCCCACCGTCGCATCACACACTCCCGGGACCAGACACAGTGTGAATCTCCCTCCCCACTGTCCCATCACACACTCCCGGGGTCAGACACAGAGTGAATCTCCCTCCACACCGTTCCATCACACACTCCCGGGACCAGACACAGAGTGAATCTCCCTCCCCACCGTCGCATCACACACTCCAGGGAGCAGACACAGTGTGAATCTCCCTCCCCACCGTCGCATCACACACTCCCGGGACCAGACACAGTGTGAATCTCCCTCCCCACCGTCCCGTCACACTCTCCCGGGGTCAGACACAGATTGAATCTCCCTCCCCACCGTCCCATCACACACTCCCGGGGTCAGACACGGAGTGAGGCTCCCTCCACACCGTCCCATCACAGACTCCCGGGGTCAGACATAGAATGAAACTCAGTCCACAAGTCCAATCACACACTCCCGGGGTCAGACACAGAGTGAATCTCCCTCCAGACCGTCCCATCACACACTCCCGGGGTCAGACACAGAATGATTCTCCCTCCACACCGTCCCATCACACACTCCCGGGGTCAGACACAGAATGATTCACCCTCCACACCGTCCCGTTACACACTCCCGGGGTCAGACACAGAGGGCATCTCCCTCCAGACCGTCCCATCACACACTCCATGGGTCAGACACAGAATGATTCTCCCTCCACACCGTCCCATCACACACTCCCGGGGTCAGACACAGAATGATTCTCCCTCCACACCGTCCCGTCACACACTCCCGGGGTCAGACACAGAGTGAATCTCCCCCCGCACCGTCCCATCACACACTCCCGGGGTCAGACACAGAGTGAATCTCCCTCCACACGGTCCCATCACACTCTCCCGGGGTCAGACACAGAGTGAATCTCCCTCCACACCGTCCCATCACACACTTCCGGGACCAGACACAGAGTGAATCTCCCTCCCCACCGTCGCATCACACACTGCCGGGACCAGACACAGTGTGAATCTCCCTCCCCACTGTCCCATCACACACTCCCGGGGTCAGACACAGAGTGAATCTCCCTCCACACCGTTCCATCACACACTCCCGGGACCAGACACAGAGTGAATCTCCCTCCCCACCGTCGCATCACACACTCCCGGGAGCAGACACAGTGTGAATCTCCCTCCCCACCGTCGCATCACACACTCCCGGGACCAGACACAGTGTGGATCTCCCTCCCCACCGTCCCATCACACACTCCCGGGGTCAGACACAGATTGAATCTCCCTCCCCACTGTCCCATCACACACTCCCGGGGTCAGACACGGAGTGAGGCTCCCTCCACACCGTCCCATCACACACTCCCGGGGTCAGACACAGAATGAAACTCAGTCCACACGTCCAATCACACACTCCCGGGGTCAGACACAGAGTGAATCTCCCTCCAGACCGTCCCATCACACACTCCCGGGGTCAGACACAGAGTGAATCTCCCTCCAGACCGTCCCATCAGACACTCCCGTGGTCAGACACAGAATGAAACTCAGTCCACATGTCCAATCACACACTCCCGGGGTCAGACACAGAGTGAATCTCCCTCCAGACCGTCCCATCACACACTCCCGGGGTCAGACACAGAGTGAATCTCCCTCCAGACCGTCCCATCAGACACTCCCGGGGTCAGACACAGAGTGAATCTCCCTCCAGACCGTCCCATCACACACTCCCGGGGTCAGACACAGAATGATTCTCCCTCCACACCGTCCCATCACACACTCCCGGGGTCAGACACAGAATGATTCTCCCTCCACACCGTCCCGTCACACACTCCCGGGCTCAGACACAGAGTGAATCTCCCCCCGCACCGTCCCATCACACACTCCCGTGGTCAGACACAGAGTGAATCTCCCTCCAGACCGTCCCATCACACACTCCCGGGGTCAGACACAGAGTGAATCTCCCCCCGCACCGTCCCATCACACACTCCCGGGGTCAGATACAGAGTGAATCTCCCTCCAGACCGTCCCATCACACACTCCCGGGGTCAGACACAGAGTGAATCTCCCCCTGCACCGTCCCATCACACACTCCCGGGGTCAGACACAGAGTGAATCTCCCTCCACACCGTCCCATCACACACTCCCGGGGTCAGACACAGAGTGAATCTCCCTCCACACGGTCCCATCACACACTCCCGTGGTCAGACACAGAGAGAATCTCCCTCCACACCGTCCCATCACACATTCCCGGGGTCAGACACAGAGTGAATCTCCCTCCACACCGTCCCATCACACTCTCCCGGGACCAGACACAGAGTGAATCTCCCTCCCCACCGTAGCATCACACACTCCCGGGACCAGACACAGAGTGAATCTCCCTCCCCACCGTCGCATCACACACTCCCGGGAGCAGACACAGTGTGAATCTCCCTCCCCACCGTCGCATCACACACTCCCGGGACCAGACACAATGTGAATCTCCCACCCCACCGTCCCATATCACACTCCCGGGGTCAGACACAGATTGAATCTCCCTCCCCAGCGTCCCATCACACACTCCCGGGGTCAGACACGGAGTGAGGCTCCCTCCACACCGTCCCATCACACACTCCCGGGGTCAGACACAGAATGAAACTCAGTCCACACGTCCAATCACACACTCCCGGGGTCAGACACAGAGTGAATCTCCCTCCAGACCGTCCCATCACACACTCCCGGGGTCAGACACAGAGTGAATCTCCCTCCAGACCGTCCCATCACACACTCCCGGGGTCAGACACAGAATGATTCTCCCTCCACACCGTCCCATCACACACTCCCGGGGTCAGACAGAGAATGATTCTCCCTCCACACCGTCCCATCACACACTCCCGGGGTCATCACAGAGTGAATCTCCCTCCAGACCGTCCCATCGCACACTCCCGGTGTCAGACACAGAGTGAATCTCCCCCCGCACCGTCCGATCACACACTCCCGGGGTCAGACACAGAGTGAATCTCCCTCCAGACCGTCCCATCACACACTCCCGGGGTCAGACACAGAGTGAATCTCCCCCCGCACCGTCCCATCACACACTCCCGGGGTCAGATACAGAGTGAATCTCCCTCCAGACCGTCCCATCACACACTCCCGGGGTCAGACACAGAGTGAATCTCCCCCCGCACCGTCCCATCACACACTCCGGGGGTCGGACACAGAGTGAATCTCCCTCCACACCGTCCCATCACACACTCCCGGAGTCAGACACAGAGTGAATCTCCCTCCCCACCGTCCCATCACACACTTCCGGGGTCAGACACAGAGACAATCTCCCTCCACACAGTCCCATCACACACTCCCGGGGTCAGACACAGAGTGAATCTCCCTCCACACCGTCCCATCACACACTCCCGGGGTCAGACACAGAGTGAATCTCCCTCCACACGGTCCCATCACACACTCCCGGGGTCAGACACAGAGTGAATCTCCCTCCACACCGTCCCATCACACATTCCCGGGGTCAGACACAGAGTGAATCTCCCTCCACACCGTCCCATCACACTCCCCGGAGTCAGACACAGATTGAATCTCCCTCCCCACCGTCCCATCACACACTCCCGGGACCAGACACAGAGTGAATCTCCCTCCCCACCGTCGCATCACACATTCCCGGGACCAGACACAGTGTGAATCTACCTCCCCACCGTCCCATCACACACTCCCGGGGTCAGACACAGAGTGAATCTCCCTCCACACCGTTCCATCACACACTCCCGGGACCAGACACAGAGTGAATCTCCCTCCCCACCGTCGCATCACACACTCCCGGGAGCAGACACAGTGTGAATCTCCCTCCCCACCGTCGCATCACACACTCCCGGGACCAGACACAGTGTGAATCTCCCTCCCCACCGTCCCATCACACACTCCCGGGGTCAGATACAGATTGAATCTCCCTCCCCACCGTCGCATCACACACTCCCGGGACCAGACACAGAGTGAATCTCCCTCCCCACCCTCCCATCACACACTCCCGGGGTCAGACACAGAGTGAATCTCCCTCCACACCGTCCCATCACACACTCCCGGGGTCAGACACAAAGTAAATCTCCCTCCGCACGGTCCCATCACACATTTGCAATGCCAAACCCACAGTGAAGCTCCGTCTGCACCATTCCATCACTCAACTAATTCCACCCTGCAAAATCTCATTTCAGGGAAGCAGACACCATCAATTTGTGGGAGACTCCCGGAACTCCCGGGAGAGGTGGGATGTCTGCAATAGAGCAGCTCCTTAGCGGCTAGCCAGCTAGTTTAAATAGCGTTAGCTATGCTAATGAACGAATGACACCCGTTAAACTCACCTCAACAGTGATTTAACCGCCCGCCGCATGGGCAATAGAAAAGTCACTGTTGCAAACAGTGTAGCGAGGAACACTGTCATTATTCCTGACCCCTATTAGGCAGGGGTACACTTTAGTGTAGTCTGGGGTGAAGTTCGTTTTATATTTTATTTTTTGAATCAATCTCTCTCTCTCTCAAAAAAAAATCGATTTCCGGGATATTGTATATAATTCGCGGGCTTCAGGGAGCCGCTATCAATATGCGGGAGACTCCCGAGTGGGATGCCCGACGCTTCACTTGAAATGGCCGCGCTGATTTAAAATGGACGAATCCTTGGTTAATGTGGCCGCCAGGGATGGAGTGAGGCACTGTCATTGGCCACGGTCACACACAGAATCTGTGGCGAAGGAACATGCGGTGTCCATGGATACAATCCTGGGTTCGAGTGTGTTATTGATTGTAATAGCAGTATTTTAATGTGGGTTTTATATAGTCTTCCATATTGTATATATGTTTTAATTCTGATAATTTTGTCATTGAATAAACTAATGTATATATCTCAGATATTCGCACATACACATATACATGCGGGTTTTGGGGAGCAGGGTGAGGGGTTTGGGAGGAAGAGGAGTGATGGAACGAGGAGTGGACTGATGAGACGGTGAGCGTGGCGAAGTCACTGACTCAATAGAGGACGGAAATGGGAGGGGCGGAAGTTCCTGTCACAAACTGGTGGCCGACAAGGAGAAAATAAAGACGGGGTGAGGAGGTGTGAAACGACAGGAAGGGAGCGGGAGTGGTGGGACGGGGAGTGAGGGGAAGTGATGGGAAGGGAAGGGAGAGCATGTAATGGGACGGGAGCGAGTGGTCTGATTGGACAGGTTGGGGGTGTGGGGGAGTGACTTTTTCAATAGCGGAGGATGAATTTGTGGTGACATTTCCTTCGCAAATAAGACGAGCTTCAAAAAACTGCGTCGTGGGCAAGAGAAAGGGTCAGCGGGTGGTCGGGGACGCTGTCAGGGCTGATGGGTCGGGGAGTTCATTGTCTCAACGAGAGAGAGGGGAGCGACTCACTCAACGGACGGGGGAGAAGGGATTGGGTGGGGGAGCGAAATTTCCCAACAGAAGATTTTCACCACCCAGGATGTGGTGGATGGCGGGAGAAAGGGCAAGGGGTCAGAGAGGGGAGGGTGTTAGGAGTGACGGGGTGATTAGGAGAGTGACTCACCGGGTAACAGAGAGAGAGAGAGAAAGAGGGCGAAGAGGAGAGGCGAAGATTGACATCGCAAAATGGCAGCCAACCGTCATACGATGCAGAACATCGAGGTGGTGGGGAGAGGAAAGCGGGGGAAGGAGGGAAGGGGTTTGCGAGTGATGGGGATGGGATGGGAAGGAGGGTGACAAGATGGTGAGTGTGAGGGAGTAACTCACTTCGTGGTGGAGGAAGTGGGAAGGAGGGTCTCACACTGTCACAAAATGGCTGTCGGCAGAAGGTTAAATGGAGAGTCGGGAGATCGGGCACGGAGGAAAGGAGAGGAGGGATGAGGAGTTGAGATTGAATAAACAGGGAGGTAAGTGAGTGGAAGGTGAGGAAAAGGATGTGCCCCATTCTACGATGGTGGGAGAGCGGTTATTAATGGTAACCATCGCAAAATGGCCGCCAGCCAGGGTGAGATGGGCGGTGATAGAGGGGAGAGCGAGAGGACAGAGAGCGAAGTGTTTAAGGAGTGACGGGAGCCGAGGGTGGGAGAGGGCAACTCGTAACAAAGGAGCTGGAACTAGGGGGGGTTCCCATGGGGAGGAATGTGGCTAGCATCGTTACCCTAACGTCTCCAAAATCCCGCCTTGATTTTTCTTTTGGGCCGAGCCTCAGGTCGCTCGGTCTGAATCCCTCAGGCTGTCCCGTGGAGTGGGGCCCGTCAAAGGCAGGAGTGGGCGCCGGCTTGCTGGAGAAGATGGAGGCGAGGTCCGGCGGTGCGGGATGGTTGACGTGGATCACCATCATTTTCTGCAGGGTGGGGAAGTGGGAGGGATCAGATTGAGGAGGGGAGGGGAGAAAGAGAAGGTGAGGAGAGGAGATGAGTCTCACTACCCACTCCCACAGCCTCTCTCTCCCTCAGTCCCCTCCTACCCTCCCTGGTCCCTCTACTCTCTCCATCTCGTTCCCCCACCTCTCTCTCCCCACCCTATCCTCCTCTCTCCACCCCTCCCCACCCTTTTATTCATTTTCTGCCCCATCTCTCTGAACTGTCTCGTCCATCAGCAATAACAGGAACGATTCTCTAATTCCCTATAAAGTATGAAATTATAAGTATTATGTCGGATAAATTACCCCGTGAAAAAGACAATGATGTGCAAGTTTGCATTTGAACAATCGTTGTCAGACGAAAAATACAGATGTTGGCAATAGATTATTCCTTTTTAGGGTAGCAGGCCATCACATGTGCGGTACCACACAGAATGGAACCCGTCTGTCATGATATAGACTGTATCGATTATGTCGATTAGATCGGGACCGGGCGTTTTATTCTTTTCTGGCGTTCCCGGTGAGGTGAGGTTGGGCGATGTGGAGAATTATGAGGACGGGTTTTTTTTGTTCCCGCGAGGTGAAATTGGTTAATGTGAGAATTATGTGGACGAGACATATTTATTTGGCGTCCCGGGCGAGGTGAAATTGGGCGATGTGGAGAATTATTAGGACACCGGGATGATCCAGTGCAATTTTGTGAATCTCGATTTTTGCGAAAATCCATGACAATTAAAAAATAACGTGGATAAATGTACTGTATGGGGAAAATTAAAAGCGAAGTTCTTCCAAAATAGCGACTTGCATAATATATTGGAAATTTCTCGTGTGCCAATTCTCAGATCCCCCGGAACACTGTTCACTGTTCACGTGTAAATAGGGCAACCAGCTTAAGTCAGAGATGGTCAGTTGATATTCTCAGCAAGTAACTTTTATCCCACTGTCAGAGTAATGTTTTCCTACTCCAACTTCGTCTCGACATTATGAGGCAAAAATTGGAGTGTCGCGTGCAGCCTGTGCTCCTTCCTTAAGAAATACCGACTCGCAATAGAGGAATGTTCACCATCTTGGCCTCTGACGTGGCTGTACTGTGACGGGGATTGGATTACGTGGACTGGACGCTCCGTCACGAAGCTGCTTCATTCAAACAATTACCTGCGCATTCATTCACACTGAGCAAGATGAATGATTTGCAAATATTGCAGATAATCTCCATCTGAGTTTACATTGTCAGCACAACATTGTGGGCCGAAGGGCCTGCAATGCGCTGTAGATTTCTATGATTCTATCATTGACAGTCTGGGTGCAGGGAATATGTATCCTTTACTGTGCACTCGAAGCCGAGGAGGCAAAATTTCAGAAGAATGAATACACTGTTTACTGCCAGCATTTTGTGTTTTTAATTATCACTGAGGTCGTTTTATATCAACTCAATTATCATCATTTTCCCGTTTGGTTCCTGAACGTCCGCTCTGTGTGCACTGTTATCCGTGTCCTGTCCCGCATTGCCGTGAACTGTTCCGTCTGGTCCACCGTCACTTTCACCTTCGATCGGTTTGTTGCCATTTGCTGTCAGAAACTGAAAACAAAGTACTGCACGGGGAGAACGGCGGCCGTGGTTCTAGCGCCATCTAGCGGTCTGTTTTGTCTGGAAAACGGCCCACTCTGCTTCACTTACAGAGAGATCATTAATAATGTACCATGGTTCTGTTATCCGAAGCCAAGTTACTACACTGAACCGGCGTGGGTGGCGTATGACTGGTTTGACATCGTTTTGACTCCGTTACTCTGATTCGGCGTAATTCTGCTGCTCAACGCTCTGACAATCAGACACATTTTAGTGGCCAGTCGGGTCCGTAGGGGGCTGAGGGGTCAGAGCAAGGGAAGAAACAGCAGTGACCCGGAGATGGAGAGCCGGAAGAGGTCTGTGGTTTTGCTCTTCACCCTCTCCGGCAGCTTCATCCTCCTGTGGCTGACGAATGTTGCAGAATTTATCTACTATCACATCACCGGGATAGGGACACAGGGGAATGACTCGGAAATTATTTCCGCGCCGGATATTTGCTGAGGAATTTCAGCTGCTGCACGAACACATTCATTTACGCCGCCACTCAGTCCAGATTCCGAGAGCAGGTGAAAAGCGCGGTGAAATATCCGTTCATTTCAGTACTCCGGTTTATTAACAGAGCAACCCCCTAACGAAGCACAAACCTGCTCACAGTCAGCCCCGCTGCTCCCGACTTCTACCCTCTCTTCCCTAAGGTGGCGCCGCTGGCTGAATATCGACGGACCGTACTGCTACGATGTCCATACAGAAAGCGTTGTCACTCTCCTTCGATCGCACGTCTGGGAACGTGACGCTGTATATCCATCTCCCATCTGTGACGGAATTCTCATTCCCCAGGTCAATGTGTCGGGTGAGTGACATCATCCTGCAATCTCCGGGAACAGTGACCCTCCCCCCACACTGCCCTCTGTCGGAGACCCCGTCCTCTCAGTGACAATGGGGAGGTTCCAATTTCTCCTCAGTGCCCAGATCCAGTGACTCTGCGCCCACAATTTTCAATTATTACCAAGGAATGTTACAAATTACAGCGATTCACTAAAGTCTATAATGTCTGATGGTGGTGGCCCTGCATCCAGAGCAACCATCCCTTGTACCCGATGGTTGACCATCTATTGTAGGAGTGACCAGAACCCGTCCATCCCAGTGGCGCGGAAACTCCATTCATTGTTCCCGGTGGCAGTGAAGCCTCAGTCATTGACCCGTGTGGTGCTGAACCTCCATTCATTGTTCCCGGTGGTAGTGAAGCCTCAGCCATTGATCCGTGTGGTGTTGACCCTCCATTCATTGTTCCCGGTGGTAGTGAAGCCTCAGCCATTGATCCGTGTGGTGTTGACTCTCCATTCATTGTTCCCGGTGGTAGTGAAGCCTCAGCCATTGATCCGTGTGGTGTTGACCCTCCATTCATTGTTCCCGGTGGTAGTGAAACCTCAGCCATTCTCCCGTGTGGTGTTGAACCTCCATTCATTGTTCCCGGTGGCAGTGAAGCCTCAGTCATTGACCCGTGTGGTGTTGAACCTCCATTCATTGTTCCCGGTGGTAGTGAAGCCTCAGTCATTCTCCCGTGTGGTGTTGAACCTCCATTCATTGTTCCCGGTGGTAGTGAAGCCTCAGTCATTGACCCGTGTGGTGTTGAACCTCCATTCATTGTTCCCGGTGGTAGTGAAACCTCAGCCATTCTCCCGTGTGGTGTTGACCCTCCATTCATTGTTCCCGGTGGTAGTGAAACCTCAGCCATTCTCCCGTGTGGTGTTGACCCTCCATTCATTGTTCCCGGTGGTAGTGAAGCCTCAGCCATTGATCCGTGTGGTGTTGAACCTCCATTCATTGTTCCCGGTGGTAGTGAAGCCTCAGTCATTGACCCGTGTGGTGTTGACCCTCCATTCATTGTTCCCGGTGGTAGTGAAGCCTGAGCCATTGACCCGTGTGGTGTTGAACCTCCATTCATTGTTCCCGGTGGTAGTGAAGCCTCAGCCATTGACCCGTGTGGTGTTGAACCTCCATTCATTGTTCCCGGTGGTAGTGAAGCCTCAGCCATTGACCCGTGTGGTGTTGAACCTCCATTCATTGTTCCCGGTGGTAGTGAAACCTCAGCCATTCTCCCGTGTGGTGTTGAACCTCCATTCATTGTTCCCTGTGGTAGTGAAGCCTCAGCCATTGACCCGTGTGGTGTTGAACCTCCATTCATTGTTCCCGGTGGTAGTGAAGCCTCAGTCATTGACCCATGTGGTGTTTTCCTTGTGTGAGTGACCCGCAATGCATTGATCCCGCCGGGCTGACCATCCGTCCAATTGCTCTACATCACTACTCTCGGTGGGTGACCAGCCATCTATTGTTCTCGTTGGAAGTTCCCCCTCCATCCATTTTCCTGGCGGACTGACCCTCCATACACTTTTCCCAGTAGATTTGATCCTCATTCATTTGTTCCCGGTGGAGGCGACGCTCCATCCACTGTTCCTGACGGAGGTTCATCTTCGTCCATTTTATCTGACACCAGCTTACAATGTCTGTCGCCACTGACACGACGCCCGCAGTATCGGCCGTCGCTAACACTGAGCCTTTCCTGCTGTCCGACTCGCTGTTCCTTTAGTGCCATGGATTCGTGCATGGTTAAGCGGAATATTTACAGGCCTGAGCAATGACACCCAAATCGGGAAAATAGATACCTTAAACAAAAAGTAGTCTATGTTCCAAAGTCATTCTTTTTCTCTCTCTCATAGGAATTCTCTGTCACTGCTGGTCCCACTGTCCTGCTTGGTCCGTGGCGTCTCCCGTCTGCATTGTGCGCAGACTCCCCTGGCTGAACTGTCTTCTTTCACATCCATGAATTGTCACCGCGCAGATCTGGGCATTTCCCCCACCGGCTTTCTGCCCGCCCCCATAGGGCTATCCCATCCCCCTCATTGTCCGATCAATAACCCGTTCCCCTGCGTGTGGCCACTGAGTCGCACAGACTGACGGGAAAGATAAAGGAATAAATCGCTGGGAATGATGACGTGGAGTGATCCGGCATTCGCTTGTTTAGATGGATTCGGTTTTCCACCAACACAAAGATTCAAGGGGGAGCCTGAAGAGACGGAGGATGGATTGTGCTCGTCATTTGGACGAACCGGAGTTCACGGGTAGGGTATTTGTATGCGGGAGGGTGTCCGCTTGATCTGCTGAGTGAGGGGAAGACTAAAGGGAAATCATGTTCAGACTTCAAAGTTCAGAATCAATTCTCCATCAAAGTACGTGTATATCACCGCAACATGAGTCTCCGGTTCATTATCTTCCGGCCACTCACAGGAGATACAAAGAATTATAATAGAATCAATAAGAACAAAAAGAACTACACACACAGCCGAAGTGACAAAGAATGGGAACGGCATCCGGAGGCAGTCTTCAGACGGTGAGCCTCCCAGCCGCATCGACTCTGAGGATAGGTGAGGAGCCGGGGCTCGGTTTCCAGCTCTGCAGTGAGGTCCGGGTTCAGGGGCACAGGGTCCGGGGAGAAGATACCCACTGGGGTAAATCCAGCCCGGCGCCCCTCCACCTCCCCTACCCTCCCCCGGTCCTGAAGCAAATCCAGACACGCCTGTACCCAGATTAGGCGGTGCTCCGGTCAGCATCTGTTCTCCGTGTTCGGGGTGGCTGAAACTAAATCCCGTCTGTCGGTATAAACGGCAATACCCTTTGGCTTTAGAAATGGAGGGATGTCAATGGAGCAGACTGACACGGCCGCTGCCTGGGGATCGCCAGGGGGTGTCTGGAGCTCGGGCTGGGCATGATAGTCAGCGAAACGCTAGTGCTGCGATGTTGAATAGGCGGCAGGCGCTGGGAAACCGGAACAAAATAAGATCCTGTCAGAATACAAAGTGGCCCCTTGAGACCAAAGGCTGCGACTGTTGCCCGTGTTTCTCAGGAGAGCAGTCCACTCACAACGGAGATCACCAAGGCGGTTCAGAGAAGAGAGGCCCGTGTTTCTCAGGAGAGCAGTCCACTCACAACGGAGACCACCAAGGCGGTTCAGAGAAGAGAGGCCCGTGTTTCTCAGGAGAGCAGTCCACTCACAACGGAGATCACCAAGGAGGTTCAGAGAAGAGAGGCCCGTGTTTCTCAGGAGAGCAGTCCACTCACAACGGAGATCACCAAGGCGGTTCAGAGAAGAGAGGCCCGTGTTTCTCAGGAGAGCAGTCCACTCACAACGGAGATCACCAAGGCGGTTCAGAGAAGAGAGGCCCGTGTTTCTCAGGAGAGCAGTCCACTCACAACGGAGATCACCAAGGCGGTTCAGAGAAGAGAGGCCCGTGTTTCTCAGGAGAGCAGTCCACTCACAACGGAGATCACCAAGGCAGTTCAGAGAAGAGAGACGCACATGATATGGCCAACAGATCTGACAGGAGGCAGGGACAAACTTAACATTAGAAACATAAGAAATAGGAGCAGGAGTAGGCCGTCCGGCCCATCGAGCCTGTCCCACCATTCAATAAGATCATGGACGATCTGTCCGTAAACTCAGCTCCATCTACCTGCTTTTTCCCAAGAACCTTTAATTACTTTACTATGTAGTAATCTAGCTAACTCTAACTTACACATATTTAGTGAGGAAGCCTCAACTGGTTCCGTGATTAACTACTCTGTGGGAAAAACAGTTTCTCCTCATCTCTGTCCTAAATCTTCTCCGTGAATCTTGAGACAATGTCCCCTATTTCTAGTCTAACCTACCAATGGAAACAACTTTCCTACATCTATCTTATTTATCCCTTTCAAAATTTTGCATGTTTCTATAAGATCCCCTCACTTTCTTCCGAATTTCCTAGAGTGTAGTCCCAGGCGACTCAATCTCTCCGCATAGGTTAACCCCTTCATCTCTGGAATCAAACGGGTGATCCGCCTCTGCACTGCCTCCAAAGCCAGTATATCCTTCTTCAAGTATGGAGACCAGAACTGCACACAATACTGCAGGTGCGGCCTCACCAGTACCCTGTACAGTTGGAGCATGACCTCCCTGCTCTTGAATTCAATCCCTCTAGCAATGAAGAACAACATACCGTTTGCCTTCTTAATAACCTGTTGTACCTGCAAGCCAACTGTTTGCGATTCATGAACAAACACTCCCAAGTCTCTCTGCACAACAGCATGCTGCAATATTTCACCATTTAAATAATAATCGGCTTTTCTATTATTCCTTCTAAAGTGGATGATCTCGCATTTACCAACGTTGTGTTCCATCTGCCAGACCTTGGCCCACGCACTTAACCTATCTTTATCCCTCTGCAGACTCTCCACGTCCTCTGTACAATTTGCTTTCCATTCAGTTTAGTGTCATCAGCAAATTTTGCTATGCTACACTCAGTCCCCTTTTCGAAATCATCAGTGTAAATGGTAAACAGCTGTGGGCCCAGCACCGACCCCTGCGGCACCCACTCACCACAGACTGCCAATCGGAGATACACCCATTTATACCAACTCTCTGCTTTCTATCGGTTAACAAATCCACTATTCATGCCAATACACTTCCTCCGACTCCATGCATCCGTATCTTATTTATAAGTCTCTTGTGCGGCAGCTTATCGAACGGCTTCTGGGAATCCAAGTATACGACATCCACCTGTTCCCCTCTACCCACCGCACTCATTATGTCCTCAAAAAACTCCAGTAAGTTTGTCAAACAGGACCTGCCCTTTCTGAATCCATGCTGCGTCTGTCTAATGGAACCACTCCTTTCTAAATGTCTCGCTATTTCTCCCTTACTGACAGCTTTAAGCATTTTCCCGAATACAGATTTTAAGCTAACTGGCCTATAGTTGCCCATCTTTTGCCTACATCCTTTTTTAAGAACTGGCGTGACATTTGCTGTCTTCCAATCCGCCGGCACCTGCCAATAGTCTAGAGTTTTTTGATAAAAGATTACCAGCGCGTCTACAGTAACCTCCGCCAATTCCTTCCGCACCCTGGGATGCATCCCATCAGGACCAGGGGACCTATCTACTTTCGGGCCCTCTAGTTTTCTCATTACTATCTCTTTAGTGACAGTGATCTTATCGAGGTCCTCATATGACATCCTTCTTTGACATATTAGACGTGTCTTCCACCTTGAAGACCGACACAAAATAGTCATTCAATGCCTCCGCCATTTCCTTATCACCCAAAGTCAATATCCCCTTATCGTCTTCCAAGGGACTTACGATTATATCCGGTATTGTATCGTGTATCGCCCTATCTCTAATAATGCATCGGTCGTAATATAATTGTAAGGACTCTGACCCTAAAACTGTTCGGAAATGTATTTAGAGTAAAGTCAGGTATCTTTCATGAGTTTGAGTAAAGAGAGATTTTGGTGACGATGCTTGCCACTAGATGGCGCCTGTATAAGTAATCAGATTGAATAAAACGGTAGCAGGTTCCTGGAATGTTTTGGATAGTTCCTAGTTTCTCTTGGCATTTTCTGCTTTAATTGTCTTGAATTTGTTGTTTTTTTTATTGTGTGATGTTGATATTTTTGTGTTAAACCCTGTTAGGGAATTTCCTTTTCCACACAAGACTCAGATCCAGGTATTCATTCGGAGACTCTTTGTTTACGAGACCTGGAGACCCGTCCCGGAGAGCAACGGCTCCGCTGACAATCAGTACACGCACCGTGTTTATCGCTGAATTTAACGGGTTTAGTTTATTCAGCATTTCCATCTCTGGTATTGATCCAGGGAAGCTGGAGGGAAACACACCTCAGTCACGTGGCCTGGTAGTGTACAGCTGCAGGCTGGAAGGCAGGACCATGTAGTCTCATGTCTACAGCGGGAGGCTAAAGGGCAACGCCAGGATTCTCCGCTGATGCAGGCACTGAGCGACACACACACTCAATTCCATATTCTCGCAAAGGTATTTACCAGACCGGACCCAGTTGACCAACATTCCCGTCCTTTTTGATCATTCTGATCAATTCTCCTCGGGAAAGGGCGGGTTCAACTGAAGGGGGAAGGGGACCCGTGTCCCGACAGGCCAGAAGGGGACAGTGCAAAGCAGTTACCAATTTGCAAGTATTTACGAAGTCTCCCAGGAATCTCCGATTCCCCACTGTCACCATTATTCCCTGTCACGGCCACTCTGTATCTCAGCATGTGAAGCCGCCCGCGCGCCTGTGGGTCCCGTCCTTTGGAGCGTCACAGAGCGAGGCTCCGGCACCTTTTCACTGGGCAGCTCGAGGTCCCATCCCGCGGGAGGGCAATGGATTCCGCGTTCAGTTTGCACAAAGCCTGGCGTCCCAGTATGTTAACGTGTGAGTTATTGGCTATAACAGACGTTTCCTCAATCCCTCTCCCGTCTACTCTAATATCCACGGGCTGGGATAATGGATCGACATGGGGACTCCGGCTATCCTCGCGGTTTTTATACTCACAGTACTCTCTCTCAGGCAGTGCCACAGAGGGGCTGACGGACGGTATAGTGGCGCCGGAATCGATCAGGACATGGACTCCTTTCTTTGCTATTTCGACATCTAGGAATGGATCCTCCTGCGGGTCCTCATGAAGCCTGATCAGAGTTACTTGATTCGTCTTCCCCTCGTAGCCTCCCTACGGGGACCCGAAGGGTTTACGCCGAGTGAAATGTGTCATTTCCCGGGGGGGCTCAGTGGGGGATTCTTTCTAACTGCCCTCTCCTACCCCTTCTCTCCTCTCCGCCTCAGCTCTCTCTGGCTTAATGCCCCTTTCGCCCACATTTCCTATATACATCCTGCCTCTTGTCGCGGGGCCTTGGGCGAACTCCGGTCTTCCACTCCCCTTTCTGTGTGTACTGCCCCCTTTCTCCCGTTATCTTGAACAACCCATTTCGTTCCATGTCGGTCAGGGTCTGGGTTACCACATTCCGTTGCTGGGTCTGCCGGATCAGATTGGTCAGTTAAAAGGCATGGGCGACCTCGGGTCGGAGTCAGTTCGGGAAGGTCTGTACAGCCCACCGGGCATTTTGCTGGTCCAGGGGTGTTTGCGCATTTCTGTCCCAGGTGTCTTTGAATCAAGCAATGATGGCAGTTACGGTCTTTCCTTTATTTTGCATGCACCGGGCAACTTCTAAAAAGCCCCCATGTTGTCGAGCTGCGGCAAGGATAAGGGGATTTAAGTTCGCACACCCTCGTTTCCATAGCCTGTCGGGCTTCCTCGCCGACTGACGGTGGCCAGTCTCCCTCGGGAGTAGCCTTGGCAGCGAGAAGTTGGTCTCCGCCCTAGCCTAGGAGGTTCCGTATATGATACCGAGGAGCGCACGTAGATCTCCAGGCAGCGGGTTAAACATTTGACAGTTCCGAGTGAGCTAATTATGAAAAGCTAAAGGTTTTCTTAGTGGATCCGGGGCGTCGCTGATCCGACTGCGAACGTCAGCCGGGGTCCAGGGTTTTAAAATAGGGATCTCGTCCACTATTATCCGGGGGATTTGAAGGGTCCCTCTCCCCTGTCGGATGGAAACTCGACCCTCCGTGAACAGAGCGTCCGTTCCCGCCCGCGGGCTCCGGAAGAACCGGGCAAAGGGGCAGGGATCCAGACCAGGCGACCGAACATCTGGTGCCGTCACCCCCTGGGCTGGCTACCCGTTCCGGGGTCTTTATTGTTGCAATCCCGCTGCCATTTAATCTCGTTATCATTAATGGGGAGTCATAGCGCGGCGGAGACGCCAGCTGAGGCCACAAACCTCCCAATGGGACCTTCGGACTGACGCTAGAATCTGCCATTGAACTATTATTCTCCCATTTCTTGGCCTTTACCTTAGGGCGCTGATGCCGCTTTTCCACCTCCTCCCATTCAGTAAAACATGTAAGTCAGTTCCCAATTAGGATGCCCACGCCCGTTCTCAGATTCTCCCTTCCGATATCCGAGTTCTACGACCGAAGGAGACTCCATGGGGCCAATCGACCTGATCCAACACGTAAATCACTAGAAAAGGTAGCGGAGTACCTGTTGTCCCCTATTTCCAACCAAACCTTATAGGCGGACGTACCCGGAGGAATTAACGTGTCGCGCAATAATTGTTCTGTGTTCTTGTATTTTGCAATTTTCCTCTCCGTGTCCTTATTCACTGAGGCCTTCGCGTTCGGATCGGCCGGGCGTCGTTCATGGGGGTGTCCTTTGTTCTTCTCCAGTTCGCTTGACCAAGACTTACTGGCCTTAGGGAAGAGAGGGTAGAAGTCGGGACTGCGGGTCTGACTGTGAGCAGGTTTGTGCTTCCTTTGGGGATTGCTCTGTTAATGAACCGGAGTACTGAAATGAACGGGTATCTCACCGCGCTTTTCACCTGCTCTCGGAATCTGGACTGAGTGGCGGCGTAAATGAATGTGTTCGTGCAGCAGCTGAAATTCCTTAGCAAATACCCGGCATAGGCGGAAATAATTTCCGAGTCATTCCCCTGTGTCCCTATCCCGGTGATGATAGTTGGAGATAAATTCTGCATCATTCGTCAGCCACAGGAGGATGAAGCTGCCGGAGAGGGTGAAGAGCAAACCCACAGACCCTCTTCCGGCTCTCCATCTCTGGGTCACTGCTGTTTCCCCCCTTGCTCTGACCCCTCAGCCCCCTACGGACCCGACTGGCCACTAAAATGTGCCTGATTGTCAGAGCGTTGAGCAGCAGTATTACGCCGAATGGGATGAACGGAGTTAAAACGATGTCAAATCAGTCACACGCCACCCACGCCGGTTCAGTGAAGTAACTTGGCTTCGGATAACAGAACCATGGTCCATTGTTAATGATCTCTCTGTAAGTGAAGTAGAGTGGGCCGTTTTTCAGACAGAACAGACCGCTAGATGGCGCTAGAACCACGGCCGCCGTTCTCCCCGTGCAGTACTTTGTTTTCAGTTTCTGACAGCAAATGGCAACAAACCGATCGAAGGTGAAAGTGACGGTGAACCAGACGGAACAGTTCACGGCAATGCGGGACAGGACACGGAGAACAATGCACACAGAGGGGACGTTCAGGAAACAAACGGGAAAATAATGATAATTGAGTTGTTATAAAAACGACATCAGTGATAATTAAAAACACAAAATGCTGGCAGAACTCAGCAGGCCAGACAGCATCTATGGGAGGAGGTAGTGACGACGCTTCGGGCCGAAACCCTTCATCAGGATGCTTACTCCCATAGATGCTGTCTGGCCTGCTGAGTTCTGCCAGCATTTTGTGTTTTTATTTATTTCCAGCATCTGCAGATTCACTCGTGTTGCCTCAGTGATAATGGCCAGTAGATCCGCCGCTGCCATGGCCACCAGGTACCGCGAGGTGCAGAAGGAGAGGCCGCACTTTCCCCGGGACAGGATGACAATCGCCACTAAATTCACTGGAGAAAGAGAACGGAATGACATAAACATTATGATTCGCAGTCAGGAACCCCCAACTTAATCGCCCTCGACTACCCATCACGGGTAAGGTTGAGTTACTGTTAACCTCAGATTCACTGCTATCGGATTTCAATGATTCGCCACTCACGAGCGGTAAAGAATTCCATCTGATATCCGTCTGTCCGGTACCGCACATCTGATTGCCAGCTACCCTAAAATGGAATAATTTATTGCCAACATCTGTATTTTTCGTCTGACAACGATTGTTCAAATGCAAACTCGCACATCACTGTCTTTTCCTCGGGGGAATTTATCCGAGATAATACTTATAATTTCATACTTTATAGGGAATTAGAGAATCGTTCCTGTTATTGCTAATGGACTAGACAGTTCAGAGGGATGGGGCAGAAAAGGAATAAAAGGGTGGGGAGAGGGGTGGAGAGAGGAGGATAGGGTTGGAAGAAGAGATGGAGAGAGAAGACGGGACCCGGAGGGAGGGAAGTGACTGAGGGAGAGAGAGGCTGAGCGTGTGGGTGTTGGGACACATCTCCTCACCTTTCTCCCCCTCCCCTCCTCAATCTGACCCCTCCCTCTCCCTCCCCCGCAGAAAATGGTGGTGGTCCACACCACCCAGTGCGCACCGCCAGACCTCGCCTCCATCTTCTCCGGCAAGCCGGTGTCCAATCCTGCCTTTGACGGGCCCCAGTGACGACACGTCCCCCTACTCTACGCTCAGCCCGAAAGAAATATCAGGGCGGGATTTTGGAGACGGAGGGGGAAGGAGGGTAACGGTACCAGTCACATTCCTCCCCGTGGGAAAGCCTCAGTTCCAGCTCCCTTGTTACGAGCCGCCCTCTCCCACCCTCGGCTCCCGTCACTCGTGAAACACTCCGCGCTCTGTCCACTCGCTCTCCCCTCTATCACCGCCCATCTCACCCTGGTCGGCGGCCATTTTGTGATGGTTACCATTGGCAACCGCTCTCCCAGCATCATAGAATGGGGCACACCCTTTTCCTCACCTTTCACTCACTTCCCTCCCTGTTTATTCAATCTCATCTCCTCATCCCTCCTCTCCTTTCCGTCCCTCCTCACTCTCCCGATTCTCCATTTAACATTCTGCCGGCAGCCATTCTGTGACAGTGTGAGATCCTCCCTCCCATCTCCCCCACCACGAAGTGTGTCATTTCCTCACACTCACCATCTTGTCAAACCCTTTCCTATCCCCTCACTCGCAAACCCTTTCCCTCCTCCCCCTCCCTTTCCTCCCCCTGCCACCTCGATGCTCTGCATCTTATGCTGGTTGGCTGCCATTTTGCGATGCCAATCTTCGCCTCTCCTCATCGTCCTCTCTCTCTCTCTCTGTTACCCAGTGAGTCACTCCCATACTCACCCCGTCACTCCTGACACTCTTTCCCCTCTCTGGCCCCTTGCCCGTTCTCCCGCCATCCGCCACATCCTGGGTGGTGAACATTTTCTGATGGGAAATTTCGCTCCCCCTCAGGTTCCCGTCCCTCCGTCGTTGAGTGAGTCGCTCCCCTCTCCCTCTGTTGCGACACTCAACTCTCCGTCCCATCAGCCTTGACCGCGACCCCGAAGCCCCCGCTCCACCTTTCCTCCAAGCATACCCCTTTTCTTGCAGCTGGTCTTATTTGCTAAGGAAATATCACCACCCATTCATCCTCCACTATTGAAAAAGTCACTCCCCCCACACTCCCCATCCTGTTCCTCCACAACCTGTCCAATCAGACCACTCCATCCCGTCCCATTACATCCTCTCCCTCCCCGTCCCATTACATCCCCTCCCTCCACGTCGCATCACTTCCCCTCCCTCCCCGTCCCATCACTCCCGCTCCCTTCCCGTCGTTTCACTCCTCCTCACCCCGTCGTTGTCTTCTCCATGTCGGCCACCAGCTTGTGACAGGAACTTTCGCCCCTCCCCTTTCCGTCCCCTATTGAGTCAGTGACTTCGCCACGTTCACCGTCTCATCAGTCCCATCACTCCTCTTCCTCCCAAACCCCTCACCCTGCTCCCCAAAACCCACATGTATATGTGTATGTGTGAATATCTGAGATATATACATTAGTTTATCCAATGACAGAATCATTAGAATTAAAACATATATACAATATGGTAGACGATATAAAACACAAATTAAAATACTGTTATTACAATCAATAACACACTCGATCCCAGGATTGTATCCATGGGCACCGCATGTTCCTTCGCCATAGATTCTGTGTGTGACAGTGGCCATTGTAAGTCAGTGTCTCACTCCATCCCTGGCAGCCACATTAACCAAGGATTCGCCCATTTTAAATCAGCGCGTCCCTCCCTCTCTTGTGCTCACTTCTACCAAAGCCGCCACTCCCTCCCCAGCGGCCATTTCAAGTGAAGGGTCGGCCATTTGAAGTCAACGTGTCGTTCACTCCTTCTCTGCCGCTCACTTTAACCGAGGCGTCGCTCCCTCCTTGGTCCCGTTTCAACCCGGCCGAGCGGGGTCTCCTTCAGTCAATACATCTCTCCCTTTGTCTCAACAGAATAAACGATGGTGGAGGTCATTTTCAATCGGAGTCTCACCCCCTCCCTTCCTGGCGCTTACTTTAAACAAGGTATCACGAACCCTAGACTGCCCCGTCAGACATTTTAAGCGAAACAACGGCTATTTTATGTCAGAGCTTCACTCTCTTCCATTAGATCATTGTACATCGACCCATTACCCCCTCTCTCTTCTCAATGTGCCACTCTCTCCATTTCGGCCATTTTTCCCGGTGCATCTCTCCCTCCCTGTGAACCATTTGAATTCTGTCCATCACTCTCTCCCTGCCGGCCATTGTAACAAAGGAATCAGGGACTATTTCAGGTCGGGCCGCCACTCCCTCGGATTTGTCAGTGCATCCCTCCCTCCCTCCCTGGTGATCATTTTCAATGCGTGCGTCACCCCCTCCCTGGTGACAATGTTATCTCGGCGCAAAACTCTGCCCCCGGTAATAATTTTATATTCTGGCTTTAATGCAGAATCCTATTTTAATCAGCAGGTAACTCCCCACACCCCGTGATAATTTTCAGTCAGTGCACAATCCCCACCCTGTCGGTCATTTTAACTCTGCCTGTCACTCCCACTCTCTTGTCAGTGTATCACTCTCTCCCTGCCCGCGATGAGGAACAAGGTGACCGCGGCCATCTTAATTCGGCCCATCGGCCCCTCCCTGGCGCCCATTGTCACTCAGCCCATCACTTTCTCCCCGGAGACCTTTTTCAGTCAACCTTTCACTCCCTCCCTAGTGACCATTCTAAATCCTTCTGTCGTTCCCTCCCTATTCACCATTTTCAATCGGGGGGCAGATAGCCAGAATGGGAGTTCGGTGGAGATGAGATCCTGGGCACCCAGACTCTGTCAGTCCGACCTCCCTCAGCCTGGAGCTGAGACGCTACTGTGTCAGTGTGAGGAGCTCCGACCCACTGTTGCAGTGCACAGGGTGCGGGGGGCAGCAGAAACCTCAAATAAAACTCGAGTCCGGCACCAGGACAGGACGTTACAGCGGTTTACTGATTTCATCATGACAAATGTAAATTAAACAATGTGTGAGCTGCTGACGTGCGGGAATAAATAAGCTGTTCCCGACTCACTCACAGTCACACACAATTAACTGACCGGCGACAACGAGTGACAGGTTGAATAATCAGTCCCGTTTCTCACCGTCACTCTGCATCGGGGAACCGATCATTATAAAATCACACTTCAGGGCCGTGTCCGGGAACGCTGCAGATCCAGTGTCACTGCCGAGGGATTTGTCAATTTAACATCATTATATCGGCCAGGCTGCCTAATGCACTGTCCTCAGCAAAGGGAGCAAAAGGATTCTCTCCCGGTATAATCCCCCCCCGGGACACCGGTGTCCCAGACTGAGCCCCGGACCCCGGGCTCTTCCTGTCCGGGTAATTCCCCGGGGTGTCACGTGGGGAGTCTCGAAAACGCACATCCGGCGGAAGCTGCCCCGCCGGACAACAGGCGGGAACACGTCACTGCGGACCGCTGCGAGCGACGCACACAGCGCGGGGCCCGAGCCGGTTCCGTTAAAACCGTTGGGAATCACCCCCGGCGCGCGGCCGTTAAAGGTAAGGGCGGGAGTTAAAGGGGACGGCGGGGAGTCGGCCAAATGTCCCCATCCCGCGGGCGGGGATGTTCACACATTCAGATGTTCACACGGTCACACTCAGTCCGGGTCTGAGTTCCCGCAGAGATCTCAGTTCCTTCTCCCCGGTCTCACTGAACCGATTGTCCGTCAGCCTGAAACAGATGGGAGAATAAAGATGAAATAAACAGATTACACAACAGTGTCAGTAACAGGGGACCGGGGTTAATGTTTCAACAACACTCACAGACAAATATCACCAGAAAACCCGCGGATCCGCTGATATTTTATCACATTGAACATTAACACAAACACTCACCAGATCCACTCCAGACTCGGGAGGGTCAGTATGAGGCGGCGGAGAGCGGGGACAGATCGGTCTGTCAGAGAGTTTAATGTCAGGTTCAGATCCGTCAGTGATGGGTTTGTACTGAGAGCGGAGACGAGATCCTCGGCACCAGAATCTGTGAGACCGACATAGTTCAGCCTGGAGATGAGAGAGAGTGAGGGTGAAGGACACGGAGAGACAGGAGACGGTACAAATCCCCAGTGTTTATCAGTAACACAATTACTGATCACATTAATGTTCAGCGTCAGACACCCAGTGACTGTAAACACAATCTCCCACAGTCTGGTACTTACCGCAGTTTCTGTATTTTACTCTCCGGGTTCCTCAGAGCCGCAGACACCAGTTTCACTCCTGAATCTCCCAGTTTATTACCACTCAGGTCCAGCTCCGTCAGTGATGGTTTTGTACTGAGAGCGGAGACGAGATCCTCGGCACCAGAATCTGTGAGACCGACATAGTTCAGCCTGGAGATGAGAGAGAGTGAGGGTGAAGGACACAGAGAGACAGGAGACGGTACAAATCCCCAGTGTTTATCAGTAACACAATTACTGATTTTTTTCTTCAGCACGACTGCGCAAGTCGGCCAGTGAGAACAGCGAGAAGAGTTGAAGACAGATTTACAGAGCGAGCGTCAGAGGAGCGGGAGACAGAGTAGGAAGGCTTTGGATCAACGGTGCTTCGGCGATAAAGGGTCGAGGCGAGATAGGTTATCTGTTGACAATACAGACAGAGAGTATGTGTGTGAGGCTGGTTTTCTGTGCTCGGTGTCAGATGTGGCAGATCCTGGAGACTCCCAGCCTCCTGGACGGCAACATCTGCACCCGGTGTGTCGAGCTGCAGCTCCTTAGGGACCGAGTTAGGGAACTGGAGATGCAGCTCGATGACCTTCGTCTGGTCAGGGAGAGCGAGGAGGTGATAGAGAGGAGTTACAGGCAGGTGGTCACACCGGGGCCACGGGAGACTGAAGAAGTGGGTCACAGTCAGGAGAGGGAAGGGCAAGAAGCAGGTACTAGAGAGTACCCCTGTGGCTGTACCCCTTGACAATAAATACTCCTGTTCGAGTACTGCCGGAGGGGGGTGGCCTATGGGTTGGGGAGCATCAGTGTCAGTGCCTCTGGCACAGAGTCTGGCCCTGTGGCTCAGGGGGGCAGGGAAAGGAAGAGGAAGGCAGCAGAGATATGGGACTATAGTCAGGGGGTCAGACAGATGATTCTGTGGTGGCAGGAAGGAAACTCGGATGGTAGTTTGCCTCATAGGTGCCAGGGTATGGGATGTTTCTGATCACTTCCAAGATATCCTGCAGTGGGAGGGAGAACAGCCAGAGGTTGTGGTACATCTTGGTACCAGTGACATAGGTAGGAAAAAGGAAGAGGTCATGAAAGTAGACTACAGGGAGTTAGCAAGGAAGTTGAGAAGCAGGACCTCAGAGGTAGTGATCTTGGAATTACTGCCTGTGCCACGCGACAGTGAGAATAAGATTAGGGTGAGGTGGAGGATAAACGCATTGACTGAGGGATTGGAGCAGGAGGCAGGGATTCAGATTTCTGGATCATTGGGACCTCTTTTGGGGCAGGAGTGACCTGTACAAAAAGGAGGGGTTGCAGTTGAATCCCAGGGGGACCAATATCCTGGCAGGAAGGTTTGCTAAGGCTACTGGGGAGAGTTTAAACTAGAATTGCTGGGGGGAGGGAACCAAATTGATGTGATGGAGGAGAGGGAGGTTGGCTCACAAATAGAGAGAATTTGGAGACAGTGTGAAAGGGAGGATACGCAGGTGATAGAGAAGGGAGGCACTCAGTCCGATGGTTTGAGATGTGTCTATTTTAATGCAAGGAGTATGATGAATAAAATGGATGAGCTTAGAGCGTGGATCAGCTCTCGGAGATATGATGTGGTGGCCATTACAGAGACTAGGATGGTGCAGGGGCAGGAATGGTTACTTCGAGTGCCAGGATTTAATTGTTTCAGAAAGGACAGGGAGGGAGGCAAAAGAGGTGGGGACGTGGCACTGTTGATCAGAGATAGTGTCACGGCTACAGAAAAGGAGGACGTCGTGGAGGGGTTGTATACGGCGTCTCTGTGGGTGGAAGTTAGGAACAGGAAGGGGTCAATAACTCTACTGGGTGTTTTTATATAGACCACCCAACAGTAACAGGGACATCGAGGAGCAGATATGGAGACAGATTCTGGAAAGGAGTTTTAATAACAGGATTGTTGAGGTGTGAGATTTTAATTTCCCAAATATTGATTGGTATCTCCCTAGAGTGAGGGGTTTAGATGGAGTGGAGTTTGTTAGGTGTGTTCAGGAAGGTTTTCTGACACAATATGTAGATAAGCCTACAAGAGGAGAGGTTGTACTTGATCTGCTATTGGGAAATGAACCTGGCCAGGTGTCAGGTCTCTCAGTGGGAGAGCATTTTGGAGATAGTGATCACAATTTTGTCTCTTTTACCACACCTTTAGAGAGGTATGGGTCAGTTAAGTTAGGGAAACCTTTAATTGGAGTAAGGGGAACTATGGGGCTATCAGGTTGGAACTTGTAAGCATGAATTGGAAACAGATGTTGTCAGAGAATAGTTCCGAAGCAATGTAGAAAATGTTCAAGGGATATTTACATGGGGTTCTGAGTAGGTACGTTCCAATGAGACATGGAAAGGATGGTAGGGGACAAGATCTGTGATGTACAAAGGCTGTTGTAAATCTAGTCAAGAAGAAAAGAAGAGCTTACAAAAGGTAGAAAAACGAGGTAGTGATATGAATCTGGAAGATTATAAGGCTAGCAGGAAGGAGCTTAAGAATGAAATCAGGAGAGCTGGAAGGGGCCATGAGAAGGCCTTGGCGGACAGGATTAAGGAAAACCCTAAAACATTCTGCAAGTATGTGAAGAGCAAGAGGATAAGACGTGACAGAATAGGACGAATCAAGTGTGACAATGGAAAAGTGCGTATTGAACCGGAGGAAATAGCGGAGATATTTAATGAACCATTTGCTTCAGTATTCATGACGGAAAAGGATCTTGGCAATTGTAGGGATGACTTGCAGTGGACTGAAAAGCTTGAGAATGTAGATATTAAGAAATATGTGGTGGAGCTTTTGGAAAGCATCAAGTTGGATAAGTCACCGCGACTGGAAAAGGTGTACACCAGGCGACTGTTGGAAGCGAGAGAAGAGATTGCTGAGCCTCTGGCGATGATCTTTGCATCATCAATGAGGACATGAGAGGTTCCGGAGGATTGGAGGGTTGCGAATCTCATTCACTTATTCAAGAAAGGGAGTAGGGTTAGCCCAGGAAATTATAGACCAGTGAGCCTTACTTCAGTGGTTGGTAAGTTGATGGAGAAGATCCTGAGAGGTAGGATTTATGAACATCTGGAGAGGCAAAATATGATTAGGAATAGTCAGCATGGCTTTGTCAAAGGCAGGTTGTGCCTTACGAGTCTGAATGATTTTGTTGAGGATGTGACTAAACACATTGATGAAGGAAGGAAGAAGATGCAGTGTATATTGATTTCAGCAAGGCATTTGATAAGGTACACCATGCAAGACTTATTGAGAAAGTAAGGAGGCATGGGATCCAAGGGGACATTGCTTTGTGGATCCAGAACTGGCTTGCCCACAGAAGGCAAAGAGTGGTTGTAGACGGGTCATATTCTGCATGGAGGCCGGTGACCAGTGGAGTGCCTCAGGGATCTGGTCTGGGACCCCAAGTCTTTGTGATTTTTATAAATGACCTGGATGAGGAAGTGGAGGGTAGGGTTAGTAAATATGATGATGACACAAAGCTTGGGTTTGTTGTGGATAGTGTGGAGGGCTGTCAGAGTTTACAATGGGACATTGATAGGATGCAAAACTGGGCTGAGAAGTGGCAGATGGAGTTCAACCCAAATAAGTGTGAAGTGGTTTACTTTGGTAGGTCAAATATGATGGCAGAATATAGTATTAATGGTAAGACTCTTAGCAGTGTGGAGGATCAGAGGGATCTTGGGGTCCGAGTACATAGGACACTCAAAGATGCTATGCAGGTTGACTCTGTAGTTAAAAGGGTGTTCAGTGTATTGGCCTTCATCAGTCGTGGGATTGAGTTTAAGAATCGAGAGGTAATGTTTAACAGTTGAGAGATTATGAGGGGGGATAGATCGAGTTGATGTGGATAGACTTTTTCCATTGAGAGTAGGGGAGATTCAAACAAAAGGACATGATTTGAGAGTTCAGGGGCAAAAGTTTAAGGGTAACACGAGGGGGAATTTCTTTACTCAGAGAGTGGTAGCTGTGTGGAGCGAGCTTCCAGTAGAAGTGGTAGAGGCAGGTTCGGTATTGTCATTTAAAGTAAAATTGGATAGGTATATGGACAGGAAAGGAAAGGAGGATTATGGGCTGAGTGCTGGTCAGTGGGACTAGGTGAGAGTAAGCGTTCGGCACAGACTAGAAGGGCCGAGATGGCCTGTTTCCGTGCTGTAATTGTTATATGGTTATATGTTGCAGCTATACAGGACCCTGGTCAGACCCTACTTGGAATACTGTGCTCAATTCTGGTCGCCTCACTATAGGAAGGATGTGGAAATCATAGAAAGGGTGCAGAGGAGATTTACAAGGATGTTGCCTGGATTGTGGTGCATGCCTTATGAGAATAGGTTGAGTGAACTCGGCCTTTTCTCTTGGAGTGACGGAGGATGAGAGGTGATTTGGTAGAGATGTACATGATAATGAGAGGCATTGATCATGTAGATAGTCAGAGGCTTTTCCCCAGGGCTGAACTGGCTAACATGAGAGGGCATAGTTTTAAGGTGCTTGGAAGTAGGTACAGAGGAGAGGTCAGGGGTAAGTTTTTTTACACAGAGAGTGGTGAGTGCGTGGAATGGGCTGCTGGCGGCGGTGGTGGAGGCGGAAACGATCGGATCTTTAAACTCCAGGAAGGCTACATGGAGCTTAGAAACATGGAGGGCTATGGGTAAAACCGAGGTAATTCTAAAGTAGAAACATGTTCGGCACAGCGTTGTGGGCCGAAGGGCCTGTATTGTGCTGTAGGTTTTCTATGTTTGTTTCTACTGATCACATTAATTTTCAGTGTCAGACATGCAGTGACTATAAACACAATCTCCCTCAGTCTGGTACTTACCACAGTTTCTGTATTTTACACTCTGGGTTCCTCAGAGCTGCAGACACCAGTTTCACTCCTGAATCTCCCAGGTCATTCCCCCCAAGTCTAAACACAAACAGACATTGATGAATAAAGTGATTCAAACCGTGGGTCTGGGGGAATTTCTCTCACTTGGATATTTCAGGAAACATTAATCCCTTCAGTAAATCACTGATTGGAGTTCCCATCACAGTCAATGTCCCTCACTGACCAGCTCCAGCATATTCACCAAATGTCGGTAATTTAGTCTGTCGGTGTGACCCTGTAAACTCCACATATTCTCTCTCATTTCCAGATGGCTAAACAAAATGTTCCACACAGAAATGCAGGAATGTCAATGGGACACAGTGAAATAGACCCACCCGAGCTAAAGGGATGGGGAAGGGAGATCCCACAGGAGGAAGTGTAATGGGGAAGAGAGATCCCACAGGAGGAAGGGTAATGGGGAATAGAGATCCCACAGGAGGAAGGGGGATGGGGAAGTGAGATCCTACAGGAGGAAGGGGGATGGGGAAGAGAGATCCCACAGGAGGAGGGGGGATGGGGAAGTGAGATCCCACAGGAGGAAAGGGGACGGGGAAGAGAGATCCCACAGGAGGAAGGGGGACAGGGAAGGGACATCCCACAACAGGAAGGGGGATGGGGAAGGGAGATCCCACAGGTGGATTGCTCCCCGTGCTATGTGCTAGTGGGGCTAGAAATAGGAAGATAATTCAGCTAAATACGTGGCTGAGGGGATGGTGCATGAGGGTGGGGTTCATGTTTCTGGACAATTGGGCTTTCTTCCAGGAGAGGTGTGACCAGTTCGAATTGGACAGTTTGCACCTGAACTGGAGGGGACTAACATCCTTGCCGGTAGGTTAGGCAAGTTCTGCTCAGGGGGTTTTAAACCAGATTGTAAGCAGAGGGTGCAGTGTGTTAGAGCTGGTAGTGATGTGGAGGAGGATATGGGTCATGTGAGGACTGCTTGTATAGACAGATATCAAAGGTTTGTACGTGATAGAGATGTTCTCAGGTACATCTATTTCCATACGAGGAGTATTGTAGGTAAGGCAGATGAGTTTAGGTCGTGGATTGGCACATGATGATATCGACATCATTGCTATTAGTAAGACTTGGTTGCAGGAGGGGCAGGACTAATAACTATATAAACATATAACAATTACAGCACGGAATCAGGCCATTTCGGCCCTTCTAGACCGTGCCGAATGCTTACACTCACCTAGTCCCACTGACCCGTACTCAGCCCATAACCCTCCATTCCTTTCCTGTCCATATACCTATCCAATTTTACTTTAAATGACAATACCGAACCTGCCTCTACCACTTCTACTGGAAGCTCGTTCCACACAGCGACCACTCTCTGAGTAAAGAAATTACCCGTCATATTACCCTTAAACGTTTGCCCCCTAACTCTCAACTGATGTCCTCTTGTTTGAATCTCCCCTATTCTCAATGGAAAAACCCTATCCACGTCAACTCTATCTATCCCCCTCATAAGTTTAAATACCTCTATCGTCCCCCCTGAACCTTCTATGCTCCAAAGAATAAAGACCTAACTTGTTCAATCTTTCTGTGTAACTTAGGTGCTGAAACCCAGGTAACATTCTAGTAAATCTTCTCTGTACTCTCTCTATTTTATTGACATCTTTCCTATAATTCGGTGACCAGAACTGTACACAATACTCCAAATTTGGCCTTACCAATGCCTTGTACAATTTTAACATTACATCCCAACTCCTATACTCAATGCTCTGATTTATAAAGGCCAACATACCAAAAGCTTTCTTCACCACCCTATCCACATGAGATTCCACCTTCAGGGAACTATGCACCATTATTCCTAGATCACCCTGTTCTACTGCATTCTTCAATGCCCTACAATTTACCATGTATGTCCTATTTGGATTATTCCTACTAAAATGCAGTACCTCACACTTATCAGCATTAAACTCCATCTGCCATCGTTCAGCCCACTCCTCTAACTGTTCTAAATCTCTCTGCAAACTTTTAAAACCTACTTCATTATCCACAACGCCACCTACCTTAGTATCATCTGCATACTTACCAATCCAATTTACCACCCCATCATCCAGATCATTAATGTATATGACAAACAACATTAGACCCAGTACAGATCCCTGAGGCCCACCACTAGTCACCAGCCTCCAACCTGACAGTTATCCACCACTACTCTCTGGCATCTCTCATCCAGACACTGTTGAATCCATTTTACTGCTTCAGTATTAATACCTAACGATCAAATCTTCCTAATTAACCTTCTGTGCGGAACCTTGTCAAGGGCCTTAATGAAGTCCATATAGACAACATCCGCTGCTTCACCCTCGTCAACTTTACTTGTAACCTCTTCAAAAAATTCAATAAGGTATGTCAAACATGACCTTTCACGCACAAATCCATGATGACTGTTCCTAATCAGACCCTGTCTATCCAGATAATTATATATACCATCTCTAAGAATACCTTCCATTAATTTACCCAGCACTGACGTCAAACTGACAGGCCTATAACTGCTAGGTTTGCTCTTAGAACCCTTTTTAAACAATGGAACCACATGAGCAATACGCCAATCCTTTGGCACCATCTCCGTTTCTAATAACATTTGAAATATTTCTGTCAGAGCCCCTGCTATTTCTACACTAACGTCCCTCATGGTCCTAGGGAATATCCTGTCAGGATCCGGAGATTTATCCACTTTTATATTCCTTAAAAGCGCCAGCTTCATGTTCCAGCGTTCCGTTGTTTCAGACGTGATAGGGGTGAAGGATGAAAGGGGAAGGAATGGCATTACTAGTCAGGGAGAATTTCACAGCTGTGCGTAGACGGGACAGCCCGGAGGGCTTGTCTACAGATGCCATATGGGTGGAGAGTGAGGAACGGGGAAAATGTGAGCACACGAATAGGGTTGTATTATAGACCACCCAATAGTCAGAGAGAATTGGAGGAGCAAATCTGTAGAGAGTTAGCAGACCGATGTAAGAAACAGAAAGTTGTAATCGTAGAGGATTTTAAATTTCCACATATTGATGGGGACGCCCACTCTGAGAAAGGGTTAGATGGCGTGGAGTTTGTCAAATGTGTTCAGGAAAGTTTTCTAAATCAATATATTGAGGTACCAATGAGAGAGGGTGCAGTACCTGATCTCCTATTAGGGAACCTGACAGGTCAGGTGACAGAAGTATGTGTAAGCAAACATTTTGGGTCCAGTGACCATAATGTCATTGGTTTCAAGATAATTATGGATAAGGATAGGACTCATCCACCAGTTAAGGTTCTGAATTGGAGAAGGGCCAATTTTGTGGAAATGAGAGAGGATCTGGGAAAAGTGGATTGGGTTAAGTTTTCTGGCAAGGATGTGTTCAGTAAGTGGAAGGCCTTCAAGGGTGAAATTTTGAGAGTGCAGAGTTTGCATGTTCCTACCAGGATTAAAGTCAAAGTTAACAGGTATAGGGAACCTTGGTTTTCAAGGGATATTGGCGATCTGGTTAAGTAGGTGTTTAGCAGGAATGGGCAACAAGGAACAATTGAGGTACTTGAAGAGTATAGAAAATGTAAGCGAATACTAAAGAAGGAAATCAGGAAGGCAAAAAGAAGACATGAGGTTGTGTTGGCAGATAATGTGAAGGTAAACCAGAAGGGTTCCTACAAGTATATTGAGAGTAAAAGGATAGTAAAGGACAAAATTGGTCCTCTAGAAGATCAGAGTGGTCGTCTATGTGTGGAGCCTCACGAGATGGGGGAGATCTTAAACAGGTTTTTTGCATCAGTGTTTACACAGGAAACTGGCATAGCGGATATGGAATTAAGGCAAACAAACAGTAGTGTCATGGAACATATAGAGATTAAAGAGGAGGAGCTGCTTGCTGCCTTACAGTGAGTAAAGGTCGATAAATCCCCCGGGCCTGACATGATATTTTCTCGGACCTTGTGAGAGACTAATGTAGAAATTGCAGGGGCCCTGGCAAAAATATTTTAAATGTCCTCAGCCACGGGTGCGGTGCCGGAGGATTGGAGGGTAGTTCATGTTGTTCCGTTGTTTGAAAAAGGCTCCAAAAGTACACCAGGTAATTACAGGCCAGTGAGCCTGGCATCAGTAGTAGGTAAATTATCAGAAGGTGTTCTGAGAGATCGGATATACAAGGATTTGGACAGCCAAGGGCTGATTAAAGATAGTCAGCATGGCTTTGTGTGTGGTAGATCGTGTTTAATAAATCTTGTAGTGTTTTTCAAGGAGGATACCAAGAATGCATATGAAGAAAAGGCTGTGGATGTTGTCTACATTGACTTTTGTAAGGCCTTTGACAAGGTCCCACATAAGTGGTTAGTTCTAAAGGTTCAGACACTCGGTACCCATGGAGAGGTTGTAAACTGGATTCGAATTGGCTGTGTGAGAAAAGACAGAGAGTGGTAGTGGATGATTGCTTCTCAGACTGGAGGCCTGTGACTAGTGGTGTGTCTCAGGGATCTGTGCTGGGACCATTGTTGTTTGTTGTCTGTACCAATGATCGAGATGATAATGTGATAAATTGGATCAGCAGGTTTGTGGATGATACTAAGATTGGAGGCGTTGTGGACAGCGAGGAAGGCTTTCAAAGCTTGCAGAGGGATCTGGACCAACTGGAAGAATGGGCCAGAAAATGGCAGATGGAATTTAATGCAGACAAGTGTGAGGTGTTCCATTTTGGAAGGACAAATCAAGGTACGACAAACACGATAATCGGTAGGGCACTGAAGAGTGCGGAGGAACAGAGGGATCTGGGGGTTCAGATACATAATTCCCTGAAAGTGGCGTCACAGGTAAACAGGGTTGTAAAGAAGGCTTTTGGCACCCTGGCATTCATAAATCAAAGAACTGAGTATAGGAGTTGGAATATTATGGTGAGGTTGTATAATACATTAATGAGGTCAAATATGGAGTATTGTGTGCAGTTCTGATCAGGTAAATATAGGAAGGATATCAGTAAGTTTGAAAAACTGCAGAGAAGATTTACTAGGATGTTGCTGGCTCTTCAGGAGTTGAGGTACAAGGACAGATTGAACAGGTTAGGACTTTATTCCTTGGAGGATAGAAGAATGAGGGGAGATTTGATAGAGGTTTACAAAATTATGAGGGTATAGACAGGGTAAATGTGAATAGGCTCTTTCCACATAGATTAGGAGAGATAAATATGAGAAGACATGGCTTCAGCGTGAAAGGGGAAGGGTTTAGGGAGAGCATTAGGAGGAACTTCTTCACTCAGAGAGTGGTGAGTGTGTGGAACGAGCTGTCATCTGATGTGGAAAATGTGGACTCACTCTTCAGCTTTAAGAATAAATTGGATAGATACATGGATGGGAGAGGACTGGAGGGTTATGGACTGGGTGCAGGTAAGTGGGACTAGGGGAATAAAGTTTTGGTACAGACTAGAAGGACTGAATGGCTTGTTTTCTGTGCTGTAGTGTTCTATGATTTTATGATTCTATGGGGATGAGAGATCCCACAGGAGGAAGGGGGATGGGGGGAGAGAGATCCCACAGGAGGAAGGGGGATGGGAGAGAGAAATCCCACAAGAGGAAGGGGGATGGGGAAGAGAGATCCCACAGGAGGAAGGGGGATGGGGAAGAGAGATCCCACAGGAGGAAGGGGGATGGGGAGGAGAGAACCCACAGGAGGAAGGGGGATGGGGAAGAGAGATCCCACAGGAGGAAGGGGGATGGGGAGGAGAGAACCCACAGGAGGAAGGGGGATGGGAGAGAGAAATCCCACAAGAGGAAGGGGGATGGGGAAGAGAGATACCACAGGAGGAACGGGGATGGGGAGGAGAGATCCCACAGGAGGAAGGGGGATGGGAGAGAGAAATCCCACAAGAGGAAGGGGGATGGGGAAGAGAGATCCCACAGGAGGAAGGGGGATGGGGAAGAGAGATCCCACAGGAGGAACGGGGATGGGGAGGAGAGTTCCCACAGGAGGAAGGGGGATGGGAGAGAGAAATCCCACAAGAGGAAGGGGGATGGGGAAGAGAGATCCCACAGGAGGAAGGGGGATGGGGAAGAGAGATCCCACAGGAGGAAGGGGGATGGGGAAGAGAGATCCCACAGGAGGAAGGGGGATGGGGAGGAGAGAACCCACAGGAGGAAGGGATCCCACAGGAAGAAGGGGGATGGGGAAGAGAGATCCCACAGCAGGATGTGGGATTGGGAAGATAAATCTCACAGGAGGAAGGGGGTTGGGGAAGAGAATTTCCACAGGATAATGGGGCATGCCAAACAGAGATCCGACAGGAAGAAGTCGATGGGGGAGAGAAATCCCACAGGAGGAAAGGGTATGGGGAAGAGAGTTCCAACAGCAGGAAGGGATGGGGAAGAGAAATCCATAGAAGGAAGGGGGATGGGGAAGAGAGATCTCACAGGAGGAAGAGGGATGGGGAGGAGAGATCCCACAGTAGGAAGGGGGATGGGGAAGAGAAATCCCACAGGATGAAAGGGGGATGGGGAGGAGAGATCTCACAGGAAGGGGGGGGGGTTGTATGGAAAAGACATCCCACAGGAAGATGAGGAAAGAGTAATGGAGAGCCTACAGGAGGAATGGGGATGGGGGCGAGATTCTAAAGAATGGAAGAGGGACTGGGATGACAGGTCCCACAGGAGGATTCCAAGGGTAAACGATAATCCTACAAGACAAGAGGATGCAGATATTTTTTGTACGTGTGTGTTGGGTCTGAACAGAGGCCCAGAGGAGATGCGCCCTCGCTCTTTGCGTATCTGGAAGTGAGCAAAGTCACACACGGGGAAGGGCAGGGGTGGACAATCTCACAATGGTATTTCTTTCCTTCTCACTGGGACAGTCTGCTGACGGTCTCTTGTCCCTCACCGGGAAGGGGGTGTAAATCTCTGACCCACCTGCTGCAGTCAGTGTCGGTCTGGATGTCAGTAACAGTGAGAAGGAACATTGTCAATGGACGTGTCACAGGCAGCGAGAAACACGGCCATTCCTGTGATTTACTACCATTAAACCAATGGCCGTTGTTCACTGATCTGATGAAGTCTCCAACATCCCTTCACAAGGAACCACAGAACCCTCCTGTCCTTGGAGAATTACTGACTGACCCATTGGGCATTTGTCGCAATTCCTCACAATCTGATTTACTACAAATTTACCAAAATTCCTTTACGTTGAAACAACACGATGAGACAGTTTCACAGTTCAGAGTGAGAGATAAACTAGGTTACCTCAACTCCTGGCACTTGTGCAGCCTGGGTCCCAGCCGCTGGATTCCTTCACACTGAATGTGACAGTTCCCCAGGTCGAGGCGTTTTATTGTATCACAGAGTCCGATGACATGAGACAGGACCGCGCAGTCAATCGGGGTCAGTGTCATTTCACTGAATGAAAGTGTTTTCACAGATCCCAGTACGGCCTGAGCCAGTCCGCGATTCTGAGACTCAAACAGGTAGTGCAATGCGTTCAGGAGGCTCCTTTTACCAGCTTTACTCCATGTGTTTCCACTCTGGCGTTTAACCTCCTCCTTCACCCAGTCAATCACCCGGCAGGTTGTTTGATGAGGAAATGGGCCCAGAAACTCCTCCAGGCCCCGAGCTGTCATTGGGGAGGAGAGACCAGCAACAAAACGGAGAAATACCTCAAATCGCCCATCTGTCGTGCTGTGGACTTCTGTAAGGAATTTCAGGATATCCCCGGAATGTGGATTCAGGAATTGTGCGACTGCAGCTACAAACTCTTGGATGGTGAGGTGTGGGAATGTGTACACCACGCTCTGGGCAGAATCCTCTCTCTCCAAAAGCTCCATCAGGAACCCGGACAGGAACTGCGAAGGCCGCAAATTGTAGTTGATCAAATCTCCATCTGTAAACACAATCTTCTTCACGGACACTCCTCTGAAGGCCATCTGACCAACCCTGAGTAACACATCACGGGGGTTCTCAATCTCACGGCCGTGGTTTTTCAGGATGTTGTAAATATAGTAGGAGTACAGTTGGGTGATGGTCTTGGGAACTCGCAGTGGGTCCCTGACTCTTTGTGTGAAGAAGGGGCCCAGTGCCAGTGCGAGGATCCAGCAGTAGGAGGGGTTGTAGCTCATGGTGTACAGGATCTCGTTCTCCTTCACGTGTTTGAAAACAGCTTCCGCCACTGTCTGATCTTCAAAATGTCTGATGAAATATTCCTTCCGTTCCTCACCAACAAATCCCAGGATTTCAGCCCAGACACTGATCTCTGCCTTTTCCAATAAATGTAACGCAGTGGGGCGGGTGGTCACCAGCACTGAACTCTCTGGGAGCAGCTTGTGCTGGATTAAACTGTACACAATGTCAGACACGTTGCACTTGAATTCAGGATCTGTGCATGTGTACTGTAATTCTGTGTCTCTCCGACCATCAACAAAGTTGATTTTGTCCTTGAATTCATCCAATCCGTCGAATATGAACAGCAGTCCCTCTGTGTGTTTCCAGACCTCTCCCAGGATATTCCCAAAGTAGGGATAATGATGCAAAATCAGTTCTTTCAGGTTTATTCTGCAGTTAATGGTGTTTAAATCCCGGAATTTGAAACTGAAGACAAACTGGAATTGTTGGTATATCTTCCCCGTGGCCCAGTCATAAACAATCTTTTGTACCATTGTTGTTTTCCCAATACCTGGGACTCCAGCCACTGCGGCGGACATCCCAGATTTGTTTCTAAAGACAGATCTTTTCAATTTTTGAACAAAGCTCTTCTTGAATAACTGATCAGTCCGGATTTTTTCCAGCTTACCACGGAGATCTTTTTCTCTCCACTCCTCGTGGTCTCTGCCTCTTGCCAGCAGCTCATGTTCCACCAGTGTCCGATCTCGAACAGTAGAAATGACCGTGAGCTCAGCGTATCGATTAACCAGCTGGAAAACCTTCACCTTCTCCCTCATCAGGATCGTGTTCACTCTCAGTTTTTCAGTCTGTGTCCGCAGAGTCTCCATGTGTTTCCTTCGAACATCTTATGACGGACAGAAATAGGTTGTCAGTGCCTGATCTGATGAACATGGAGCTCACAACATATTTTATTTAATAAAAAAACTACTCGTTAAAAACACTGTTTGTGTGAAATCGGGTGATCAGAGATTACAGTGTCTGAAAATGAACGATTCTGATCAGATTCAGATTCGCTGTTAAAGGCTCCACTCTCCCCTCTGTTGGTAGTTTGCAGATTCCCCGGTGTTCCAGCGAGCACCAAGTGCACACGTGATTCTGGAGAGGAGAGTGTTGTGTGGAGCGGGTGGTTTCACTGCTTTCACTGCTCAGCTTCTGCTCAACTGTGCAACCCTGCAGAGGGTAACGGTGGGGGAGGGGGAATTTACTTGCTCTAATGACTTTTACTTTTCTGACAATGGACCCCATGTTCTTGACACTCCTTTAGGATGAAGCTGTCAGTACTGAGCCACAGAAAAGGAACATAATTTCAGTTTCCTTTTCCAGGCTGAGCCAGTCACGATGTAACACACCCCGCACTGGTCTACAGTCTCGTATTCTCTGAGGAGCTGGTCCATGAACTCAGGCAATTCCCCGATGATACGCGGAAGAGCAGGAAGCTGAAGAGGAAGGCAGTGGGAATAGGGAACTCTAAAGTCAGGAGGGCAGGTAGGCGATTCTGTGGACACCAATGGTACTTTGCCTCTCAGGTGCCATTGTCCGAAATGTTTCTGGTCGGGTCCACAATATCCTGAGAAGGGAGGTTGAGCAGCCAGAAGTCGTGACAAACATTCGTAACAACGACATAGGAAAAGCAAAGGGAGGAGGTCTGGAAAACTGAACACAGGGATTAGGAAAAAAGCTGAGGAACAGGACCTCAAAAGTAGTGATCTCAGGATTGCTGCCTGTGCCACCCGACAGTGGCAATAGGAATAGAATGAGGTGGCAGAGAAATGTGTGGCAGAGCATTTGGAGCAGGGGGCAGGAATTCAGATTTCTGGATAATTGGGACCACTTCCGGGGCAGGTAGGACCTGTTGGCACAAAAGGCACGGGTTGCACGTGAATCCGATGAGGACCAATATTCTTACGGGCAGATTTACTGGAGCTGTTGGGAGTGTTTTAACCTAAAATGGCCGGGGGACTGGAACTAGGACGATAAAGCTGTGGATAAACCAGCAGGTTTACAAGTAGATGATGGGTTTAACATGAATGTAAGGAAGGACAAGCCAATGACTGGGTTCAAATACAGACAGAGCAAACTGTTAAATTGTACCACATCCACAACATTCAAAAGGGCAGAGATGCAGGACTAAACTCATTGCACTTAAATGCACGCAACATTCAGAATAAGGTGGACGAACTTTTGGCACAATTAGAGATTGGTCGGTATGACGTCGTGGGCATCACCATGTCGTGGTTGAAAGAAGACCATAGCTGGGAGCTTAACGTTAAAAGATTTATGTCTTATCGAAAGGACAGGCAGGAAGGCATAGTCGGTGGTGGTGTGGCTGTGTTCGTTCAAGATGGAATCACATCTTGATAAAGAAGTTACATGGGGTTAGAGAATGTTGAATCTTTGTGGGTGGAGAAAAGAAACTACAGGGGTTAAAAAAAGCTTTATGGGAATCTTATATTGGCCTGCAAATAGTAGCGAAGGTGTGGGGTTGAGATTGCAAAGGGAGCTGGGAAAGGCGTGTCATCAAGGTGATGACATAATTCAATATGCACGGGGAATTCGAAAATCCAACAAACTAGTCTTTTTGAAACTACTCAGGAAAATTCTGTCTTTGATTGGGTGTTATGTAATAGCTCGGATCTTATAAGGGAGCTTAATGTAAAAGAGCCCTCAACTGGTAGTGATCATAATATGAGTGAATTCATACTGCAGTTTGAGAGGGAGAAGCATAACTTATGGTATCAGTATCACTTTGGAATAAAGTGAATTACAGAGGCACGAGAGGGAAGCTTTCCCAGGTAGATTGGAGAAGCATAACTTATGGTATCAGTATCGCTTTGGAATAAAGTGAATTACAGAGGCACGAGAGGGAAGCTTTCCCAGGTAGATTGGAGAAGGATACCAGTGGAGATGACGGCAGAGCAGAGATGGCTGAAGCTTCTGGGAATAGGTCACAAGTTGCAGGATAGGTATGGCCCACGGAGGAAGAAGTTCTCAAGTGTCACGTGCAGGCAAGCATGGTTGACAAAGGAAGTTAAGGACTGCATAAAAGCCAAGGAAAGGGCATGCAAGATAACAAAAGTGAGGGGAAGTTGGATGAATAGAAAACTTTTAAAATCCAACAAAAGGCAACTAAAAAAGCGATAAGATGGGAAAAGATTAAATATGGGGGCAGAAAAGCCAATAATATAAAGCAGGATAATAAACACTTTTTTCAGTTATATGAAGAGTAAAAGGGAGATGAGAGTTTATACTGGAACACTGTAAAATGATGTTGGTGAGATAGTAATGGTGGACAAACAAATGGCAGTATAACTTAATGTATACTTTGCATATATCCTCTCTGTGAAAGACGCTAGCAACATGCAGTGGTCTGCGAGTGACAGGCAGTAAGAGTGAGTGCCATTGCTATTTCAAAAGAAAAAAGTTCTCAAGGTGCAAAGTCACCTGGGTCAGATGGACTACACCTTAGAGTCCTGAGAGAGGTTGCTGAAGAGATGACGGATGGATTGGTCATGATGTTTGAAGAATCACTTGATTCGGGCATGGTCCCAGAAGACTGGAAGATTGCAATTAGTCTTTAAGAAGGGAGGATGGCAAAAGAAGGAAAATTATAGGCCAGTTAGCCAAACCTCAGCGACTGGGAAAGAGTTGGAGTCTCTTACTGAGGTTGAGGTTTCGAGGTTCTTTGAGACTAATGACAAAATAAGTTAGCAATGGTTCTGTTAGATTTCACGGTGGAAGTAAGAAGCAGGCTGGACTAAGGAGAGTCAGTGGTTGCCATTTACTTGGATTTTCAGAAAGCATTTGATAAGCTGCCGCACACGAACCTGCTAAACCAGATAAAAATCTATGACGTCACAGGAAAGATACTGGCCCGTGTAGCGGTGTGGGATTGAGATTGCAAAGGGAGCTGGGAAAGGCGTGTCATCAACATGATGACATATTTCAATTTGCACGGGGAATTAGAAAATCAAACAAACTAGTTTTATTTGAGACTACTCAGGAAAATTCTGTCTTTGATTGGGTGTTATGTAATTGCTCGGATCTTATAAGGGAGCTTAATGTAAAAGAGCCCTCAACTGGTAGTGATCATAATATGAGTGAATTCATACTGCAGTTTGAGAGGGAGAAGCATAACTTATGGTATCAGTATCGCTATGGAATAAAGTGAATTACAGTGGCACGAGAGGAAAGCTTTCCCAGGTAGATTGGAGAAGGATAACTTATCGTATCAGTATCGCTTTGGAATAAAGTGAATTACAGAGGCACGAGAGGGAAGCTTTCCCAGGTAGATTGGAGAAGCATAACTTATGGTATCAGTATCGCTTTGGAATAAAGTGAATTACAGAGGCACGAGAGGGAAGCTTTCCCAGGTAGATTGGAGAAGCATAACTTATGGTATCAGTATCGCTTTGGAATAAAGTGAATTACAGAGGCATGGGAGGGAAGCTTTCCCAGGTAGATTGGAGAAGGATACCAGTGGAGATGACGGCAGAGCAGAGATGGCTGAAGCTTCTGGGAATAGGTCACAAGTTGCAGAATAGATACGGCCCACGGAGGAAGAAGTTCTCAAGTGTCACGTGTCGGCAAACATGGTTGACAAAGGAAGTTAAGGATTGCATAAAAGCCGAGGAAAGGCCATGCAAGATAACAAAAGTGAGGGAAAGTTGGATGAATAGAAAACTTTTAAAATCCAACAAAAGGCAACTAAAAAAGCGATAAGAAGGGAAAAGATGAAATGTGAGGGCAGAAAAGCCAATAATATAAAACAGGATAATAAACACTTTTTTCAGTTATATGAAGAGTAAAAGGGGGGTGAGAGTTGATACTGGAACACTGGGAAATGATGTTGGTGTGATAGTAATAGTGGACAAACAAATGTCAGAATAACTTAATGTGTACTTTGCATATATCTTCACTATGGAAGATGCTCAGCATGCAGTGGTCTGCGAGTGACAGGCAGTAGGAGTGAGTGCCATTGCTATCACAAAAGAAAAAAGTTCCCGGCATACTGAAAGCCCTTAAGGTGCAAAGTCACCTGGGCCAGATGGGCTACATCCCAGAGATCCGAGACAGGTTGCTGAAGAGATGACGGATGGATTGTTCATGATCTTTGAAGAAACACTTGATTCGGGCATGGTCCCGGAGGACTGGAAAATTGCTATTGTCGCTCTAGTCTTTAAAAGGGGGAAAGGCAAAAGAAGGAAAATTATAGTCCAGATAGCTAAAACTCGGCGATTGAAAAGAATTGGAGTCTTTAATTAAGGTTGAGGTTTCGAGGTACTTGAGACTAATGAGAAAATAAGTCAGCAATGGTTCTGTTAGATTTCACGGTGGAAGTAAGAAGCAGGCTGGACAAAGGAGAGTCAGTGGATGCCATTTACTTGGATTTTCAGAAAGCATTTGATGAGGTGCCGCACACGAACCTGATTAACCAGATAAAAATATATGACGTCACAGGAAAGATACTGGCACGTGGAGCGGAATTGCTGACAGGCAGCAGACAGCGAGTGGGAATAAAAGGGGCCTTTTTCTGATTGGCTGCCAGTGACTGGTGTGCTCCTCAGGGATCAGTATTGGGACCGCAGCTTTTCAGATTGTTTGTCAATGATTTAGATGATGGAATAAATGTATTTGTGGCAAAGTTTGCGGATGATACAAAGATAGGTGGAGAGGTAGGTACAGCGATTGCAACAGGACAGAGGCCGACGGGAATGTCTGTTTATCAAACTCATAGAGGCCTCCGGGTACAGATCCCGAGACCGGAAAAGTGCCGGGTGTTGTGACAAATGCAAATTGCTTCCTGTCCTCCAGACACAGCAACAAAAACCTGTCTCCCAGACTCTGACAGTCTCTAAGCAGGCCTCTAAAGAGATGTATTCAGACTCTCAGTGTGAAATAACAACAAAAACCTGTCTCCCAGACTCTGACCATCTCTAAAGAGGCCTCTTAAGACACGTATTCAGACTCTCAGTGTGAAATAACAACAAAAACCTGTCTCCCAGACTCTGACAGTCTCTAAACAGGCCTCTAAAGAGACGTATTCAGACTCTCAGAGTGAAATAACAACAAAAACCTGTCTCCCAGACTCTGACAGTCTCTAAACAGGCCTCTAAAGAGACGTATTCAGACTCTCAGAGTGAAATAACAACAAAAACCTGTCTCCCAGACTCTGACAGTCTCTAAACAGGCCTCTAAAGAGATGTATTCAGACTCTCAGTGTAAAATAACAACAAAAACCTGTCTCCCAGACTCTGACCATCTCTAAACAGGCCTCTAAAGACACGTATCCAGACTCTCAGAGTGAAATAACAACAAAAACCTGTCTCCCAGACTCTGACAGTCTCGAAACAGGCCTCTAAAGAGATGTATTCAGACTCTCAGAGTCAAATAAAGACTTTAAGGTTTCCGTTCCATCGCTTACCTTCCAGATGCGGGGGCACTTCAGATAAACCCCGCTCGGTGTCCATGTAGGCGAATTGGCCGTCACCTGTTGAAACAGATTAACCTGCATGAAGTCTGTTCTGTGTAATACTGTAAATTCATCAGCATTTACATCTGTAACACACAGTGTATTGTTCACCGTACCTCGTTCCCGTATTTCATTCAATATTCTGCTCAGCTTCGGTAAATGGTGATGTAGTTTCACAAAGGATTCCCACATCACCCTGCGGGCCCCAGAGCCCTTCTCCATCACCAGGTCCAGGAGGAGTTTGGAAGCGCCCGCTCGGTTTCCCTTCTCTGCGAGCTCAGTCACGCTCTGTAATGAACAATGGGGAATATATTGAGGAACGGAGGGATGGGTTCAAATCTACCCTGAACATGGACTGACCCGGCACATTCTGCTCGTCACAGATCACTGACAGCAATTGTTCGTAGCAGGAAAAAGAATTTAAAAGAAGTTAGCGTGGCCAGTGATGACTTTCTGAACGCCACAGATTACGGGGTACTTATCCACTTGGCAAGGTTTAAAAGGAGCAGACATAGTGTGAGTGAGCCAGAGATAGGTAGGTTATTGAGGCTTTGTGTTAGAGAGGGTTCAGTGAGGAGAGGCGGAGGCTTGGGTAGATCTTGGGTAATATTTCCCTTCTCTGTTTCACTGTTAGAACAGTGGGAATGCCAGGCAGCATAGTGGGATGCTCTTCCTACAGGGTGCGGCAAGTCAGGGAGACCTCCAGTGTCCCTGACAACTGCACCTTCGGGAATTTCATCCAGCTGCAGCTTCTCACAGACCGTGCTGAGGAATTGGAGCTGGAGCTGGATAAACCCGGGATCACTCGGGAGACTGAGAGGTTGACTGACAGACTGTACAGGGAGGGAGCTATACCCAAGGCGCAGAACACAGGACACTGGGTGACTGTCAGGAGGGGGAAGGGAACAGGCAGCCACTACAGGAAACTCCTTGTAACAGGTATACGGCTTTCTGTTTCGGGGTATGGCCTCGCACAGGAAAGACATGGTGATTATGCCTCTGGCTCTGAGTTTGGCTTTGTGACTCAGAAGGGATGAGAATTGCTGATCTGCACTGACAGGGGGAATTCAATGGTCAGGAGAACAGACTGGAGATTCTATTTATGAGAACAGGATTTTTGGATGGTGTCTTGCCAAGGTCAGTGATATCTCGTATCGACTCTGAAACTTCCTTAAGGGCAGGATGAGCAGGTCTTGGTCCACGTTGGTACCAATGACACGAGTAGGAAGTGTGATGAGATCCTGCAAAGTGATACAGATCCGAAATTTCTTGAAAGTGTTATCGAAGGTAGATGGCGTTGTAAAGCTTTTCGGACATGGGGCTTCATAAATCAAAATATTGAATACAGAAGTTGGAATATTATGTTGAAGTTGATGTTGCAGAGGCTAATTTGAAGCAATGTGTACACCTACCTCCCGGAAGGATATCAATAAGATTGAACGAATGCAGAATAAAATACAGATTGTTACCAGGAGTTGAGGATCTGAGATATAGAGGAAGTGTGAATAGGTTAGGACATTATTCCATAGAGTGTAGGAGCACCATGAGAGATGTGAAAGAGATATACACATTTATAAAAGGTATAGAGAGAGTTATTGCGAAAATGCATTTATTACTGAGGTTGGGTGGGACTGGAATTAGAGATCATAGGGTAATGATGACAGGTGAAAGGCAATATGAGAGGGAACTTGTTCACTCAGAGGTTGCTGAAGAGCGCGGAACGTGCTGCCATCTTAATTAGTCGATGTACATTCGAGTTGATTATTTAAGATCAGTTTGGATAGGTTCATTCAATGGGGGAGTTATGGACGTCACCAATCCGGGTTCAGTTCAATGGGACGAAGCAGATAATAAGTCGGTGTGGACGAGATGGGCAGAAGGGCCTGTTGCTGTACTGTAGGGTTTGATGACTATGACTAGGTGAAACTATGGCCGGGTCACTGTTGATTTTCGCCAGGGTAATCCCTGGTAAACCGCAGCAGCTTCACCCTTCACTGCCAGGCTCCATGAGGGGTCCAGTGTCAGCCAACAGCTGGAAACTGGCAGGGAGGAGCAGCCAGCAAACTCAGGACTATTGTGCGTGTGTGACAGACCAAAGCCAACCGGTGGTAATGTTGAGTAAGAAGTTTGGACTGAAATTGTCAGCTGCCTCACGTGGAATGTCGTGTTCAGTATGGTGTCTGGCTCTTCACTAATATTCATTCTGGGTGGCAATAGGTGAACGCACTCCAGTAGCACGAGGACCATTGGAAAGCTGTTTCTTTGTAATTCTATGTTAGCTGTAGATGTTTAGAATATTTTCAGTGGCACTAATGTTGCACTTCCCATGTTAACAGTATATGCTGTGGTAATTACAAACTCAAATTGGAACAGTCACAAGGAACAGAAGGTAACAGAAACATGAGGCATGTTGGGATATTGATCAAAATAAGAGTCAACAGTTCAAACGAGAGACGATAGTCAGTGTTGCCTGAGTTGAAAATGGGGTTGAAGGTAGACTGAGAATGAGCTGAGAAATAAGTCACTATATATTTGATTTGTGAGAAACCCGTGGGTCATCAGGAGAACACATTGATGAATGGCCACTAAGGTCGAACATTGGGAACATGGTGTGATGTCAGAGAGAGTGGTGTAAAGTGGTTTTCTGTCCACTTGCAATGTCCGTCAAGTGTCACATCACTAAATTCACAAGTCAATCATTGCCTGTATCCTAATCTGTCTATAAATGAATGTGATCAGAAAACTGGAGAGAGACTTGTATTGGTGAATAACGGTTCAGGGTTTCCGCAGATGAAAACTCTTTTCTTGATGTTCACCACAAGCATTACAGGATTTTCACTGCCCAGAGGTGCCGTTACACCGGTTCTGTCGGTCTGTGATAGATTCTGTAGAATCTACACTCAGTCTATGTTCCTCCCACTTACGTGATACTCTGGCCCGGTGAAGTGATCCTCGCCCATTAACATGGAGCCGACTTCCTCCACACCCTCCTCAATCGCCTGCTGCAGTCGCTCCATGTAGAATCTCGTCAACTGGAACAGTTGGTGATCCTCACAATTTGACAGGAAGGCGGAGATGGCGGAGTTCAGATCTGTAGTCGGTCATAGAACATAAAATAGTAGATGTACCATGTGTATGCAGACACGATGCCAATTTAAACCAATCCCATCTGCAGGAACACGGTCAATGTCCCTCCGTTCCCGGCCTACTCATGAGTTCAAACGCCTCTCAGATGATGCTGAGTATCTGTTTCCAGTCCCTCCCTCAGCAGCTCATTCCAGACACCAATCACTCTCTGTGGAAAACATGCATCCTAAATCCCCTTTAAACTTTACCATCTAAACTTAAACCTGTTACCTCAGGTTTTTGTGTTGAAACTCGTCTACACCCTCTACAGACCCTCCACATCATACTAGATTTGTGCACAATACTGAAATTGTCTCTTAACCAACGTGTATCCAGTTACAGTCTAACTTTAACAAATACCTCAACTCATCGTTAGCACACTACCAATTGTGTTGCCACCTTCAGGGAGCTGTGCATACCCATCACAAGACCCGACAGTACATCAATCTTATTATCAGTCCCAACATTCACTGTGCACATTGCTCGAGAATTTGATTTCTCAAAATGCAACTTCTCACATTTACCCGAATTATCTGTACTTGGTGACTCTCTGTTCCTATTTCTAACTGGATGCTGAACACTTTGACAACAGTCCCAAATTTATTCAACTCCTCCAACTCTGTAAATCAACGAATAAGTCCACCCAGTATATCATATGATTAACCTATTTGATTCACACACATGACGCATGGTGAAACAATGATCCTTGCGGACACGACTGGTCACAGACCTTCAGCCAGAACAACGCTCCTCTAGTGCTGACTCCATTTTATGTACCCAGGACGACTTTGAAATCAATTTACAGATTCTCAGCCCGAAACGTTGAAGGTTATTTTTTCTCTATAGGTGCTTCCTGACATGTTGAGTTCCTCCAGCATTTTGTACGGTGTCCTCTCCATTTATTATTTTGTTTTACTTTAATCCTATTCGCCAAGGTCATTTCATTGCTTCAGTAGCCCCCCCCCCCGATTCCCTGTGTACAATTTCTCTTGTTCACTGTCTCCTGCACCCAGCCCGTCCTCCCTCAATATAACGTTCTTTAACTCGGCCACAGAAAACAGACACCGGAAACTCCCCTTACCTCCATTGTGCAACAACCCGTTAATCTGGGGAGAATTCACCACTGCCCTTCCAAACAGAAAACAACATCTGTTTCTCTCAATGGCTGTCGGAGGCATTTCCCACATCAGGGCGTACCAAATGCTGACGGAAATTCTGTCTGTTCCCTTGACTGTTACATTGCCCGCTGTTGTATTCCTGTCTGAGTGTTACCTTATTCAGGGGCTCCTTCTTCTTTCACTCAGGTGAAGATTTGTGTGGTGAGGGGAGTGATTCGATCATTCCCCTTGTTATGCCCTTGCCCTGGACCTGGTGAATTGTTCCAATGCTCATGGAAGCTTTACCAGTTGGAACAATGACCCCGTTTGATGGTACTTTCTCTCTGCCCCTTTATCGCCCAAGTTTATCCCTCTGAATTATTGACGATTTGACTACACGTGTACCATGATGACAGAGTTTTAATGAGAAAGAGGCCAGTGAGCATACCTGTGTCCATTCTGACTCTGTCGTTGGTTGATTACCGTCTGCTTGTCTGACGTCTGCGTGGAAGAAAGCCCCACCTGCTGGCAATGACCTGAATTACACAAATAAAAAAGTATGATTCAGTTACACTGTCCTTCAAATTTAAAACACTTTTGTAAGGTCACTGCTCACTCTCCGACATTCCAGGGAGTAAATGGAGATTGGTACAAAGACATCCAACTGGACACAAATTTCAAGAAGATCGCAAGGAAATATAAGGAAACTTACTTAAAGGAGTGATGCAGTGAAGCTGAAGAAGCCAAAAGAATTGGGAAAAAAGAAGAGATCTGTTGCAGAAAATTAGAGAAATCAAAGCAACATTTCATGTAAAATGAGCATAGGAAATGACAAAGAAGGGAAGGACCTTACAGAAGCAAAGGACATCAAAGGGAAATGGCAGGAACACACAGAAGAATTGCAGAAAGATCCGACAGCGAAGACACCTGCAATGACTCCCTCATCGATCTAGAGCCAGACATTCTGGAAAGTGAAGTTGAATGGGCGACAGAAAACATTGCCAATAATAAGGCTGCAGGATGTGACAGGATTTCAGTAAAATTGTTAAAAATTCTAAAAGGTGATGCTGTAAAAGTATTGCATGCAATTTTCCAGCAGATCTGGGAAAATATAAACAATGACTTTCAGGCTGGATTAAGATCCGTTTTTATCCCAATACCCAAGAACAGAAATGTAAAGTATTGTTCAAATTACCGGAAGTTTTCACGTGCTAGAAAGGTAATGCTAAAGATCGTGCAAGCAAGACCCGAGCAATATATGGAACACGAACTGCCAGATAGAAGCTGCTTTTAGAAGAGGCAGAAGCACCAGAGACCAAATTGCTAACCTACGCTGGATAATGGAGAAATCACGAGAATTTCAGAAAAGTATTCATCTATGTTTTATTGACTACTCTAAAGCCTTCAGCAGTGTGGTCCATAATAAACTATACATTTGTTCTGCCTTATGAGAAACTTGTACAAAGATCAAGAAGCAACAGTTAGAACGACACAGAACAACAAACTGGTTCAAGATTTGGCAAGGAGTATGACCAGGCTGCATACTGTCACCCTGTTTGTTTATTTTTTTCCAATTTATTTATTTATTAAATTTTTAGAAAATTACAAAGAATAAATGTGATGATAAAATAGTAAGAAAAAGAAAAATAATATTAACCCCCCCCCCTTAACCCCTATCTAAAGAAAGAAAAAAAAGAAGAGAAAGAATGCCTGGATATCGGAGGATCCCCACATGCTCCATGGAGTTCAAAATAATTTTAATATTTATTTTTACTTTCCCCAATTACTTTATAATTTTATCTTCAAAGGACCTATGTATTTAATCCTATCTTTCGTAGGTATGGGAGCCAAATTTTCAAAAAATATATCATATTCATTTCTTAGATTATATGTAATTTTTTCAAGTGGAATACAACTATATATTTCATTATGCCAACAATCCATAGTTAAATATAAATCAGATTTCCAAGTAACTGCGATAACTTTTTTGGCTACTGCCAATGCAATTTTTATAAGTTTTTTCTGATACTTATTCAAGTTTCGGTATTGTCCCTTCAATATCTCCTAATAAAAATAATACTGGACTATGTGGGAGTTGTACTCCAGTAATTTGTTCCAATAAAAGTCTCAGATTTATCCAAAATGGTTGAATTTTAAAACAAGACCAAGTAAAATGTAAAAAAGTACCAATTTGCTGATTACATCGAAAACATTGGTCAGACATATTTGAATTAAATCTATTTATTTTCTGTGGTGTTATATATAATTGATGTAAAAATTATATTGTATTAATCTAAGTCAAACATTTATTGTATTTATCATACTATCAGAACATAATCTTGACCAACTTTTTCCATCAATTTTAACATTCAAATCAGATTCCCATTTTTGTCTTGATTTATGAATTCCTTATTTAATTGTCTGTTTTTGGATCAAATTATACATACAAGATGTAATTTTTTTAATTTTTCCTTCTTGAATTAATATTTCTATTTCACTAGGTTTTGTCATCAACATTGTTTGACCCAGCTTTTCTCATAAATAAGCCTTTAATTGAAAATAACAGAAAAGAGTGCTGATTGATATTTGATATTTATTTTTTAATTGATCAAACAACATCAATATACCTCCTTCAAAATGATCACCTATATATTTAATCCCCTTTTGGAACCAATTATATAAATGTTAATTATCCATTGTAAAAGGAATAAGCCTATTTTGAATTAAAGTTCTTTTTGCTAATAAAGATTTCTTTATCTCATCGTCCATATTTACCTTATTCCATAAATCAATCAAGTGTCTTAATATAGGAGATTCTTTTTTTTCCCGTATCCATTTGGATTCCCATTTATATATAAAATCTTCTGGTATGTTTTCTCCTATCTTATCTAATTCTATTCTAATCCATGCCGGTTTTTTTTTCATCAAAAAAAGACGCAATAAATTAAGTTGATTTGCTTTATAATAATTCTTAAAATTTGGAAGTTGTAACCCTCCTAAATCAAATTTACATGTCAATTTTTCCAATGATATTCTTGACATCTTTCCTTTCCAAAGAAATTTCCTTACATATTTATTCAGTTCTTGAAAAAAACTTCTGAGGTAATTGTATTGGTAAAGTTTGGAATAAATATTGCAATCTAGGAAATATATTCATTTTTACAGCATTAACTCTACCTATTAATGTTATTGGTAACATCGCCCATTTATCAAGATCCTCTTTTATTTTATTTAATAATGGCAAATAATTTTGTTTATATATATGTATTTTTTACATCATTATCAACTCTAATACCTAAATATTTTATCCCATTTATTGACCATTGAAATTGAGTTACTAATCGACATTGATTATAATTTCCTTCGGTAAGGGGTAAAATTTCACTTTTATCCCAATTTACTTTATACCTTCATACTTTCCATATTCTTCCAATCTAAAAGATAATCTTTGCAAAGATTGCAATGGGTTTGTTAAATAAATCAAAACATCATCAGCAAATAAATTAATCTTATATTCTTCTTGATTAACTCTAAAGCCCCCAATGTCTGAATCTGTTCTGATTAATTCAGCTAATGGTTCTGTTGCCAATACAAATAAAGCAGGTGATAATGGACAGCCTTGTCTAGCTGACACCGTTAAGCAAAATGGTGTTGAAATCTGACCATTTGTAACTACTTTAGCTTGAGGATTAGTATTTAAGGTTTTAATCCATTGTATAAAGGATTTTCCTAACTCATATTTTTCCAATACCTGAAATAAAAAATCCCATTCCAATCTATCAGGTGCTTTTTCTGCATCCAAAGCAACTGCCACACACATTTCCTCTCTTTTTTGTGCCAAATGAATTATACGAAGTAACCGGGTTATATTATCCATTGATTGTCTGTTTTTAATAAAACCTGTTTGATCCATATGTATTAATTTTGGTAAATATTTAGATATTCTATAGATAAAATGTTTGCTATTATTTTATAATCTGTATTCAACAAAGAAATAGGCCTATATGATGTTGGTTCTAAAGGATATCTCTTTTTTTGGCAATACACTTATGATCACTGTTAAAAAAGATTGTGGGAGTTTATGCATTCTTTCCACTTGATATATTAATTCCATAAAAGGAGGAATTAATAAATCTTTAATTTTTTAAAAAATTCAGGAGGAAAACTATCTTCTCCTGGGGATTTATTACTCTGAAGTGATCCTAAAGCTTCTTCAACCTCTTTTAATGTAAAGGGCATATCTAATCCTTTCTGTTCTTCCAAATTTAATTTTGGAAGGGTTATTTGTGATAACAATTTATCTATCTCAGCAATCTTATTTTGTGATTCTGATTGATGTAGTTCAGTATAAAAAATTTTTAAAGTTTCATTAATTTCTAAAGGTTTATAAGTAACCTTATTTACACTTGTTCTAATTGGATTTATTGTTTTAGAAGCCTGTTCTGTTTTCAACTGCCAAGCAAGAATCTTATGTGATCTTTCACCTAATTCGTAATATTTCTGTTTAGTTCTCATAATTACTTTTTCTGTACGATATGTCTGGAGTGTATTATATTGTAGTTTTTTATTAACAAGTTGTCTTCATTTTTCTTCTGTCATATATCTTTCTTGAGATTCTTTTTCTAACTTTATGATATCTTTCTCCAATTGATCTATTTCTGCCATGTATTCCTTCTTAATTTTAGATGTATAACTTATAATCTGACCCCTTAAATATGCTTTCATCGCTTCCCATAATAATTTTATCCTCAATTGAATGTAAATCTGTATCAAAAAAATTGAATTTGTTTTTTCATAAAATCACAAAAATCTTTACGTTTTAATAAAATGGAATTAAATCTCCATCTATAGATCGATTCCTCCTTGTCCGTCATTATCATTGTCATTATCAAGGGGGAATGATCTGACAGTATTCCTGCTTTATATTCCACACTTTTCACTCTGTCCTGAATATTTTTTGATAATAAAAAAAATCAATCCTTGAGTAAGTTTTATGTCTATTTGAATAAAATGAATAATCTCTTTCTCTTGGATTAATTTTTCTCCATATATCAATCAGGTTTAAATCTTTCATTAATGATAAAGTTAGTTTTATTACTTTTGATTTTGTAGCAACTTTAGTTGACCTATCCAAAACTGGATCTAAACAAAAATTAAAGTCTCCACCTATTAATATTTTATCATGTGCATCAGCCAAGTTCAAAAAACCTTCTTGTATGAATTTTGCATCATTTTCATTTGGTGCATAAATGTTCATAAAAGTCCATAATTCTGAAAAAATTTGACAATGTATAATCACATATCTCCCCACAGAATCAATTACTACATTTTGTATTTTAATTGGTAAAGTTTTATTAACCAAAATTGCAACTCCTCTCGATTTTGAATTAAATGAAGCTGCAATGACATTTCCAACCCAATCTCTCTTTAATTTCTTATGTTCTGTTTCTGTTAAATGTGTTTCTTGTAAAAAAGCTGTATCTCCTTTCATTTTCTTAATATATGTTAAAACTCTTTTTCTTTTCACAGGTCCGTTAAGTCCATTAACATTAAAACTTAAAAAAATAAGTAAATTAATCATTCATAATACCTTGGGAACTCTTTGAAATTCTCCATGTTTCTATGAGTCTCTCCCCAACCATCCAGGCAAAAAAGAAAAATAGAAAAAAGGTAACTAATATATAAGGGAAAAAAAAACCCATTAATGTTGCGAATAAAAAATAACACAACATTACACCCCCATTTAACGGGTCATGGCAATTGCCATGATTGTACACGTGAAACTCGCAGCCATCGATCAGGAGCTCCTCCAGCTTCCCCGCAAAAAAAAAGAAAATATATTAGTGAAGAAAAAAAAGAAAATAATTAATGTCTCTACTCCCAATTAATACTCCTCAACTATTTTTGTTTTCCTTATAAATGTCCGTCAAGTCCAACCTTATTTCAGTCTTCATCATTAGTCCACTTCATTTCTATAATTCTTTAGTCCTCTTCGTGGATATCAGGTAATTCTTGTACAAATTTCTCCGCTTTCCGGTAGTCAACGAAAAATCTTCTTTCTTCGTTATCCAGGAAAATGATCAATTTTGCTGGGTAGCTCAATAAAAATTTATAGCCCTTTTCCCATAAAGATTTTTTCACTTGATTAGATTCCTTCCGCCTCTTCAGAAGATCGTAACTTATGTCTGGATTTTAAAAAAAACTCTTTTCCCTTCTATTATCAATGGCCCATTTCTCTTTTTAGCACCTTGAGTAGCTGCCTTCAAGATCATTTCTTTATCTTGGTACCTGAAGCGTTTTATCAAAATTGATCTTGGATTTTGATCTTGTTGAGGTCTTGGTCTTAAAGCTCTGTGTGCTCTTTCAATTTCAATTACTTGGCTTCCTTCTTTCATTTCCAAAATTTTCGGAATCCATTCTTGAAAGAATTTTATTGGATTTTCACCCACTGTACCTTCCATAAGACCAGCAATTTTAATATTATTTCGTCTACTAGAGTTTTCAAGCAAATCTATTTTTTCCAACATCCGTTTTCTTTCTATTGTCCAGGCAAGATTATTGTCTTCTATCTTATCTATTCTTTCAGTGTTTTCTTCCATTTCTTTAACTTTATAGCAGAACTTTATCCATCTTCTTTTGTTTTTCCACCACATTATCGAGTGTAGTCTGCATCCTTCTTATATCTGTTCTTATAGCTTTTAATTCATTCATCATATATATCAGGATATCTCTTATGTCTCCTTTAATCTCCTCCTTCTTTTCCTCTTCTTCATCCTCTGAATTTCCCAAAGAGTCTGTTTCTACTTCCAATCCACATCCAATTTCACTTCCAGCCGTAATTGGGATTTGTAGTTTTGTTAATATCTGTTCATTCATGCTTGTTTCTTCGCGCATGCGTTGTTCTTGCCGTTTCTTCTCAGAGACCGCCGACATTGCTGCAACTTCCTGTCCCGCATCATCAGAACTGCCATGCACTTCGCCGGGAGGAGATCCAACTTGAGTCCGAGGCTTCGCCGAGACGGTTAGGCCTTTTCCCCCGCCGATTTGCGCAGTCTTCGAAGTAGTAACTTTCTTCTGTTTCGGTTTAGGAGCCATATCCAAAAATAATCCTGAGTTGCTTATAAAAAGTTTCTAGTAGGTATTTATTAACTCCTCTTCATTTAAACCCTATTTCATTACTTTTTACGAGGGAGCTGGATTCCCAACGTCTCGACCCTACGTCATCACGTGACGCCCCCTCACCCATCTTATTTAATCTATATGCTGAACATATGAGGAATGCTGGTCCAGAGGACTCAAAATGTTGCAGTGAAAATTACCAGACAGAATATTAATAAATTCAGATATGCATGTGATACTATTCTAATGGCTGAAAGTGAGAATGATCTGAAGAAGCTTCTAATGAAAGTGAAAGAAGAAAGTGGAAAGCTGGCTTCTTGCTCAATATTAAGAAAACCAGCCAGTCCTATTAACTCTGTGGTAATAAATGGAAAGGAAATGGAAGCAGAGACGGATTTTTTCTTCCCTGGTTCAAAGATTTCTATAGATGGTAAATGTGATAGCCTTTTCAAATTTATTGGGTAGGAGAGCTATTTTGTTGCACTGCAGGGATCCTAATCCACCTGCTGCTTTTTTCTGGCTCTCCTCCATTATGTTTTGTTTAAACTTGGAGAAAATTAGAAGTCGGACGTTTGATACATCTTTCAAATTTGAACAAACCTGGCCACCTTTTATTCAATATTTTCATACGATCTAATTTCTTTTCTTTTCTTTCTACCTCTGTGAAGTTTCAGATTTGACCAGGAGGACGTTTTCTTCTTTTTTTGTAATCTTGTCCTCAAATGGACTGCCCAGTCCTTTTTTTTTGTTTTAGGTTAGTTTTGTGTTTTTTTGCTCTTCTATAAATAGAACATTACCAGTCTTTTTTTGTATGAATTGTCAAGAGGAGTTGTGGTTCTCTGTTTTTATATTCTTGCTTCCTGCTATAATTCTCAACCTATTTAGCAATCCAGAACATGAATATACCCAACGATAGCCTCCACCACTGTTTGTGGTGACAAATTCCACAGATCAAGCAACCTTTGGCTGAAGTAATGTCTCTCATCTCAGTTTTAAAGTGATGTTTCTTTATTCTGAGGCAGCACTCTCAGATCCCACACTCTCCGTCTAATCCAGACACCCTCTCCACTCCCACTGCATCCAGACTTGTTGTTACTGAGTTGGTAAATAATCACCCCCGTCCTAACTTCAACCCCCCCCCCCCCACCCACCAACCCTAGAGTTTGAGGGCGGGGGTTGATTTACTTTTCTGCTGGTTTGGCACACCATTGTGGCTGAAGGGCCTGTTCCTGTGATGTACTGTTCCATGTTCTGTTCCATCTTCAGCATTTTGAGTTTCTGTTTGACTCCCACTGGCAGATAGACATGTGACAGTGAGGGGGAATATCCAAATGTGAATTGAATTCTGAAACCCCGGTCTATTTGTACTGGCGCAAACACAAAACAGCGTATTTAATCACAGCCTCTCCCTGTGATGGATGGAATGGGAACTCATTCTCTGCTTTGCCTCCAAAGAGACTTCAGAACCAAACATCTGAGCACAGAACAGAAATACCCGCTCAACAGCTCATAAACCCGGACAACTTGATTCCCTGATTCATTTTATCTGGGTCAAGACATGTGTGGTAACCCAGGATCCAACCTCAGAGGGTCACAGCCCACATCGAGAGCCTCGCACATCTTTTCCACATCTCACACTGAGAGATTCACACTAGCAATATCCAGCCCCCGGAGACGTCTGCTTCATTGCGGAAGGAGGAAGATCCAGCCGCTTCTGTAAAAGCACCAACGTAGAACGAAGCCCAGACACTGACAGTTCCATATTCCTGGAGCCTCCATCCCAAGATTGTATCTCAAGCACCAGCTCTCCCTGGGCTCTTTGCTGCCGGTAATATGCGGCAGTGTCTCAGCTAATCCCAGTTCAAAAACTTACACTCCCACACCAACCCGTGACAGAACTGGAGCCTGATGATCCTTTGTCTGGACGGGGATCAGCTGTAAAACATGGGCCTTGGATCACAAAGAGGGTGCTGATACATTTTAACTTGTTCCCACAGTTACATTGAACATAGTTCATTATTTTATTGAGTGCGGTGTAGCCCAGGTCAATTAACAGCCACTTTCCCCGTCGGGTAACAGGAACAAAATGTTTTAAATATAAAATTAAAAATATAGCACTGGAAACTCAGTGCAGGAGATTTCATTTTGTTTCTTTTGATGCAGAAACGATGACTAACTGCAAGATGTTTGACCCCCAGAACAGAATCGCATAAATACAATCCCTACAATCTTCTTAATTCCATCCCGGACAGGAAATGCTCAAAGCATCCTCGTATCTGAGGCCACTCTCTCTCCGCTGAGAGTCAGCAACCAGAGAGCGATAAACATGTTCAACACTCTCTGCAGCTCTGGTGAGCTGTTGCCCTGGTGACGGAGGAAGTGGCTCGCAAAGATAACCGAGCGGGGAAATAACAAACTCAGTGTGACACGTTCTCGGTTTCATTGTGACAAAGATGAACTGAACATTCAGCCATTTTGTAATGGTGATACTGAAATTCCAGCGGTTGTTTTTACCCCTTGGAGGTGCATTCAGTAAATCTCAATGTGGTTCCAACTCTACAGAGCTCTCAGTAGTGCAGCCGCTGGTCCAAAATAAATCGCAGTGTTGGATATGACCTATAAGTTATGTATAATGTAAATTAGATATGGCCCTAGTGGCTAAAGGGATGGAGAGAAAGCAAATACAGGGTTCTGAGTTGGATGATCAGCCATGATCATACTGAATGGTGGTGCAGGCTCGAAGGGCCGAATGACATACTCCTGCACCTATTTTCTATGTTTTCTATGACCAGTCTGCAATAAATGTCGATTATGTGTAGAAGTTTCAATTGAGATTCACAGAGCCCTTACAGCACAGACACAGGGTTGTTAAAGCCCATCCAGTCCGTGCCGTGTTCGGTGTGGTTCCATCCCCCTGCACCCAGACCACAGCCCTCTATACCTCCCTCATCTATGTACCTACCCAAACATCTCTCAAATACCACAATCGGACCTTCATCTCTTACATCTGCTGGGAACTTGTTCCGCATTCGCACCACCCACTGAGTGAAGTAGTTCTCCCTCAGATTACCCTTAAATGTGTCACTTTTTTGCCCTAAATCCATGATTTTACCCAACCTGAGGGGGAAATAACTAACTGCATTCACCCTATTTATACAATCATAGATTTCTATATCTCTAGCAGGGCTTCCCCACCTAGGGTCCTGGACCCTTCCTCTAATTGTAGGGGCAAATGGCATAGAAAAGTTGGAATCCTGCTAGGATACCCCATCATTCCCCTGTATTCCAGGTAATCGAGTTCTAACCTGTTCAACCTATCGCTATAATTATTTCCTGAAATACCAGCAATGTCCGTGTAATTTTCCCTGCACTCTTTCACGCTTATCGACATCTTTCCCCCAAGTAGCTGGCCAGAACTGCACTCAATTCTGTTTTTTTGTTTTGGATTCCCGGCGTCTTGTACAACTTTAGCATTAATATCCAGGCCCCTCTTCATAACAGCCTGCGTTATAATGGTCAATATGTCCTAAACTCTCTTTACAACTCTGGTGTTACTTTAAAGGAATTGTGGATCTGTAACACCCACGGCAGGACAATCGGGCTCAAAACAGTTATTTTCACCAAACAGTCAGCCTGATTAACAGCTCTACTCACTAACCCACACTCCGCACCCCACCCACTACTGGTTTAACATTTCCTGACAGTTCTAGGCACTCCTGTGCCTGAAGTGACTTTATGGACAGACAATCAGTATCATTCTCCATAGGTCCAGGCTTTCCTGTGCCTAATGTCACTTTACGGACATAGAATCAATGTCAGTCTCATATGTTCAGACAATCCTGTGCCTAACGTCACTTTATGGACATACGATCAATCTCACAGACCAGAGAATTATGCAATATTGCAAAGGGAGAATGGCTGAATCAAAAAATGCAATGAAGTAGAAGGCCATATTAACAACAGCAAAGAAATGCACCAGAAAATTTAAGAAAATTACTGGCATTAAGAAAACCTCCTCTACAGGATGCCTAGAATCAGCAGATGGACCCATCCTAACGGATAAAGTATGTGAGAGGTGGATTCAGTATGTAGAGCAGCTTTTTGAGATAATAGAGGGAACCCCCATATATAAAACACCCTAATTCTGGCCCTCTTATTACCGAAGAAGAAATAACTAAAGCAATGAAAAGCATGAAACAAGGTAAAGCCTCTGGACCTGATGGAATTTCAGTGGAAATGATACAAGCCCTAGAAGATCTGGGAGTAGATATTCTTTTTGAAGTGTTTAATGGCATTTATGAGTCTGGTGTATTGCCTGACGATCTCTTGAAATCAGTATTTATAACTCTGCCTAAAATTCCTGGAACTATTGACTGCGAAAATTATAGAACAGTCAGTCTCCTGAGTCACTTAACAAAGATTTTGTTGAGAATTGTTCTGAGTCAAATTAAAAACAATTTAATAGAGGAACTAGGAATGCAATTTTCATACTACGAATTCTTTCAGAAAGGGCAATTGAATATCAAAATAATGTCTTTTTATGTTTTATTGATTTCACTAAAGCATTCGACAAAGTGCAACATGAAAAATTATTTCAAATTCTCATTCAACTAAACATTGACGGAAGGGACAAATAACCGCTTCAAATTTCATATTGTAATCAAACGGTGGCGGTAAAAGATGATGATAATATAAGCAGTTGGAGTAAAATTCAAAGGGAAGTTAGATAGAGATGCGTTGCCTCACAGAAATTATTTAATATCTATACTGAAATGATTCTCAGAGAAACAGAAGACCTAGATGGGATAAAAATTGGAGATGTTTCCATCAACAATATAAGATATGCAGACGATACCACTCTAATAGCAAGTGCTGCAGAACACCTACCAATTCTCCTGGACAAAGTAGTACAAACAAGTGCAGATTTTGGTCTAACCATTAACTGTAAAAAAATAAGTATGTGGTAATATCAAAAGAGCAGGATACTCCCAACTGCAAGTTGCCCGTCAGTAACAAAAGAGATTGAACAAAAGACCAGCATTAATTACCTTGGTAGCTTTATATCACAAGATGCTAGAAGTAAAGTAGAAATAAAAAGAGTTGCCATTGCCAAAATCAACTTCCAAAAAATGAAACCCATTTTTACCAACAGACACATTTCTATGACAACAAGGCTCAGGCTACTAAAATGTTACATCTGGTCAATCTTGCTGTATGCTTCCGAAACGTGGACTATAACATCAGAGCTCCAAAGAAACATAGAAGCAACAGAAATGTGTTTTCTAGAAGAATATTGAAAATATCACATAGAGACAGGGTAGCTAACGAGACAGTACTCCAACGTACCCACACCAAAAGATCTTTAATGAGAACATTAAATGAGAGGGAACTTCAATTCCCGGGGCATGTCATCAGAAAGGGAGAAATAGGATGTCTTACATTGCAAGGCCGCATGCCTGGGAAACGCGGAAGAGGAAGGCAAAGAAGAACATATATGGAGACTGTGAAAGAACTAACAGATCTAAGTGTGCGAGATGTCATTGACGCTGTGAGGGGTCAGTGGATGTGGAGAGCCATGATCGCCCAAGCGTGTAACATGCAAGTCACATGCAGAAGAAGAATCAATGTCAGTCTCTCTTGTCCAGACACCCGTGTGATTAACGTCACTTTATAGGCGTACAATAAATCTTTTTAAACAATCATACTTCATGTATTGTGTTTTGTTTATTATTGTGGTCTCCATCATTTTGGTTTTTTCTTCTGTCCTGAGTAACAAGTATTTTGTTCTCCTTTACACTTGTTACTGGAATGACATTAAACAATTTTGAATCTTGAAACCTGGGTAAAATACCACGACCAACCACATTATCTATGTTCCCTCTTGATTTCATGAACTCCTATAATGTCACCCTCATTCTCCTCTGCAATGAAGACCCAGCTCGGCCACAAGCTTCCTATGACTCGGCCCTCTAGTCCAGGCAACATCTTCAGCAATCTCTTCTGCACCCTCTCCAGCTTGATAATATATTTACTACGGTAGCTTGAACACAACGGTACATAATACTCTGTGTAGCCATGTACATTCACATACAAAACAATGGCATGAATAATAAATTACAGAGGTCTCAACACTGACACTCACATCCCACTCGTCACAGGCCTCCATTCGCTAGAACCATCTACATTCATCCCCCTCTCCTTCTTGTTCTCGAGTCCGGTGTGAATCCACCTCGCCAGCTTCCTGTGAATCCCACGTGACCGAACCTCCCCGATCAGCTGCCATGCGGGAACTTGTTACAGACTTTACCAAAGTTCAGATGAACAACATCACTGCCCAACTTCACCTAACGCCCTAGTTCATTCTTTTTTTAAAAAAAACACTTTTTTAATTGAGTTTTCAAATGATTACAGAAAGAAAAAAATATATACCCTTCCCCCCTCCCCTTAGCCCCTCCCCTAACATCCCTATAGAAAAAAAAAGGAAAAAAAAAATGTAAGAAAGAGTGCCTGGATATCGGAAGATCCCCACATGCTCTACGGAGTAAGTAATAACTTTAGTATATATATTTATTTATTTCCCCAAATAACCAATTATTTTATCTTCGGAGCACCTATATATTTAATCCAGTCTTTTGTAAATAAGGGCGCCAAATTTTCAAAAATGTTTCATATTTATCTCTTAAATTATAAGTAATTTTTTCAAGTGGAATACAGCTGGAAATTTCATTCTTCCAACGATCTATACTTAAGTATGAATCCGATTTCCAAGTAACTTCAATAGCCTTTTTGGCTACAGCCAGTGCAATTTTTATGAATTCTTTCTGATATTTATTCAATTTGGGTTTCGATTTTATCCCTTCAATATCGCCTAATAAAAATAATATTGGATTATGTGGAAGCTGTGTTCCAATAATTTGTTCCAATAAAACTCTTAAATTTGTCCAAAAAGGTTGAATTTTAAAACAAAACCAAGTAGAATATAAAAAAGTACCGATTTCTTGGTTACATCGGAAACACTGATCAGATAAATTTGGGTTTAATTTATTTATTTTTTGTGGTGTAATATATAATTGATGTAAAAAGGTATATTGCACTAATCTTAACCGGACATTTATTGTATTTGTCATACTATCAAAACATAGTCTTGACCAATTTGTTTCTTCAATTTTAATATTCAAGTCATTTTCCCATTTTTGTCTTGACTTATGGACTCCTTGTTTAAATGCCTGTTTTTGAATCAAGCTATACATACAAGAAATAATTTTTTTAGTTTTTCCTTTTTGAATTAAAGTTTCTATTTCATTAGATTTCGGCAATAACATTGTTTGACCTAATTTTTCTCTTAAATAAACCCTTAATTGGAAGTAACAAAAAAGAGTGTTGTTTGATACTTTATATTTATTCTTTAATTGATCAAATGGCATTAATATACCTCCTTCAAAACAATTTCCTATATATCTAAACCCTTTTTGAAACCAATTATATAAAAGTTGATTATCCATTGTAAAAGGAATAAGTCTATTTTGAATTAAAGATCTCTTTGCAAATAAAGATTTCTTTGTCTCATCATCAACATTTATCTTATTCCATAAGTCAATCAAATGTTTTAATATAGGAGATTCTTTCTTTTCCCGTATCCATTTAGATTCCCATTTATATATAAAAAGCTTCTGGTGTATTTTCTCCTATTTTATCTAGTTCTATTCTAATCCATGCCGGTCTATCTTTCTCAAAAAAAGATGCAATACGCCCTAGTTCATTCTTAACTAATCTCCAAAATACTTGACAGATATGATATCCTATTGGACAGTGTAGACGGTGATTTCCCCATAACCAATGCCCGACCGCCCGGGATTTCAGCTTCACTGCAGACTGAGAAAATTCCGATCACATCTGTCGAATTACCAACCTGGACTGAAGCCCGTATTTTGCCAGTTCCATATCATCAGAGTCACCAGCCCAATATTATCACCCATACAAAGACGCCTTGGTGCCGGCAATTTGCTGTGGAGTTCCTGCCAGATCCGATTCACAGACTAAAGTGGAATTGGAAGCTAATGACCCTCTGCCGAAGCTGGTGCTCAGGCCGTTTCCCCGGTCTGAAAAGAGGATGCGGATACACTTCAACCTGATCCCAGCAGCTAAACCGAGCACATTTGATCACAATCTACCTGCTGTGTGGGATCTTGCCCAGCACAGCTGGCTGCCATGTTTCCTGCAGTGTAGCAGGAACAAAATGTAAAATTATAAAGTAGAAAATGCTGGGAGCTCAGTACATCAGACTACATCTCTGAAAGGACAAATGGTGGAAGACCTAGTTCCAGAACTGAGACTGTCCAAGATGCTGCCGATCTGCTAAGCGTTTCCAGTATTTTCTGCTCTTCACTTTAAATTTCCTGCAACTGTAGTATTTCTCCCTCTTCATTTTAATACACAGATAGTAACTGATTGCTACCCTAGACTGTAAATACCATCCCACCCCAACAAGTTTGCTAGTTCTCAGTTCATTCTGACCCTGGTGTAATACATTCCATACAGTCAATGCTCACAGCATCCTTTCCTCCCACTATCACTCTGTTACATTTGCTCCCGAGGCCACTGTCTCTACGCTGAGAGGCGGTGACCACTGAGCGATAAAAACTGCAACACTTGCTGCAGTTCTGACGGGCCGTTACCCTGGAAACAGAGGAAGTGGCTCACCGAAAATAACCGAAAAAGGAAATAACAAACTGAACATCAGATGCTATGAGTTCCATTATGACAAAGATTAACACTGTAGCCATTTTGTAACGGTGAAACAAAAATTGAAATGGCTGCTTTTACCCTGCCACGTGTTGTGTCCAACTAAACCTTTGGTATTCCTAGCGAACAATAACTAACTAATTAACTAACTAGCTAACTATCTAACTAAACAAATAAATAAATAAATAAGCAAGCAAACAAACAAATCAATAAATAGAAAGGTGCAATACAAAACTTCACAAGGAAGACAAAGTTTAGAAGAGAGATTGCTGAAATATATCATTGCGGCATTGGGATACAGGCTGGGCAAACATGAACAAGACTTAACTCTCGCATTAATAGGGCCAGACATCGGGAAACACTGTCAGCATTTCGGCAAGTCGTAGCAATGGAAAGAAGAAGGAATTTAACTTCCCAGCCCCCGAGAGGACGTGAGATCTGGATCTCACTGTCCTGTCTGAACGGGGAAACATGAAACTACTCATACACGTGGAGTAGTCTCCCGAGGGTGCGATTACTCTATTTAACCCTCGAGTTTGCAAGAACACAACGGGCTGAACGGCCGCTTCCAGTGTGCTGGAAATATGTAAAACAATTATCGACCCCAGGCGTCGATCCAGGTGAAGTTTGGATCCGATACCGGGCCGGGTGATGGAGGTAAAGTTCACCAGGTACATCTTAATGGATGGGTTCAGTCTCGGCATCACCACCTCATCCCGCTCCTGGGACCAGAACACCAGGGACTGAGCGGCGGCTCACCTCAGGCGGTTCGGTGTGAAGGTCCCATAACCCGGAACGACCACGACAGGTTATGTCCAGGAAGCGGGACGAGGCCGCCAGTTCGGGGAAGTTGACGGAACTCTCTGCCCAACATCAGGTTCCCCTCCCCCGGAATCGGCTTCAGTACACACCGATGGGAAATAGCCGGTCTCGTTTCCCGCTCGGGACCGGCCTCAATACTCACCGATGGGAACTTGATCAATTTGTCCCGCAGACAGTGATCGGTCCACCGGCTCCCTGCCGACGATCCGCTTCAACAGGGAACGGAAAGAACCCCCCCCCCCCCCCCACACACACACACACACACACACACACACACACATCCGCAGACTGGGGCGGGGGCGGGGCCTCGGAAGCGAAAAGCGCAGATGCTGCTGATCTGCGTTTGAAATGGGAACGAGAAGTGGATCAGGCGATGGGTGGAGGGTCTCCCGTCTGAACCGCTGACTCCGCTCCTCGCCCATCTCACACTGCCCGACCTAGCTGCCGCATTTTACACATTATTTCATATTTACACCGGCTACATTGTTAATTTGTCCCTCTGTATCTTCCCCGTCCCCATCTCTCCACCTCCCGGTTCTCAGAGTTACGGGTTCGATTTCCATCCCGGTCCGACACACCATTCCCACCCGAAGAGGAAATGTGCAGGATTCATTGAAACGACTTCTATGTTTATAAACACTAATTTCTATTCACATTTCCCCGGCCTCACTGGACAGGAACACTGAAACATCAGTGAGAAACAGCAAGAGGTGGCCATTCAGCCCCTCAAACCAAAAACAAGATGGCGGCTGCTTTCCCATCTCAGCCACATGTTTCTCCCCGATCCTCATTTCCTCGATCCCTTCGGTCTCCACACATCTGCCGGCCTCTGTTTTATGTGAAGAAGATCACTGAGAGTTCATCGTCCTCCAGGAATCAGTCTGGTCAATCTCTATAACAAATACTCTCTAACCTCTTCGATAATCCTCCATGGAATTAAATATCTTCTGTAGCCCGGTGTTGCCCCAACCGTTCACCTCACATCCCTGTCACTATTTCCACCTTCCCATCTCCCCCTCACCTGCATCCACCTCTCACTCCCCAGCTCGTGCGCCATCCCCACCCCTCACCTCTTTTCTCTGACTATTTCCCGTCCACTCTCAGTCCAGAGGGAGGGTCTCGGCCCGAAATGTTGACGGTCCATTTCCCTCCACAGATGCTGCCCGACCCACTGAGTTCCTCGGGCAGTTTGTTCTTTGGTCTGTGTAACCCTTGTTAGTATAGCGAGTGGGATTTTACACCATATTCCAGGTACAATCTTAACAAAACCCAAATAATTGTTACGGTATTTATCATACTTAAACAGTAGAAAGCTTGCAAAGGCTGGAAGTCCAAAGCAACACACAGAGAATGCTGGAGGAACTCAGCACAACAGGCAGTATCTATGGAGAAGAGTAAATAGTCCACATTTTGGACCACGAGCCTTTTTCATTACTGAGGGATGGGGGTAGAGAAGTGATCTGAATAGAAAGGTCGGGGAAGGGAAAATGGCGAACTGGAAGCTGATAGGTGACAGGTGAAGTCAAGTCATGAGCGGGTCAAGGGCAGGAGATGAAAGAATTGGAGCATTGTCAATAGGACAAAGGGAAAGAGGAGACCCGGGGGGAAGTAATAGACTGGTGAGCAGAAATGAAAGTTCAGAGTGGGGAATAGAGAAGTGGGTGGGGGGGGGATTTGTTTAGTGGAAGGAGAATTCAATATCCATTCAATCAAGTTGGAGGGTACCCGGTTGGAATATAAGGTGTTGCTCCTCCACCCTCTGGGTGGTCTCATCTTGGCACAAGAGGAGGCCATTGATCGAGACGTCGGAATGGGAATCAGAATTGAAATGTTTGGCCACTGCGAAGTCCCCCTTGTGGCAGATGATACAGAGATGCTCAACATAACGGTCTCCCAATTGATGGCGGGTCTCACCAATGTAAAGGAGGCCGCATCGGGAGCACCGGACACAACAGATGACCTCAGTAGATTCGCAGTGAAGTGTTGCCTCACCTGGAAGGACTGTTTTGTGTCTGAATGGAGGTGAGGGAGGGGGTGTACAGGTAGGTGTAGCACTTAGGCCGTATGCAGGGATAAGTATCTGGAGGAAAATTAGTGAGGAGGGATGAATGAACAAGGGGATTGTGGAGGGAGTGATCCCTGTTGAACCCTGTTTGTGACATCCTAAACAGATTTGTATCAATGCAATCCCTACATTCATTAGTTATCTCTTTATTACAACATAAACATCATATACTCCATACAGTGAATGCTCCAGGCATCCGGGTCTCCACACCGGCTCCTGAGGCCACTGAGGGGCGGTGACCAGAGAGCGATAAATATGTTCAACACTCTGGAGCTCTGCTGGGCTGTTATCCTGGTGATGGAGGAAGTGGCTCAGCAGAACTAACTGCAAATAGGAAATAAGGAACAACCTCACATACTTTGAGTTTCATTGTGACAAAGATGAATGCTGAGCTCTCAGCCATTTTGTAATTGGGAAACTACAATTCTAATGGCTGTTTTAACCCTGTCTCGAGGTGCCTCCATTAAATCTGTTAGTAGTTTCATCTCTACAGAACTTACAGCAGTGCCGAAGCTGTTACAAACTCAAAACACATTGTTGGATTCGAAATGTCTGTTTCAAATGTGAAATATAGGATATTTACAAAAGGCCTCACACAATGCATTGTGGTGATAACCATTAAGGGTCCTTATTTATTCAATTAAGTAGTTAAAATGCCATTATATTCTTGTGCCTGCAATTAACCTATAACTACGATCAACACTAGGTATTCATACAGGTGATATTCAGATCCTGTTACTGGACAGAAGTATGGAAGATAAAGTCCCTATATACAACTGAATACATTGAGAGTGTGACCTCAGATCCTAGACTCCCCTCCTGTTTAAAACATCTTGTCCTATCACAATATCCAGCACTCAGGATTTCATTGACATTTCTGTTCCCAGAGTCACCACCCCTCCATTGAGAACAGGCCCAGAGAAACAAAATGCCCGTCATACATAAAACTTTTCATTCCATAATCACCCTTGTGAAATTTGTAAACAACAACTGTAATGAGCACATTTCCACGAATTGGTGCAGGATAATTTATTGAGAGAAACTGTGCTTTCCTTACTGCCCTGTTAACGGTCACAAGATATCTCCCGATTTTCAGTGTGCCAATCTATGCATGGAGCCGAAAGAGATGGGAGAGATTTTCAACAAATTCTGTGTGCCTGTGTTTCGTTGGGAGACAGGAAGAGACAGTGGAAATGACGAAAGCCGGCCAGATCATGGATTGTGTACGGATTACACAACAGGTGCTTGCTGTCTTGAGGTAAATTAGGATGGATAAATCCCCATGAATAGGGTAGAGGCTGCAGGAGCCCTGCCGGACACGGATGTTGCTGGTATTTAAGGAGTAGAGTTACAGGGGTCGGTTGAACAGGTTAGAAATTGATTCCCTGAAACACAGGAGAATGAGGGGAGATACTAGCAGGGGTTCCCAAATTTTTTGTTTGTCATGGATCCCTACCATTAACTGGAGGGTTTGTGGGCCCCAGGTTGGGAACCCCGGCTAGAGGTAAAGACAACTATGATGGTAGAAATAGGGTGAATGCAGGTAGGGTTTTGCCCCTCATGTTCAGTGTGGTCATGGGTTTGGGGCAAAAAGTGAAATATTAAACGGGAATCGGAGTAGGAACAATCTCACTCAGAGGGTGACATGAATGCGGATGCAGGTTTCAAATGCAAATAGGAGAAGTTTGTATGGGTGCATGGATGAGGGCGGTGTTCAGGGATATGGTCTGGGTGGATGTGGATGGGATCAGGCAGAGGAAGGCACAGTCTAGATGGGCCGAAAGCCCTGTTTCGGTGCTGTGAAATGACGAATTTAAATTGAATGTCCGACACGTCTATTTACCAGGAGACTAAACCATTCCAACTTAATGTTCGAAAATCCTGCAAGCCCAAGGAACACTCTACAGATAAAGAATATCAGTGGAGAGGAACAAAGTTAATGCTCCAACCCCCTATGTCGGAATGGTTTCAAACATTTTCTGATTTGATTTCAAATCAAATCAACTTGAATGTTTCTTTAATTTCCAGCTGCTCACAGACAGACGACAGTGAGTGGGGATTTCCAAACACGGAGAGAATACTGAACCCAGGGTAGATAAACAAGAATGCAAACACTGAACAGTTCGTTCCAGACACTCACTCGTTCTGTGTCTTGAGATTACCCCTCAGGTCTCTCTGGTCTCTCTGCTCCACTGTATCTGTGCCCTTTGGGTTTGGACTCCCCAACCCCGAGAAACAATCCTTGATATATATTGACTGGACATCAAAGGCAATACAGACTACGTTAGAAAAAAAAGCTTTGACTGTACCAGTGATACCACCTCCCCGGCCCCCCGTGCTTCGAGGCATCCAACACAAACCAGCCACGAAAGCTACCCACTCCTACGTTTGAATAGATAGCAATAGGTACACTTAATATCAAAGAAGTGTATAAAATATACATCCTGAAATTATCTTTCTTCGCAAACATCCATGAAAACAGAGGAGTGCCCTGAAGAATGAATGACAGTTAAATGTTAGAACCCCAAATCCCACCCCCCAAGCACCCCCTCCCATGCATAAGCAGCAGCAAAGCAACAACCACTCCCCACCCCCGAGCAAAAAAAAGCATCGGCAACCCCCATGGAACAATCAAGCCCGCAGCAAAGCATCAATAAAGACACAGACTTGCAGAACCCCAAAGACTACTCGTTCACCTGATAATTCGAAATACCACAGTGTGTGTGTCTCTCTCTCACCCTCTCTCTCTCACCCTCGCTCTTACACTCTCTTCTCCTCTCTTCCCCTCTCTCTGCCTCTCTCTCTTTCTCTCTCTCCCTCTCTCTCTCACCCTCTCTCTCTCACCCTCGCTCTCACACTCTCTTCTCCTCTCTCCGCCTCTCTCTCTTTCTCTCTCTCCCTCTCTCTCGCACCCTGTCTCTCTCCCTCTCTCTCACCTCTGTCTCACTCTGACACTCTCTCTCTCTCCCTCCCTCTCTCGCTCTCCCTTCCCCTCTCTCCCTCCCCCTCTCTTTCTCCCCCTCTCTCTCCCACCTCTCTCCCTCCAAATAAGGGGAAAAGGTGTCATAATTTCACAGGTGAGCAGCCACTCTCTGTAACAACAATGAACAGACTCTGCCGAGATCCAACCCCTGAGAGGCTGCCAGGGCAGAAACATCCCAGGCCGTGTGCTCCGGCAGTGTGGGCACCAGCTCACTGATGACTTCACGGCCATCGTCAACACTTTACTTAAGCAGGCTTCACATCGGCCAGCATCGTCCCTGCACCAAAGAACTCTACAGCTTCAGAATAAAACGACTACCGCCGGGTGAAACTGCCACCAATCATCACAAAGAGCGTGAAACGGCTGGTAGTGACACAAATCAATAACTCCAATCCTGCCGCACTGGTTACTCACCAATATTCTTACTGACAGAACCGCTCTGTAACAAATTCCAACTCTACCATATAAATACAGCCCTGTGCAACTGGGTGTTGGACTACTGAACCATCCGGCTTCAGAAAGTCAGGATGTAGAACTGCTCCTCACTCCCAGCCATCCTCAACACAGGCTGTGTGCTGAGCCCATTGCTGTACACTCTGTTCACACATGACCGCACGGCCAAACACCCGGGGAATCACATTGTCAAGATCGCCAAAGACACGACAGTTGTGGGGTCCATCACATATCAATGAGATGACATATAGAGAGAAGGGCTCAAGGCCGGGTACACCCCAACCCACAAACTCACCCCACCACACCCTCATTACCACGAGTTTAACATTTCCTGGCACTCACCATATGTACAGATACTCCTGTGCCTAACGTCACTTTATGGACATACTACCAATGTTTTAAGCTATGACATGTTTTTATATAATTCTGATATTTATCTCTGCGATTTTTGATCCTGCATGAGATCCACAGCAACAATGATTTATGTTCCCCTTTACAACAGTTCACTGGATTGACATTAAACAATCCTGTGTATTGAACCCTGGGGAGAATACCACGACCACCCACATTATCTGTACACCCTCCTGATTTTATAAACTCCGATAATATTACCCCCATTCTCCTGTGGAATAAAGATCCAGCTCGGCAAACCTCTCCCTATAACTCGGCCCTCTAATCCAGGCAGCATCTTAAACAAACTCTTCTGCGGCCTGATAATGGCTTTCCTACGATAGTATGAAAAGAAAACACGTATTTAATTTTCGGTGTAGTCTTACCAACAATTTATATAACTACAATACAATGTCCATAATCGAGAACTCAATGCCTAACTGATGAAGGCCAGCATGATTAAATCCTTCTTTTCCACCCTCGATACTTGCCCATCCACTTTCAGTGAACTGTACTCCTGTACTCCCAGATCGCACTGTTCCACAGCACTCCATGACCTCCCATTCACTATACCAGTCCCATCCTGGTTTGACTGCCAAAAGTCACCATCTCTCACTTGTCCAAGTTGAAACCATTTGCCATTTCTTAGCCTATCTCTATAACTGACCCAAGGGCCCCTTGAAATTATTTGTAACCTGTTGCAATATGAAAAACAAACTTGCTAACGGTGCCAGGTATTCATGTCAAATCAATGGCATGAATAATGAAATACGGAGGTCCCAATACTGACACGCACATCCCACTCGTCACAGGCATCTATTCGCTAAATCCAATTTCAGTCATCTCCCTCTGCTTCCTGTCATTGAACCCGGTGTGAATACACCTCGCAAGCTCCCCGTGAATCTCACGTGACCGAACCGTCCAGATGAGCTGCCACGCAGGATCTTGTTAGAGGCTTTACCAAAGTCCGCTTAGACAAAATCTCTGCCCTACGTCATCTATCTCCATCGTTACCTTTTCGGACATCTCCAGAATATTTGTGAGGTATGATGTCCCAAAATATCTGAGAGGTATGATGTCCCAAAATATTTGAGAGGTATAATGTCCCACTGGGAATTGTGGTCGGTGATTCCCCCATAACCAATGTCTAACCACCCGAGATCTCAGCTTCACTGCAGATTGAGGAAATTCCAACCCGAGCTGTAGAATTACCAGCCTGGATCGAAGTCCATATACTGTGAGTTGCATGTTCTTAGAGACTCCATCCCTACATTATAACCCAGTCACAGATGCTTTGTTGCTGGCCATTTGACGTTGTATTCCTGCCATTTTCGGTTCACAAACTAAGGTGAGAGGGGACCCTCAGGATCTTCTGCCTGCGTTGTTGTTAAGGCTGGTTTACCGGGCTGTAGATTGTGAGAGGATACGGATACACTTCGGCTTGTCTGCTGCAGCTAAACTATCTTTGATCACTGTCTTCTTGCACTGTGGGATCTTGCCCAGCACAGTTGGCTGCGATGTTTCCCTCAGGGTAGCAGAAACACAATGTAAAATTATAAAACAGAAAATTCTGGGAACTCAGTACATCAGGGTACATCCGTGAAGGAGAAATGGTGGACGACCCAGTTTCAGAAATGGGACTGTCCGAGATGCTGCCGATCTGCTGAATGTTTCCAGCATTCAACCATTTTACTTTAAATCTCCTGCAACAGCAGTTTCTCTTATTTTTATTGCAAAGATATTAACTGATTGGAGGGTTGCGGATGTTGTTCCTTTATTCAATAAAGGCAGTAGAGATCGCCCAGGAAATTATGCACCAACGAGCCTTGCTTCAGAGTTTGGTAAATTGATCGGGAAGATCCTGAGAGGCAGGATTTATGGACATTTGGAGAGGCATAATATGATAAGGAATAGTCCGCATGGGTTAGTCAAAGGCAGGTCGTGCCTTACGAGCCTGATTGAATTTTTTGAGGATGTGACTAAACGCATTGATGAAGGAAGAGTAGCAGATGTAATGTATATGCATTTCAGCAAGGCATTTGATAAGGTACACCATGCAAGGCTTATTAAGAAAGTAAGGAGGCACGAGGTCCGAGGGGTCATTGCTTTCTGGATCCAGAACTGGCTTGCCAATAGAAGGCAAAGTGTTGTAGACGGGTCATATTCTGCATGGAGGTCGGTGACCAGTGCTGTGCCTCAAGGATCTGTTCTGGCACCATTTCTCTTCGTAATGTTTATAGATGACCTGGATGAGGAAGTGAAGGGATGGGTTAGTAAATTTGATGATGACACAAAGGTCGGGGGTGTTGTGGATAGTGTGGAGGGCTGTCCATGGTTACAGCGGGACATTGATAGGATTCAAAACTGGGCTGAGAAGTGGCAGACGGAGTTCAACCCAGATAAGTGTGAAGTGGTTCATTTGGTAGATCAAATATGACGGCAGAATATAGAATTAATTGCGACTCATGGCAGTGTGGAGGATCAGAGGGATCTTGGGATCCGAGTCCATAGGACACTCAAAACCGCTGCGCAGGTTGACTCTGTGGTTCAGAAGGCATGTGGTGTGCTGAACTTCATCAATCGTGGGATTGAGTTCAAGATCCAAGAGGTAATGTTACAGCTATACAGCATCCAGGTCAGACCCCACTTGGAGTACTGTGCTGAGTTCTGGTCACCTCACTACAGAAAGGATGTGGAAAACATAGAAAGGGTGCAAAAGAGATTTACAAGGATTTTTCTGGATTGGGAGCAACCCTTATGGGAATAGGTTGGGTGAACTTGTTCTTTTCTTCTTGAAATGGAGGATGAGAGGTGACCTGATAGAGGTGTATTAGATGATGAGAGGCATTGATCCTGTGGATTGTCAGAGGCTTTTTCCCAGGGCACAGTTTTAAAATGCTTGTAAGTAGGTACAGAGGCGATGTCAGGGCTAAGTTTCTTTTACGCAGACAGTGGTGAGTGCGAGGAATGGGCTGCCGGCGGCGGTGGTGGAGGCGGATACAGTACGGTCTTTTAAGAGACTTTTGGATAGGTATGTGAAGCTTAGAAGAATAGAGGGCTGGTAACCCTAGGAAATCTCTAAAGTATGTTCATGTTTGGGACAGCACTGTTGGCCGAAGGGTCTGTGCATTGTGCTGTAGGTTCTCTATGTTTCTATGCTTCTGTGTTCTCAGTTCATTCCATACAGCCAATGCTCACAGCATCCTTTCCTCACACTATCATGCTGCTGTATTTACTCCCGAGGCCACTCTCCCTACCCTGAGAGGCAGTGAACACAGAGCGATAAAAAATGTGCAACTCTTCTTGCAGCTCTAGTGGGCTGTTACCCTGGAAACAGAGGAAGTGGCTCACCAAAAATAACCGAAAAGGGAAATAACAAACTCAACATCGTATGCTAGAGTTTAATTATGATAAAGTTTAACACTGCAGCCATTTTGATATGAAGAATCTAAAATTGTGAAGTCTGCTTTTGACGTGCAACTTTTAATTAATCGTCTACTAGCTCTGGCTAACAAAAATGATCAATACTTAGCGATCACTAATATATTAACCACTGCCGTGAATATACCCAGTGACAGCCTCAATAACCATCTGTTGCAACAAACTCCACAAATCGACAAATAAAGGGGAACATAAATCATTGTTGCTGTGGATCTCATGCAGGAACAAAAATCACAGAGAGATAAATATCAGAATTATTAAAAAAAAACATGTCATAGCTTAAAACATTGGTGATATGTCCATAAAGTGACGTTAGGCACAGGAGTATCTGTACATATGGTGAGTGCCAGGAAATGTTAAACTCGTGGTAATGAGGGTGTGGTGGGGTGAGTTTGTTGGTTGAGATGTACCCGGCCTTGAGCCCTTCTCTCTCTATGTCATCTCATTGATAAGTGATGGACCCCACACTGTCGTGTCGTTGGCGAACTTGACAATGTGATTCCCCGGGTGTTTGCCCGTGCGGTCATGTGTGAACAGAGTGTACAGCAATGGGATCAGCACACAGCCTGTGTTGAGGATGACTGGGAGTGAGGAGTGTTCTACATCCTGACTTTCTGAAGCCGGTTGTTTCAGTACTCCAACACCCAGTTGCACAGGGGTTTATTTAGATGGTACTGCAAATCTGTGTTTTTATTGATGCATTGCTGCACGCTTGAGTGTTCGGTGGGGGTTCCCGATGTTTTTTTTTGCAGGTGCGGGGGGATGTTGCTTTGCTGCTGCTTACGCATGGGAGAGGAGCTTGGGGTGGGATTTTTTGGGTTCTAACATTTAACTGTCATTCATTCTTTAGGGCACTCCTCTGTTTTCATGGATTTTTGCGAAGAAAAATAATTTCAGGATATATATCGTATACATTTCCCTGATACTAAATGTACCTATTACAATCGATTCAAACGTAGGATGGGGTAGCTTTCGTGGCTGGATTGTGCTGGGTGCCTCGAAGCATTGTTTAGAGTGCGTTACGTACCTAACGTAGTCTGTAATGCCGTTGATGCCCAGTCAAATATACGAAGGCTTGTTCCCCAGGGTTGGGGAGTCCGAAGCCAGAGGACACAGATACAATGGAGCAGAGAGATCAGAGAGACCTGCGATTTAATCTCAATACACAGAGTGAGTGAGTATCTTGAACGAGCTGTTCAGTGTTTGCATCGTTGGTTATCCACCTTGGGATCAGTATTCCCACCGTGTTTGGAAATTCCCGCTGCTGTCGCCTGTCTGTCAGCAGCTGGAAATTAAAGGAACGATCATATTGTTAGAGACCTGAAATCAGGTCAGAAATTGCTTGAAGCCATTCCGACACATGGGGCTGGAGCTGAAGCATTAACTTTGTTCCTCTCCACAGATATTCTTTATCTCCAGAGTGTTTCGTGTGTTTGCAGCGTTTTAGGACTTACGTTGAAATGATTTAGTCTCCTAGGAAATAGACTTATGTAGGACGTTCAATTTAAATTCGCTCTCTTACAGCACAGAAAAAGGGCTTTCAGCCCATCTAGTCTGTGCCTTCCTCTGCCTGGACCCACCCACTTGTACCCAGACCATATCCCTCAATACCTCCCTCATCCATGTAACCATACAAACTTCTCCTATATACCACATTTGACACCGGCATCCGCATTCGTGTCACCCTCTGAGTGAGATAGTTCCTAGTCCGATTCCCCTTAAATATTCCACTTTTTGCCCCAAACCCCATGAGCACACCGAACATTTGGGGCGAAACGTATTCACGCTATTTCTACTATCATAGTTTTGTTTACCTCTAGCAGAGGTTCCCAACCTGAGGTCCACAGTCCCGCCAGTCTGGTAGGGGTCCACGGTCTTATAAAGTTTGGGAACTCCTGCTAGCATCTCTCCTCATTCTCCTGTGCTTCACGGAATCAGCTTCTCACCTTTTCAACCTACCCCTGTAACTCTACTCCTTCAATGCCAGCATCATCCATGTCCGGCAGGTCTCCTGCAGCCTCTACCCTGTTCCGGGGATTTATCCATCCTAATTCACCTCAAGACAGCAAGCACCTGTTGTGTAATCCGTACACAATCCATGATCTGGCCGGCTTTCGTCATTTCCACAGTCCCTTCCTGTCTCCCAAGGAAACACAGGCACAGAGAATTTGTTGAAAATCTCTCCCATCTCTTTCGGCTCCATGCATAGATAGGCACATTGAACATCGGGAGATATCTTGTGAAAGATAACAGGGCAGTAAGGAAAACACAGTTTCTCTCCATAATTTATCCTGCCACCAACTTGTCTATTATTCGTGGAAATGTGATCATTAGAGTTATTGGTTACAAATTTCACAAGAATTATTCTGGAATGAAAAGTTTTACGTTTGAGGGAAAGTTGGTGTTTCTGGACCTTTTCTCAATGGAGGGGTGGTGACTTGGGAACAGAAATGTCAATGAAATTCTGAGGACTGGATAGAGTGACAGGGACAAGATATTTCCAGCAGTAGGAGAGTCTACGATCAGAGATCACAATCTCAATCTATTTATTTATATCTGGGGACCTTCTCTTCCATTCTTCTGTCCAGTAGCAGGATCTGAATATCACCTGTATCAATGCCGGGGTTGATCGTAGTTATAGGTTATTCGCAGGCACAAGAATATAATGGAATTTTTAACTACTTAATTGAACAAAGAAAGACACTTAATGGTTATCACCACAATCTGATGTCCTTTGTAAGAATCCTATAGTTGACATTTGAAACAGACAGGCCGCATCCAACAATGTGCTTTCATTTTGGAACAGCTTCTGCGCCTCTGGAAGTTCTGTAGAGATGAAACTACTAACAGATTTACTGGAGGCACCTCGAGACAGAATTAAAACAGCCATTAGAATTTTACCTTCCCCGTTACAAAATGGCTGAGAGCTCGGTATTCATCTTTGTCATAATGAAACTCAGAGAGTGTGAGATCGAGTCTGCTAGTTCCTATTTTTAGTTAGTTCTGCTCAACCACTTCCTCCATCAGCAGGGTCACAGCCCGCCAGAGCTACAGAGTGTTGAACATTTTTATCGCTCTCTGGTCACTGCCGCTCAGTGGCCTGAGGAGCTGGTGTGGAGACCCGGATGCCTTGAGCATCCACTGTATGGAATATGTGATGCTTATGTTGCAATAAAGAGATAACTAATGAATGTAGGGATAGGATTTATGCAAATCTGTTTAGGACGTCACAAACAGGGTTCAACGGGGATTACTCCCTCCACAATCCCCTTGTTCATTCATCCCTGCTCACTGATCCTCCTCCACATACTTATCCCTGCATAAGGCCTAAGTGCTACACCTACCCGTACCCATCCTCTCTCATCTCCATTCAGAGGCCAAAACAGTCCTTCCAGGTGAGGTAACACCTGGGCAGCATCAGTGGAGGGAAATGGACCGTCAACATTTCGGGCCGAGAACCTCCCGCTGGACTGAGAGTACATGGGAAATGATCATAGAAAAGAGGTGAGGGGTGGGTACGGGGCAAGAGGTGGGGAGTGAGAGGTGGGTCCAAATGAGGGGGGAGGTGGGAAGGTGGAAATAGTGACAGGTGTGGAATGAAAGTAGTCGGGGCAAGACGGGGTTGCGGAAGATGGTATTTAATTCCATGGAGGATTATCTAAGTGGTTAGACAGTATTTATTTTAGAGATTCACCAGACTGATTCCTGGAGGACGATGAAGATCAATGATCATCTTCTCATAAAACAGAGGCCGGCAGATGTGTGGAGACCGAAGGGATCGAGGAAATGGTGATCAGGCAGGAAGATGTGGCTGAGATAGGAGAGCAGCCGTTATCTTGTAGATGGTTGGAGGGGCTGAATGGCCTCTTCCTGCTGTTTCTCACTTGATGTTTCAGTGCTCCAGTGAAGTCCTGTAGGAATGTTAATAGGAATTTGTGTTTGTAAATATAGAACTGATTTGCATGAAAACAGCACAATTCCAGTTTCGGACTGAATTATCTATGGGACCGGGATGAGAATCGAACCGGTAACTCTGAGAACCAGAAGGTGGAGCTGCGGGGACGGCGAAGCAACTGAGGGAAAAACTATAAATGTAGCTAGTGTAAATATGAAATGACGTGTAAAATCCGGCAGGTAGGTCGGGCAGCGTGTGAGACCGGTTCAGGTGGCAGAACCTCCCTCATCACGTGATCAACTTCTCGCTCCCATTTCAAACGCAGATCTGAAGCATCTGCGGGTTTTCGCTTCCGAAGCCCCGCCCCCGCCCTCACAGTCCCCGGATGGGTGGTGGTTTTCTTTCCTTTCTGTGTTGAAGCAGAACGCTGGCGGGGAGCCGTGGGTCGGATCACTGTCTGCGGGGCAAATTGATCAAGTTCCCATCGGTGAGCATTGAGGCCAGACCTGAGAGGGAACCGGACCGACAGCTTCTGGGGGGAGACCTGATGTTGTTCAGTGAGTCCCGTTAACTTCCCCGAACGGGCGGCCGCGTCCCGCTTCCTGGACACAACCTGCAGGGGGTGGTCCGGGTTGTGGGACCTTCACACCGAACCGCCGGAGAGATGAGCCGCCGCTCAGCCTCTGTTGCTCGGGTCCCAGGAGCGGGATGAGGTGGTGATGCCCGGACTAAATCCATCCACTCAGTTGTACCTGGGGAACGTTACCTCCGTCACCCGGCCCGGTAGCCGATCCAAACTTCACCTGGATCGATGCCTGGGGTCGATAATGGTTTTAAAGCACACTGGAAGCGGCCGTTCGGCCCGTTATGTTCTTGCAGACTCGAGGGTTAAACAGAGTAATCGCACCCTCGGGACACTCCTCCACGTTTATGAGTAGTTCCATCTTTCCCCGTTCAGACGGGTCAGTGAGATCCAGATCTCTCACGTCCTCTCGGGGGATTGGGAAGTTTATTTCCATCTTCTTTCCATTACCACAACTTGCCGAAATGCTGACAGTGTTTCCCGATATCTGGCCCTATTAATGCGAGAATTAGGTCTTTTTCATTTATCTGGGTTTCTCGGAAATGTGTACACTCCCTCCGGAATTTCCAAAGGAGCAGCCCAGGCTGTCTAATATTCCCACACGATTGAAATGGGGAATCTGTTTTTTTACATGAACCGAGGTACAGTGAAAATCCTGTCTTTGCCATCACCCACATAGGTCAAGCATTACAACAATACATCGAGGTGATATAAGGTAAAACAATAACAGAGTGTAACAGATCATTATGGTCACAGAGAAAGTACAGTACAGGTAGATATATGGTGCAAAGTCACATCTAGTTAGACTGTGAGGTCAGCAGTCCATCTCATCACACTGGGGAACATTCAATTCGCTTATAACAGCAGAACGGAAACTGCCCTTGAGCCTGGTGTTACGTTTCTGTTTTATTTTATTTTCGACCCAATCGGAGACTGAGAAGTGAAGGGGATTTTCCATTATGTTGGCTGCTTTACTGAGGCAGCAGGGCATATAGACAGAGTCGATGGAGGGGAGTTTGGCTTCTATGATGTGCTCAGCTGTGTCCACTGTTCTCTGTTGTTTCATTCATTTAAACGAAGTGCAATGGCCGTATGTAGATGTGAAGCATCGGGATGGGATACTTTCTGTGGAGCATTGATAAAGCTTGTAGAGTGGAAAAGGACATATATCACAATTTTTATTGTTTGTTCTGGCTTTGTTATATTGGAATCTGTTATCTAGCAGTGTGTACTATTATTTCAGTATCTGTGCATTGCTGGAGGACCATCAGACATTGCCCTTGATTCCATCTCACTCCCGGTTTTATCTGCTTATTCCCTGCCCATCTTGTTCAACATCTGTCCAGCTTGCATCCCACCACCTTAATTATATATATCAGCAATCTCGCTACTAAACATTGTCTCAATTGTGAAGTTTTGTCTTCCATCTATTCCAGGATTGTTTTTTTTTATTAGCTAGAACTACCAGAGGTTAAATTGAATACAACAGGCGGCAGCTTAAAAACTGCCTTTACAATTTTTGTTCCACCGTTACAAAATGGCTGCAGTGTTAATCTTTGTCACGATGAAACACACATCTGATGCTGAGTTTGTTATTTCCTTTTTCGGTTAAATTTAGTGAGCCACTTCCTCCGTTTCCAGGGTAACAAGCCACCAGAGCTGCAAGGACTGTTGCAAATGTTTATCGCTCACAGATCACTGCCTCTCAGTGAAGCTCCCCATCAAATTACCCTTAAATATTTAAAATTTCGGCCCAAATCCACGCTCTCACCCATCCCGAAGACAATAGCCTACATGCATTCACCCTATTTGTACCATTATAGGTTTGTGTGCTCTAGGAGGGGTAACCAACTTGATGTTCGCTGTCCCCACCGTTGAGCATAGCAGAAAATGGTTCGGAACCCCTGCGAGCATCCCTCCTGATTCTCATGTGCTCTAGGTTATCAATTTCTAATCTGTTCAACCTGCCCCTGTAACTCAGTTCCTTAAATGACAGCAACATACGTGTCTGCCAGGCCTCCTGCACCGGCCTGTCACAGGGTCCGAGGGAGACCTTGTCAGGCCCTGGGGATTTATCCATCCTAATTCTCCTCAAGGCAGCAAACTCCTGTTGTGTTATCCGTACACAATCCGTGACCTGACTGGCTTTCGTCATTTCTATAGTCTCTATCTGTCTCCCAAGTAAACACAGGCACTGAGATGTCATTGAAGATCTCTCCCATCTCTTACGGCTTCATGCGTAGATGAGCATGCTGAACGACAGATGTTATTTTGTAACTGTTAGCGGGGCGGGGAGGAAATAACAGGTTTTCTCAGTAATTTATCCTCCTACCACATTATCTGCTATTCGTGAGAATGTGTTCATTACAGTTGTTGTTTACAAAGTTCACAAGAGTGATTCTGGAATGAAAAACTTTGTGTATGAGGAATACACGAGGAAATCTGCAGCTGCAGGAAATTCAAGCAACACACACAAAATACTGGTGGAACACAGCAGGCCAGGCAGCATCTATAGGGAGAAGCGCTGTCGACGTTTCGCGCCGAGACCCTTCGTCAGGATTAACTGAAAGGAAAGATAGTAAGAGATTTGAAAGTAGGGGCGAAGGGAAAATGCGAAATGATAGGAGAAGACCGGAGGGGGTGAGGTGAAGATGAGAGCCAGAAAGGTGATAGGCAAAAGGGATACAGAGCTAGAGAAGAGAAAGGATCATGGGACGGGAGGCCTAGGGAGAAAGAAAGGGGGACGAGAGCACCAGAAGGAGATGGAGAACAGGCAGAGTGATGGGCAGAGAGAGAAAGAAAAAAAGGGAGGGGAGAATCTATATATCAGAGATGGGGTAAGAAGGGGAGGAGGGGCATTAACGGAAGTTAGATAAGTCTCTGGCCCTATTATCGGTGGAGGGATGGTGACTTTGGGAACAGGAACCTCAGTGGAATCCTGTCTTCTGGATAGAGTCGATGGGGACAAGATGTTTTCAACAGTAGGGGAGTCTGGAACCTGAGGTCACAATCTCAATGCATTCAGTTGTATCTGGGGAGCTTCCCTTCCATCATTCTGCCCAGTAGCAGAATTTCACCTGTATCAATGCCGGGGGATGATCGCAGTTAGAAGATATTTGCAGACACAGGAATATGATGAAAATTTTATCCACTTAATTGAACAAATAAGGGAACATCATGGTTATCACAACAATGCATTGTGTGATGCCCGTTGTAAATTTCCCACAGTTGACATTTGGAACCGAGAGGCCGCATCCAACAATGTGTTTTGATTTTGGATCAGCTTCTGCACTGCTTGAAGTTCTGTAGAGATGGAACTATCAATATATTTACTACATGCACCTCGAGATAGGGTTAAAACAGCCATCGGAATTTTAGCTTCCCCATTACAAAATGGCTGAGAGCTCAGTATTCATCTTTGTCATAATGAAACTCAGAGCATGTGAGGTTGAGTTCCTTATTTCCTTTTTCACTTAGTTCTGCTTCCTACATCACCAGGGTAAAAGACCACCAGAGCTCCAAGGAGTGTTGAATATTTGGACTTTGTTGAGATTGTACCTGGAATATGGTGTAAAATCCAGCTCCCCATAATAACGTCGGTTATACAGACCAAAGAGCAAACTGTTGGAGGAACTCAGTGGGTTGGGCAGCATCTGTGGAGGGAAATGGACCGTCAAATTTTGGTCTGAGACACTCCCTCTGGGCTGAGAGCAGACGGGAAAAAGTCAGAGAAAACTAGTGAGAGTTGGGGACGGGGCAAGAACTAGGGAATTGGAGGTGGATACAGGTGATGGGGGAGGTGGGGAGTTGGAAATAGTAACAGGTGTGGAACATGAATTGTTGTGGCAATACGGGGCAGTAGAAGATGGAATTTAGTTCTATAGAGGATTAACAAAGAGGTTAGAGAGTATTTATTTTAGAGATTCACCAGCCTGTTTCCTGGAGGGAAACAGAGATCAGCAGAACGAATGAATCGAGAAGAAACATATGGCTGAGATAGGAGAGCAGTCGTCATAATAAACACAAAATACTCTGCAGATGCTGGGGTCAGAGCAACACGTACAACACGCTGGAGGAACTCAGCAAGTCGGGCAGCATCCGTGGAAACGAACAGTCAACGATCCAGGTTGGTAATTCAGATTCAGATTCAGATTCAGTTTACAGCTAGGATCGGAATTTCCTCAGTCTGCAGTGAAGCTGAAGTCTCGGGCGGTTGGACATTGGTTGTGGGGAAATTGTCGTCTGCACCACACAGTGGGACATCATATCTACTTATGTACTTTGGAGATTATTTAAGAGTTTACTGGGGAGTTAGATGACTTTGAGCTGTGATGTTGTCTATAAGGACTTTGGTAAAGCCTTTAACAAGATCCCACATGGCAGCTGATTGGGAAAGTTCGGTCACGTGGGATTCACGGGGAGCTGGTGAGGTGGATTCACCCCGGACTCGATGAAAAGAAGCAGAGCGTGATGACTGAAGATGGTTTTAGCGAATGGAGGACTGTGACGAGTGGGATGTGGGTGTCAGTGTCGAGAACTCTGTAATTCACTATTCATTCAATTGATTTGTTCATGAAAGGTCAGCAAGTTTGATAATGAATCCGGCAGTCTCGTTGATATTGCAACAGGTTACCATGAATTTCAAAGGGATCTTCTTCAGTTATGGAGATGGGCTGAGGAATGGCAAATGGTTTTCAAAATTGGGCAAGTGTGAGATGGTGCATTTGGACAGTCAAACCACGGTGGGACTGGTACAGTGAATGGGAGAGCATGGAGCATTGTGCAACAGATTGAGAAACAAAAACAAATCATAAATAGGAAATGCGGAATACATGGCTCATACACACAAGCTCTGCTCTGATACAGGGTCTTCCACCTGAAATATGAACGTACTGTCTCTTTTATTGAGTAATTCCAGCATTTTGTTTTAGTTACGTTAAGGAATTTTTGCCAACTTGCTGTTTTGAATGCATGACGGTTCTACATTGTGTTTAATAAGGTGTCATGTAACTATCTGATAACGGCCAGGTGATATGCTCAAAGGTACTTTGATCGGAGTTTAGGTGATAATATTGATCTTAAAATCCTGCCGGAGAAGGTGTAGTGGTTCAGGACAAGATGTCACGATGCTATGTGTGACATTGCATTGTTCAGGATGTCAGAGTGTTTCTACATAGAATCAAACCATATATTACCACAGGTGTCAATGCCAGGCGATGTTAAACTGAAAGGAGACCATGAGGATCAGGCGGGACTGAGAAACCTGTACAATTCAGTGACGAGAGGAATAGATGTCACATTGGTCAGCAGAAATGTTTCAACCCACACTGCTATAACAGTTGGCCATTACTCACCATAGCGCCACCAGTGGTATGAGGACCAAAGCTGTCTGCTCAACCCATCTTTCTTTTTTTTATTAAGTGCAATCGTGAACAATAGCCAGATCAGAAATGTTGATCGGGAGACTTCCGGTGGCTGTAATGGAGTAGGTTGCACTAGCTACGTGCTCCGAAATTATTTGCTTACTTTGCTGTTTAAACCTATCTCGGTGAGAGCACCATGAGTAGAAAGCTGTCAAAAAAGAGACTAGAGACTTTGACTGAAATGATTCAACAAATATCAGAGAAACTCGAAAAATTGAATAAACTGGATGACTTGGAATCCAAGTTTGATTTGTTACAGAATTCCATCGACCTGGTTAAATCTGAACTGAAAACGCTTAATCAGAAACTTAGAAGTATACAGCAGACTGTGAATGACCACGAAATTCGTATTAAGCTACACGAAGAATCTCTGCCGGTGTTGCAGAAGGATATCGAAGGTTTCAACAGAATTTCTAAGGAACAACTTAAAAAGTACGATGCGTTACTGAAGAAACCTACAGACTTGGAGACTAGGAACCGAAGGTGCAATATCAGAATTCTTGTGCTTCCTGGAAAACTGGAGGGTAATCAGCCTATCGATTTTTGTGCTCAAATGCTGAAAGATTTATTCCCCGATATATTATCGGAACTACCAAAATTTAAGCGCGTTCACCGAGTCACTCCCCGTAATTGGAACCCTGCCAAGCCTCGCTCTATTATCATTCGCTTTTATGACTATCAGATTAAAGAACAGATCCTTCTTGAATCAAGGAAGAAACGTATATTACAATTTCGTGATCAACAGTTTCAGATCGTTCAAGATTATCCACCGGAAGTTCTAAGAGCTAGATAGGCTTTTAAAGAGGTTATGTCTGATCTTTTTAAGCTTGACTGTCGCCTTTCTCTCAGAGATCCGTGTAAACTTAAGGTTACTACTTCTGATAATAAGGTCTCTTGGTTTTCGAAGCCTGAAGAAGCTAAGAAATTTTTACAAAGTCTCCATCCTTAAATTCAACTTTGAGTTGTTTTATGTTAAATGTTTTAATTTCAGGTGTTCAATCAAGTAATTGGCCTTTTGTTGATAACAAGTTTTCTTGGTTTTACAAAGTCTTAATCACTTGTTTGACTAAGTAGCTGGCGCCTTGTTATCTTTCAAACTATGCAAAATATGCAGGCAGACAGCATCCATTTTCTCTTTAGCTGCTTTTCGCAGCTCATTTTAAACAATACGTTATATTCTCTCAGTGTTATGTAGGAAGCTATCTAAACTGCTTCCCTTTTTAATTATCTTCTATTTGTTTCTTTACTGTTTTTTGTACCCGCGAGTATATGTTGTTTTACTTATTGATTTTCCATATTTGATTTTCTTTATCTGTCTTTGCTTTTTTACCGTGACTAATTCTTATATTTTCCCATGTTTTTTTTAAAATCGTAATTAACAAACTTATTTACTTTGATTTTTTTTTGTATATATATATTTACAACCGTTTATTCGGCGCAGCTATATATATATATATATATATATATATATTTTGGAGCCACCGGAGTTTTGGGTTGGGAACGTTAGAATTAGTCTTCAGCCTCTCTTGGCTGATTTCTCTCTTTGGGGGGAGGGAGGGGGGAAATGGGTTTTTCTATAAAGCTGATTGGATGTTTTTACTGTTTTACTTATTCACTATCTACATGTCTGTGATTTCCTTTTATACATTAATAAAGGTTACTTGACGGATTCTTTTATTAATATACTCAGTTTTAATGTGAAAGGTCTAAATAACCCTGTTAAACGAAATAAGATTTTCTCTTATATCCGGAAACTTAAAACTCATATAATCTTTCTCCAAGAAACCTATATTCGTCAAGATGATATTTCACATTCTTTCAAAGGATGGAAGGGTATACATTTTCACTCACCCTCTCAATCTAGATCGAGAGTGGTCTCTATCCTGTTTGATCAGAATTTATCCTTTATTCAACATAATGTAATTTCTGATACAAATGGGTGCTTTGTTATTGTTTCGGGTAGTCTTTGGAATAAACTAATCGTATTTGCGAATGTATACGCTCCAAATACAGATGACTCCTTGTTCTTTCAACGTCTTTTCTCTTTTCTGCCTGATTTGAATCCGTATTCCTTAGTGATGGGTGGAGATTTTAATTTTTGGCTTGACCCTATATTACACCGCTCTTCAAGTAAAATCCCTGTCACTAATAAATCAGTCTTACTTTTTAAACCTTTTTTATCTCAATGTGGTATTCTTGAGGTGTGGCGTTTTTTACACCCCCAAGAAAAGGAATATTCATATTTATCTCAGGTTCATCATATGTACTCTTGGATTGATTATTTTTTTATAGATAGAAACTTGCTTCCACTGGTAAAATCCTGTGATTATAAGGAGATTGCTTTGTCTGATCATGCACCTGTGCTTCTGGCTTCAAGATTACCTGCTTACTCTGTACCAAATAGAAGTTAGCGTTTTAACTTATCATTGTTATCGGATAAAAAATTTCAAAAGTTTTTGGAAAACCATATTACTTTTTTCTTTAAAGAAAATTTTAAAGGAGATACTGCTGGTAATATAGTCTGGGATACTTTTAAAGCATATTTTCGTGGAGAAATTATCTCTTATTCTACCTATAGAAAGAAAAAAGCTGACAAAGAAAGGTCTGACCTAGCAGCGATATTAAAAGATCTTGATCGAAAGTATGCCCTGTCTCAAGATCCAAGTATATATAATAAGCGTATTGAAATCCAATCGAAGTATAATCTTCTGCTGACTTACCCAATTGAACGACAGCTGTTGAGAGATATAAATCAATTTTACATTCACGGGGATAGAACTGGTAGTTTTTTAGCCAATCGCTTAAAATCTTTTACAGTTAATCGTCAAATCATAGAATTTTTTAAAGATAATGGAACTAAGACATCCGACCATTCTGAAATTAACAACGTATTTAAAGACTTTTACCTTAAGTTGTATCAGTCTGACTCTTCTTCAGATGATACCTATATGAACGCCTTTTCAGTAATATTAACATTCCTACATTCTCTGCTGATAGTCTAACACAGTTAGATCAGCCTATTTCCAATGAAGAAGTGGTTGAGGCTATACGTGCTTTACATTCTGGTAAGACCCCCGGACCTGATGGCTTTCCTGGGGAGTTCTATAAAACTTTCACTACATTACTTACACCTTATTTATCCTCTGTTATATCAGAGTCCTTTAAATCAGGTAAACTCCCTGAATCTTTTTATGAAGCTTTTATTTCTCTTATTCTTAAAAAAAAAATCCAGCTGAATGTTCTTCATACAGACCGATTTCTTTACTAAATGTTGATGCAAAAATTTTAGCCAAAATCTTAGCTCGAAGACTTGAAAATATTCTACCATCTATTATATCACATGACCAGACAGGATTTATTAAAAATCGTTACTCACATTTTAATATACGTCGGTTATTGAATGTGATATATTCACCATCCAAAAAATATCAGAGTGTATATTATCCTTAGATGCAGAAAAAGCCTTTGATAGGATTGAGTGGAATTATCTTTTTAAGACCTTAGAAAAGTTTAATTTTGGGCCTAATTTTATTCGTTGGGTTAAATTAATCTACTTGTCTCCTACCGCTCAAATTATTACTAACTCCCAAATTTCTAAGCCCTTTAAATTACAGCGGGGAACTGGACAAGGGTGTCCTCTTAGTCCTTTACTTATTGCTTTAGCTATAGAACCCTTAGCAATAGCACTTCGAGAAGCTAAGGACATTTCTGGTATACTAAGGGAAGGTACGTCTCATAAAATTTCGTTATATGCTGATGATATTTTACTTTTTATCTCTAATGTTGAAACTTCTTTACCTTTGGTTCTTTCTTTAATCTCCCAGTTTAGTTCTTTTTCAGGATATAAGCTGAACCTACATAAAAGCGAGCTGTTTCCTTTAAATGACCTAATGTCATCAAATACCAAATTTCCGTTTAAAGTTGTTACAAGTCAATTTACATATTTAGGTGTAACAATTACTAAAAACTTCAAGAATTTATTCAAAGAAAACTTAAACCCCCTTATTGAATTATGTGAAAAAGACTCTTTCTAAATGGTTTCCTCTTTCTTTATCCCTAATTGGCCGAATTAATTCGATTAAAATGAAGATCCTAATTTTTTTTTATCTTTTTCAGGCCTTACATATTTTTATTCCTAAGACGTACTTTGATTCTTTAGATTCAATTTTAACCTCTTATATTTGGAATAATAAACAAGCTCGTTTAAGAAAAGTTTACCTACAAAGAAATAAAGAGATGGGTGGACTAGCCCAACCCAATTTTAGGTTTTAGTATTGGTCTGCCAATATAAGGAATATTACTTTCTGGTCCTATTATATTTATCGTAAAGATTGCCCACCATGGGTCTCTTTAGAAGTTAATTCTGCAAAAAATTCCTCTATTGTCTCTCTTCTTGGATCATACTCTTCTTTTTCAGCAAATAAAACAACAGATAACATAATTGTTAAGCATACTTTAAGGATCTGGTCTCAATTTAGAAAATTTTTTGGTTTAGCGAATTTTTCATTATCATCTCCCATTCTCTTTAATTATTTTTGTATCCCTTCTATGACTGATAAAGTCTTTAAAGATTGGGATGAATTAGGTATGAAGTGTTTTTGGGACCTGTTTATCTCAGGATCTCTTGCTTCTTTTGACCAACTGTCAAATTAATTTGCACTCCCAAAATCACATTTTTATAGATACCTTCAAATTAGAGATTTTCTACGTTTCCCATTAGCTACTTTTCCTACAGGTCCTGATAAAAATTTACTGGACGATCTTTTAAATTTAAAACCTTTTGGTAATGGTTCTATTACCTGTATCTATAACTTGTTGATTGATTCTAGACAAGACTTCTTAGATAAAATAAAAAAAGCTTTGGAGGATGACCTAAATTGTCAGATCTCTGATGATAGATGGAATAAAATTCTTAAACGGGTTAATAAGTCATCTTTCTGTGCCCGTCATTCTCTTCTACAATTTAAAGTGGTTTATAGAGCTTACATTTCTAAATAGAAGCTCTCCAGTTTTTACCCGAATGTTTCTCCACTTTGTAATAAATGCAACTCTGCTGATGTCTCTTTAATTCATATGTTTTGGTTTTGCCCTGCAATTGAAAAGTTTTGGCGGGAAGTATTTCATAACCTCTCTCAACTTTTTAGGGTCCAATTTGACCCAAATCCCCTTAGAGCCTTGTTGGGTATTATTGCAAATGAAGATATAACTTTAAATACTCCTAACCTACAGGTTTTAGTTTTTACCTCTCTTTTAGCAAGAAGAGCAATCTTGCTTAAATGGAAGGAGTATACTCCTCCTACATATCTTCAATGGCTACGTGATATTGTGTCTTATTTAAATTTAGAAAAGATTCGCTGCTCAGTCTTAAATTGGAAACAATCTTTTTATGATATTTGGGGACCCTTCCTAAATTATTTTTCCAATTTATAAAACTTAACAGTGCACAGACTTTTATGTATATCTTTATCTTCTATTCTTAAGTGAATATGTTTTTTTTTCTAATTATCCTTTGTCATCCATCAGCTTTTTTCTTTGGTAGTTGGTAGGCGGTTGACTTTTTTATATATAAAAAAATTCTTTTATGATGTATGTCCTATCTTTAAATCTTTGATTGCAGAGAGGTATACATTTATATGTTATCCTATAACATTTTGATCAATTTTATTTTATTACAATATATGAATGTACACAAGTTATGTTGAGATGTATCGATGCGTTGCACTCTGTAAATCTTTTATTTCTTCTTCTGAATAAAAATATTGTAAAAAGAAAGAAATGCATATCAAGTCTAGTTCCCAAAGAGAACTGTGATAGGCCAATAAGATGGTTCACTGCTGCTCCACAATAGAACACCTTGCCTTACCGTTGACAAATCAATCCTGGTCGACGACACGTGATTGGTTCCTAAAACGGAATTGACTGCAGTATAGCTGGTAGATAGACTGGAGAATCCCGACACGGTGTACAATTCATGTAATGGGTATTGCGTGACTGTGGGTGGATGGGCGCAGGTGGATCAGGACGTGTCAAATCTTCAGTGAAGCAGCCCCAAGATGTTTGGAAGTGTTTGCCTCAGTTTAAAAACAAAACAGTGTTCTGCTTTAAACCTCATTTAACGTTTGACCCTCCTGTTACTTTTGTTTGTTACAGAGCAGCAAAAACTGATCACACCTGTCTTCAAATGGCTCAATGTTCGAGCAGTGGAGGAGTTCCAGTGGCGTCAACATCGGGAAAGGACACGGGTATGTTGCCGAATTATTTTAATTTATAAATATTCATACTCTGAGGGTTCTGCGTCTGGGTTTAATTCAATATCGACAATTCACAAAACATTTGTGAAAAATGAGCAGAGAGATGAGAGAAATAGAGAGTTAACATCTCCGGGAAACACAGTCACACGTGGAAGGAGTACAGTTACCGTCTGCTCCTGCTCCTCTAACAGATTGTGATGCACATTAAAATAGCGAGTTACTCCAGAAGACAAGACATCTTGCAGATGCTGGAAGTTTTGGGCAACACAAAGACACACAAAATATTGGCAGAACTCAGCAGGTCAGGCAGCATCCATGGAGAGGAATAAACATTTGACATTTTGGATCAGCATCACACGGAAGAGAAAGTAATGTGGCAATATCTAAAATTTCTGTCCCCACATTTCCAGTCCGATGAAGGACCTTGGTCCGAAACGTTGATTGTTTATTCTCATCCATTGTCATGGTCTGGTCCGTGAAGTCCGCAATCCGGTTCATGGTCCAGTCCGTGGACTCCGGACTCCGGGTCTTCTGGCTGTCCGTGTTGTATCTGAGAATATAAGTGGCCCTGAGTTCGAGAGTGGTTGCTGGTTCGTCTCGTCAGTATCCTGTCCTTGTCTCTGTGGGGTAAGTCAGGCCGTCTTTGACGTTACCCTGAGTCTGGAGCCTCGCCTGCAACCTTTCACCTTTTCTCGCTCTCAAGTTCTACCGACGAAACAAGACAAGAGCCTTGCTGTGTCTAGATAAGGAACCGCCTTTCGTTGTTTGTAACTGTCTCTGTTTGTCCAAGCCTTCACTAGATAGGTCCGGACATTTGTCGCTACCTAGCATTGGGAACTGTCTCATCGTGAACAGCGTATGAGTCCCGGCCCTACGTCCTCTTCCCAAGGAGGGGCTCTGACTCTGTGTTCTGCATTCCTGCTCTCCCTCGACCAGGTCTCTGTATTTCGCATTCATGTCTCCCAAGTCTGACCCTCATGTCCTCGTCCACGTTTGAGCCTCATGTCCTCATCCAGCCCAGGAGTCGCGTGTCCAGCCCAGGAGTCCCGCGTCCTACCCCCACGTCCAGTCCTGTTGCCTTGGCTTGTCTTGTCCAGCGTCGTTTCATCCCTTGCTTTCTTGATACACCGAGTCCTCTCCCTAGTACTTCAGTGGCGGTGTCATGCATTTGCGTCTGTTCCCTACGCCCAACTAAAGACATCTATAGATGCTGCCTGGCCTGCTGAGTTCCTCCAGCATTTTGTCAGATATCCCAGAGATTTGCTGAGGAAGGGGTTGACCAGGTAGGCAGACAGTAACCCAGAGCAAAACGGTGGTGATGGGCAGTATCAGGAGAGTGATGGTGATGGGTTACTATATTCTCAGCAATAAGCAGAGTTCTTTCAAAACAGAGAGGTATATTCACAGATACGCGAAAGAGCAGCCTTCAACAGATGGAGCTATAACCCCTTCAAAACCACACCCTGCCCCGACCGGGACCACCCATGCCCCTGCCCAAACCCGTTCCCCCCCCCCCATATATATATTGGACTTTATTTAGTGATTTTTAGGTTCCAGAGGGAAAGTTGCTGCCCAATATAGAGTCAATGAATATTTATTTTTCCCATTGTACTTCACAGTGATCACTGAGCTCCTGGCAAGCTGGAATGATTTCCAGCTCCTGCAGTTGACGGACTTCTACCGGGACAGGCTGGAGCAGGCGATGGAAGGAGGGGTGCACGGAGTGAGCCTGGCGTTAACGGCCGAGAATCAGTTCAGCGGAGAGGAACATCGGGTGAGTGGGAGGGAGAATGGGTTTGAATTTTCACACATCACAGGACTGATGGGTGTCGGAATTCTCACTCATCGGATAATAAAGCATAAAACAAATCAGAAATAAATATATATAATTCTTAAAACTGTGAATCTGAAGGAATGATTGAAAGAGGTGTAAATACTCCAGTGGCGGCTCAATGCTCAGAGCGAAGGGAGCAGGGAACAATTGTATGAGTTTGCAATAAAGGAGTTTAAATGGAAATATTGTAGGAATTTTCATTTTGAAAAGACCGTGCAGTGTGACGGCAGGTTGTCAGTGAGAGCCGGGGCATTATTACTGGATGCCTCAGGAGGTCGAGTGTGTACTGTTCTTGGTGGAGATGATTGTGTTACAATCTGTAACTGCAAACAGTGTGAATCATGGAATACTGCCATGTTGTAATGTGTAATCACTGAATAAACCTCCACTTGAAAAAGACAAAGGAAAGGCATCAGGTGTCAGCCGGTAATCCGCTGTCATGTTGGACACTGGCGGACTGAGCAGATGAATCACATCATCTTTTCTGCAACTTCTCCGAGACTGCTCACTCTGTTATAAAAACCCTCCTGACTTCTTTCTTCATCTGTGATCGTTATTTTCTGATTTTGTTTTACACCGTCAAATCCGGTGAGGAATTATTTATGGATTTGGAACCACGTCAATGAAGCGGTCACAGACCAGCCAGGATCTCATTGACTGGTGGACCAGGTTCACGGTGAATGTCCCTCCGTGTGCTCTGCACTCAGAATGTACAGTCCATGTCCAGACAGGATCAGCACCCGTCCGGGTGACTGCTCAGTGTGATCCCGTTACAGAGCACATCATTTACTTCTCATTCTCTGTGTGAATCTGTCAGTCCCCAATATGTTCACTGTTACTCTTCACAGAAAATCTCTGATCTCGCTGATAAGGGAGAGCGGGCGGACAGTTCTAAACTCCTCCTGAGCCTGGTGCTGGAGAAAGGCCCCCGCGCCCGGAGGGTGATGTGGGAAACCTTTGTGAAAATGAGGATTGGAGCCCCAAAGTTTGACAAAATATTGAACGAAATACAGGAGCATGGTGAGAAAGCATCACAGATGAATTTAATTTTGGATTCAATCACAATTGACTTTATAATTTTATGCATTTTAATTCCTCAAATTGTTTTATTCCAAACAGGTTGTGTTCCGGTCCATCGACCAGTACCGGAGATTCCCAGAGAACTGAAAGGTAAGTGAAGAAACCGCTGTTTCCACCAATGGTAGATATTGTGTAGGGCCATGTCGTTGTTGAACCACGGGGATTTGACCAGCTAAGTGGTGGCACAATGACACAGTGCACAGTGCGACACATGGAAAATATTTGCTCGAGGGATATCTTTCTCAGGACATTATGAGGAACAACTCAGAGAGTTGGGGAGTTTTCTGATAGGGACCACTCCTCTCTGACTCCTACAACGACAGGTCCCTCCACCGGACCAGAGTGGAGAAGAGGACGATCTGGAGGAGTGAAATTCTCAGAAATTCTGCACTCCGAAAAGTGAAATCCTTCCCCTGCAGCTGCACTAACTGAGCAACAGCCCTCATCCTGGATCACTTTTCTAAATCCCCTCAGATCCTACAGGTTATCATTTTTAGAATTGAGAGTCCACGGAAGCTCTCATCACAGAATAACAATGAGAGCATCCATTTAATGAGAAAATCAGGTAACACCCAACTGCTCCGTTCAACCCCAAAGCAGCATACGAACCCAACTCTGTTCACATCAGCACTGCCTTACTGCAAACACTGCTACAGTTATCCAGTTTAACTTCCAACTCAATAATCCTGGGAATTCCATCAGGAGACAGTGTTAGTGAGGGTGTGATGGCGACAAAATCCTCAACTCAGTCCACAGAAGCTGAAGTTCATGTGATGTGTGATGGACACTGTGGAAGGGTGAGAGATAGGAATTAGGACAGAGAAACCAAGTTAGCCTGCAAACTTGTTCTTCACTGTTCTTCATGTTGTTTGCCGCAGGAACAGGCACAGCAGTGAAATTCTCACACCCATTTCTAATACAAAACCGATTCATTCCCTGATTATTGAAGAATATCATTTCTAACACTGTCACTTCGTCTGAAGTAACTATTTTAAAAACCAATGTTTTCCTACGCTCCCCATCCCACTCGAATACATTGAACAGAGACCCCACACATCCCTGACAGGGTCCTGGCATACTATGGGACACCAAACATCCCTGACATGGTCCTTGACACAGTGTGAGACCCGGCACATCCCTGACAGAGTCCTTGACACACTGTGAAACCCTGCACATCCCTGCTAGAGTCCTGAAATGCTGAGATCCTGCACAGTCCTGACAAGCCCTTCAAATTCTGTGAAATCCTGGATACACTTTGCAGAGTCCTTACATACTTTTACATGTCCTTTCAAAAGATTGTGTTCAGCAGTAGTGTAGCTGCAATTAGCTGTTTCCACATTTGCCTTCCCCTAATTCAGGACTCAGGGCATTGACATCGTTTTCCATAATTGAGACAGATGGTCTCTGTGTCCAGAATACTCTCCCACTGACACCCCAAACACTTGTCCAGCTATATTATCTCCTGCCTTGTTGGGTTGACGGACGATACAGGTTAGGCTAATAATCCTTATTGTATGGATGGCGGTCCAAGTGAGTGAACATGATGGGATGCTTGGGAATGAAGTGGATAGTTCATTGGAAAGAGTACTGTGGGTCAGGTAGTTGGACCTTGAGAGTGGATCAGCACATGGAAGAGTGATGTTGACTTTATGAAGACTTGATTGAGAGAGACAAGATTGGCATATCAATATTCCAGAGTTACGATACCTCAGATAGAGAGGGGAGGTAGTAAGTACATTTGGAAAGGTTTATTTGCTGACATGGGGAATTTCACAGCTGCACTCAGAGAGGGCATACTGGGGAGTTCAAGTACTGAGGCAATATGGGGAGAGCACAACAATAAGACAGATACAGTCACTGATGGGTTTTTACTAAACTCCTCCCAGTAGTCATCATGAGATTGAGGAACTAATATGTAGGCAAATTCTGGAAAGATGCAAAAGCAGCAAGTTTGTTGTAGTGGGTAATTTTAACTTTCCCTGTGTTGCTGATGACCTTTCATTCTCTGTCCCGTGTTTCCTACTTGCAAGAATATTTTAGGAATCTCTGATGGTGAGATGTGTTCTGGGAACAATGTGTATAATATGTGAACTAGAGGAGAGGCCAGACTGCAGATGGTATTTGGATGTAAGCCTGCAAGTTGCTGAGGATTCAGTGGTGGAACCTTTGGGAACAGTGAACGCAACTCTTGTTTATGAATAAGAAGACGTCCGCAGCTTATAGAAACATAGAAAACCTGCAGCACAATACAGGCCTTTTGGCCCACGATGCTGTACTAAACATGTACTTATTTTAGAAATTAAAAGGCTCTATTGCTTCTGCCTCCACCGCAATCGCCGGCAGCCCATTCCACGCACTCACCACTCTCTGCATTAAAAAAATCTTACCCCTAACAATCCCTCTGTACCTGCTTCCAAGCACCTTAAAACTGTACCCTCCTGTGTTAGCCATTTCAGCCCTAGAAGAAAGTCTCTGACTATCCACACAATCAATGCCTCTCATCATTTTGTACACCTCTGTTAGGTCACCTCTCATTCTCCGTTGTTCCCAGGAGAAATGGCCGAGTTCACTCAACCTATTCTCATAGGGCATGTTCCCCAATCCAGGCAATACTTGTAAATCTCCTCTGCACCCATTCTATAGTTTCCACATCCTTCCTATAGCGAGGTGACCAGAACAGAAGACGATACTCCAAGTGGGGTCTGACCAGGGTCCGATATAGCTGCAACATTACCTCTCGGATCTTAAACTCAATCCCAGGGTTTTGAACCACAGAGTCAACCTGCATAGCAGCTTTGAGTGTCCGCTGGACTCGGACCCCAAGGTCACTCCGATTCTCCACACTGCCAAGAGTGGGGTGTGCAGCATTGGGTGTGGGAAAGATAACTTGGCGGAAGGCAGATTCCGTGGCAAAGGGTTAGATTGAGAGCAGCTCTTGTTAGGAAAATCCCCAATGGGCATGATTAAATATTAGCTGAGCAGAATCTGGGTCCGGCATGTTGCAAAGAGGATTAAAGCCAACGACGGCAATGCCTGTAGATCTTGATGGCAGATGTTGTAAATTTAATCTGAAAGGGAGAGATGAGTTTCATGATGCTGAAATGAGACAGTCAGTTGTGGAGAGTGAAGAGGCGTGCCAAAGAATGCATTGGGATACAGATCAGTTGCAGATGCGAAAGGGGAAATATCAGGTGGAGTTTAATCCAGAGAAGTGTGAGTTCTTGCAATTCAGGAGATCAAATGTATGGGGAAGTATAGAGTAAAGGTCACGACCCTGATGTCATTAGTGTCTACAGGGATCCTGATATCCATATCCATAGCTTTGGAGGTAGGCGGGATGAGTTTCTGGGGACATCCTGCTAGCAGCAACTTTGCGGGCCGAATGTCCCATACCTATACTGTACTACGCAGGTCTTGTGATAGCTGAAATCCTGAGCCACCTGCTACCGAAATTCCTCGGTCTCTGCTCTCTTCTTCACCACCCGACCTGTAATCGGCATGGTTTTCAAACTTGTATTTAAAGTCACAGACCATTAGCATCTCCCATTTCTCCCCTTTCCACAGACGTTGTCTGACCTGTACTCACATCTACACTCCAGTCCTGTGCTGTAGAGGGCAGGACAACATGCTGCATAACTGTGGCAGGCTGGGAGGCTCTACAACAGGTAATCAAAATTGCCCAACGCATCACTGGCACCCCCTGCCGACCTTCCATCGGGGACGTACATACAAAAAGTCTCTGGAAAAGGGTCAGTATCAGGAAGGATCCTACCTATCCTGCCTATGGGCTGTTTGCCCCTCTCCCATGAGGGAGGAGGCTACGTAGCATTCACAGCAGGACCATCAGACTCAAAATCAGTTACTTTCCTCAAGCAGTAAGACTAATCAACACCTCCAATGATTAAGCTACCCCTCCACTACTAACAACCCCCACCCCACCACCAGCACGGTTTTAAAATTTTCTGTCAGAACCACCCGTGGTTAGAGTGACTCCTGTATCGTATGTATTTATATTTATTGTGTTTTCCATTACATTCTTTATCTGAGTTATTTTATAACCATATAACCATATAACAATCACAGCACGGAAACAGGCCATTCCGGCCCTCCTAGTCCGTGCCGAACTCTTAATCTCACCTAGTCCCACCTACCCGCACTCAGCCCATAACCCTCCACTCCTTTCCTATCCATATACCTATCCAATTTTACCTTAAATGACACAACTGAACTGGCCTCTACTACTTCTACAGGAAGCTCATTCCACACAGCTATCACTCTCTGAGTAAAGAAATACCCCCTCGTGTTTCCCTTAAACTTTTGCCCCCTAACTCTCAAATCATGTCCTCTCGTTTGAATCTCCCCTACTCTCAATGGAAACAGCCTATTCACGTCAACTCTATCTATCCCTCTCAACATTTTAAATACCTCGATCAAATCCCCCCTCAACCTTCTACGCTCCAATGAATAGAGACCTAACTTGTTCAACCTTTCTCTGTAACTTAAGTGCTGAAACCCAGGTAACATCCTAGTAAATCGTCTCTGCACTCTCTCTAATTTATTGATATCTTTCCTATAATTCGGTGACCAGAACTGTACACAATATTCCAAATTTGGCCTTACCAATGCCTTGTACAATTTTAACATTACATCCCAACTTCTGTACTCAATGCTCTGATTTATAAAGGCCAGCGTTCCAAAAGCCTTCTTCACCACCCTATCTACATGAGACTCCACCTTCAGGGAACTATGCACTGTTATTCCTAGATCTCTCTGTTCCACTGCATTCCTCAATGCCCTACCATTTACCCTGTATGTTCTATTTGGATTATTCCTGCCAAAATGTAGAACCTCACACTTCTCAGCATTAAACTCCATCTGCCAACGTTCAGCCCATTCTTCTAACCGGCATAAATCTCCCTGCAAGCTTTGAAAACCCACCTCATTATCCACAACACCTCCTACCTTAGTATCATCAGCATACTTACTAATCCAATTTACCACCCCATCATCCAGATCATTTATGTATATTACAAACAACATTGGGCCCAAAACAGATCCCTGAGGCACCCCGCTAGTCACCGGCCTCCATCCCGATAAACAATTATCCACCACTACTCTCTGGCATCTCCCATCTAGCCACTGTTGAATCCATTTTATTACTCCAGCATTAATACCTAACGACTGAACCTTCTTAACTAACCTTCCATGTGGAGCTTTGTCAAAGGCCTTGCTGAAGTCCATATAGACTACATCCACTGCCTTACCCTCGTCAACATTCCTCGTAACTACTTCAAAAAATTCAATAAGGTTTGTCAAACATGACCTTCCACGCACAAATCCATGCTGGCTACTCCTAATCAGATCCTGTCTATCCAGATAATTATAAATACTATCTCTAAGAATACTTTCCATTAATTTACCCACCACTGATGTCAAACTGACAGGTCTATAATTGCCAGGCTTACTTCTAGAACCCTTTTTAAACAATGGAACCACATGAGCAATACGCCAATCCTCCGGCACAATCCCTGTTTCTAATGACATCTGAAAGATCTCCGTCAGAGCTCCTGCTATCTCTACACAAACTTCCCTCAAGGTCCTGGGGAATATCCGGTCAGGACCCGGAGATTTATCCACTTTTAAATTTCTTAAAAGCGCCAGTACTTCCACCTCTTTAATTGTCATAGGTTCCATAACTTCCTTACTTGTTTCCCACACCTTACACCATTCAATATCCTTCTCCTTAGTGAATACCGAAGAGAAGAAATCGTTCAAAATCTCTCCCATCTCCCTCGGCTCCACACATAGCTGACCACCCTGATTCTCTAAGGGACCAATTTTATCCCTCACTATCCTCTTGCTTTTAATATAACTGTAGAAGCATTTCGGATTTACTTCCACCTTATTTGCCAAACCAAACTCGTAACTTCTTTTAGCTTTTCTAATCTCTTTCTTAAGTTTCCTTTTACATTCTTTATATTCCTCGAGCAATTCCTTTACTCCATGCTGCCTATATCTATTGTAGACATCCCTCTTTTTTCGAACCAAGTTTCTAATATCCCTTGAAAACCATGGCGCTTTCAAACCTTTAACCTTTCCTTTCAACCGAACAGGAACATAAAGATTCTGTACCCTCATAATTTCACCCTTAAATGACCTCCATTTCTCTATTACATCCTTCCCATAAAACAACTTGACCCATTCCACTCTCTCTAAATCCCTGCACATCTCCTCAAAGTTAGCCTTTCTCCAATCAAAAATCTCAACTCTAGGTCCAGTCCTGTCCTTCTCCATAATTATATGGAAGCTAATGCTATTGTGATCACTGGACCCGAAGTGCTCCCCAACACATACATCTGTCAGCAGACCTATCGCATTCCCTAACAGGAGATCCAACACTGCCCCATCTCTAGTCGGTACTTCTATGTATTGTTGCAAAAAGCTATCCTGCACACATTTCACAAACTCTAAACCATCCAGCCCTTTTACAGAATGAGCTTCCCAATCTATGTGTGGAAAATTAAAATCTCCCACAATCACCACCTTGTGTTTACTACAAATATCTGCTATCTCCTTACACATTTGCTCTTCCAACTCACGCTCCCCATTAGGTGGCCTATAATACACTCCTATCAGTGTTACTACACCTTTCCCATTCCTCAATTCCACCCAAATAGCCTCCCTAGAGGAGCTCTGTAATCTATCCTTCCAAAGCACCGCCATAAGATTTTCTCGGACAAGCAATGCAACACCTCCTCCTCTGGCCCCTCCTACTCTATCACACCTGAAGCAACTAAATCCAGGAATATTTAGTTGCCAATCACACCCTTCCTGCAAGCATGTTTCACTAATAGCTACAACATCATAATTCCAGGTATCAATCCACACTTTAAGCTCATCCACCTTTCTTACAATGCTCCTAGCATTAAAATAGATACATTTAAGATACTCTCCACCTCCTCCTCTCTTTTCATCCCTAGCAATGCATTCAAATTTATTATCCTTTTCTTTCTTCTCCCCTACAACTTCGGGCTGAGCGCATCCCTCCTCCATCACCTGCCTGTCCTCCCTCACACACGGTCTACTTACTTGCTCTACTGGTGAACTAACCTCCTCTCCCATAGTTTCCTCAAATTGATTTCCGCCCCCCCATCTTACTAGTTTAAAGTCTGCCCCGTAGCCCTAGCAAACCTCCCCGCTAGGATATTGGTCCCCCCAGGATTCAAGTGTAACCCGTCCTTCTTGAACAGGTCACGCCTGCCCCAGAAGAGGTCCCAATGATCCAGAAACTTGAATCCCTGCCCCCTGCTCCAATCCCTCAACCACGCATTCATCCTCCACCTAATTCCATTCCTACTCTCACTGTCGCGTGGCACAGGCAGTAATCCCGAGATTACTACCTTTGCGGTCCTTCTTCTTAACTGCCTTCCTAACTCCCTATACTCTCGTTTCAGGACCTCTTCCCCTTTCCTACCTATGTCATTGGTACCTACATGTACCACGACCTCTGGCTCCTCACCCTCCCACTTCAGGATATCTTGGACGCGATCAGAAACGTCCCGGACCCTGGCACCAGGGAGGCAAACTACCATCCGAGACTCCCGATCACCTCCACAGAACCGCCTGTCTGAACCCCTGACTATCGAGTCCCCTATTACTATGGTCCTCTTTCTTCTATCCCTACCCTTCTGAGCTACAGGGCCATCCTCTGTGCCGGAGGCCCGGCCACTGTCACTTCCTCCAGGTAGGCTGTCCCCCCCAACAGTACTCAAACATGAGTACTTATTGTCAAGGGGTACAGCCACTGGGGTACTCTCTAGTACCTGCCCCTTCCCCTTCCTGACCGTGACCCACCTATCTGCCTCCCGTGGCCCCGGAGTGACCACCTGCCTGTAACTCCTCTCTATCACCTCCTCACTCTCCCTGACCAGGCGAAGGTCATCGAGCTGCAGCTCCAGTTCCCTAATTCGGTCCCTCAGGAGCTGCAGTTCGGCGCACCTGGCGCAGATGTGGACGTCCGGGAGGCTCGGAGACTCCAGAATCTCCCACATCCGACACCGAAAACAACAAGCTGCCCTCACACTCATACTTCCCGAATAACTGAAAATAACAAGAACTAAAAGATAAGCCTACTGTGCCCTATTCCGCTTAAGCCCTCTGAGCCCAAGCCCTACACTCTGCTCCCGGCTCACTCTGCTGCCCGCAAACGAAGCTGCCCGCTGCTTAAGGCTGCGTTCTTTTTATATCTTCCCTCCTTCCCAGGCCTCCTTCACGCGCCTGCGCAGTCCCGCCTCTCAGAACTCCGATCTGAGAAGCAATTTGAAAATGGCCGCCGCCGCACTTCTTCTCAAAGCCTCGCTGTCCTCTTCCAAAAGAGAACTGCCTCACTCCTTCTCTCCTTTTTATATCTTCCCTCCTTCCCAGGCCTCCTTCACGCGCCTGCGCAGTCCCGCCTCTCAGAACTCCGATCTGAGAAGCAATTTGAAAATGGCCGCCGCCGCACTTCTTCTCAAAGCCTCGCTGTCCTCTTCCAAAAGAGTTTTGTGCTGCATTACATCCGGAATAACAATTATTTCCTTCTCCTTTCCACGTGTATCTTCAATCTTGAATCTGTTGAGCATTTACAGCACATACTCTTTAAGAGACACGAGTCTGCAGATCTGCCGTCTCAAACTATTCTCCGGAGGAACTCAGTGAGCTGAGCAGCGTCTGTGATGATGGCGGGGTGGGGGGGGGGGGGGGGGCGGGGTTCTGTTTGCGTTTTGTGTCAAAATGCTGACCGTCTCAATCTCCTGAGCAAGACATTGACATTTTCTCCCCCAATCACCCACCCACAGTGCACGTGCTACTCAATAAAGCTACTTCTTTGTATTTTGAATCAGTGATGGTGGGTGGGAGGGGGAATCTGTGATTCCCCAACCTGTTCCTTTGACAGAATGCCCACGATCCTTTTCCCCATCTCCATACGCCACATCAAACATCCGGCTTTCAAAGTTCTTCCACAGGAACAATAATAGCTCTGGCAGTGGTGGGAGTTTATCCAGTACAGGACTGTCGGGGGTTAGTAAACTATTAGGGAAATACTCACCTTCACAGCACAGTTAATGTGCAAATGTGAAGATCTGGTGTTTATCTAGTCCAGGCCTCTCTGTCCAGTCAGGTGTCTGTTAATCACATCTACTTCACTGTACGAACATCCATTGATGAATTCAATCAAGGCAATAGCTTTGAGCTAACTCTTGTGTACTTATATACTGAGTTCTGAGTTGAGCCATTTAACATTTTGACTATGTTCCTGTTCCCATGGAAGATGTTCAACAGAAACACAAGGAGACTCTGCGGGCACAAACTGAAACACTGAGAGTGAACACGATCCTGATGAGGGAGAAGGTGAAGGTTTTCCAGCTGGTTGATCGATACGCTGAGCTCACGGTCATTTCTACTGTTCGAGATCGGAGACTGGTGGAACATGAGCTGCTGGCAAGAGGCAGAGACCATGGCAATTGGAGAGAAAAACATCTCCGCAGAGAACTGGAAAAAATCCGGACTGATCAGTTGTTCCAGAGCAGCTTTTCCTGGAGTAAATCCAAATCTGGGAGTTCAGCAACAGTGGCTGGAGTCCCAGGGATCGGGAAAACAACAATGGTACAAAGGATTGTTCATGACTGGGCGACGGGGACAATATTCCAACAATTCCAGTTTGTTTTCAGTTTCAAATTCCGCGATTTAAACTCCATTAACTGCAGGATAAACATGAGGGAACTGATTCTGGATCAGTATCCTTACTTTGGGAATATCTTGAGAGAGGTCTGGAAGAAACCAGAGGGATTGCTGTTTATATTCGATGGTTTGGATGAATTTAAGCACAGAATCGATTTTGCTGACTATCGGAGAGATACAGAACCCAAGCACCAGTGCCCAGATCCCGAGTGGTGGTGTGAAGTGTCTGACATTGTGTACAGTTTAATCCAGGGCAAACTGCTCCCAGGGTGTTCAGTGCTGGTGACCACCCGCCCCATTGCTTTACGTTTATTGGAAAAGGCTGATATCAGTATCTGGGCTGAAATCCTGGGATTTGTTGGTGAGGAACGGAAGGAATATTTCATCAGACATTTTGAAGATCAGACGGTGGCGGAAGCTGTTTTCAAACACGTGAAGGAGAACGAGATCCTGTACACCATGAGCTACAACCCCTCCTACTGCTGGATCCTCACTCTGGTACTGGGCCCCTTCTTCACACAAAGAGTGATGGACCAACAGCGAGTTCCCAAGACCATCACCCAACTGTACTCCTACTATATTTACAACATTCTGAAAAACCACAGCTGTGAGATTGAGAAACCCCGTGATGTGTTAGTCAGGGTGGGTCAGATGGCCTTCAGAGGAGTGTCCGAGAAGAAGATTGTGTTTACAGATGGAGATTTGAACAACTACAATCTGCAGCCTTCCCAGTTCCTGTCCGGGTTTCTAATGGAGATATTGGAGAGAGAGGATTCTGCCCGGAGCGTGGTGTACACATTCCCACACCTCACCATCCAAGAGTTTGTAGCTGCAGTCGCACAATTCCTGAATCCACATCCCGTGGATAACCTGAATTTCCTCACTGAAGCCCACAACACAACAGATGGGCGATTTGAGGTATTTCTCCGTTTTGTTGCTGGTCTCTCCTCCCCAATGACAGCTCGGGGCCTGGAGGAGTTTCTGGGTCCATTCCCTCATCAAACAACCTGCCGAGTGATTGACTGGGTGAAGGAGGAAGTTAAACGTCAGATTGGAAACACACAGAGTGAAGCTGGTAAAAGGAGACTCCTGAACACATTACACTACCTGTTTGAGTCTCAGAACCGTGGACTGGCTCAGGCCGCACTAGAATCTGTGGAAACACTTTCATTCAGTGGAATGACACTGACCCCGATTGACTGCGCAGTCCTGTCTCATGCAATCGGACTCTGTGATACAATAAAGCAGCTCGACCTGGAGAACTGCTACATTCAGTGTGAAGGAATCCGGCGGCTGGGACCCGGGCTGCACAAGTGCCAGGACTTGAGGTAACTTGATTTATCTCTCACTCTGAACGGTGAAACTGTTCCAGTGTGTTGTTTCAATTTAAAGGTATTTGGGTAAAACTGCAGTAAATCAAATTGTGAAGAATTGTGACAAATGCCCAGGGGATCGGTCAGTAATTCCCCCAGGACGGGAGGGTTCTGTGGTTCCTTGTGAAGGGATGTTGGGGACTTCATCAGATCAGTGAACAACGGCCATTGGTTTAATGGTGGTAAATCACAGGAATGGCTGTGTTTCTCGCTCCCTGTGACATGTCCAGTGACAGTGTTACTTCTCAGACACTGACGCCCAAACCAACACTGAATGCAATAGGTGGGTCAGAGCTTCACACCCCCTTCCGATGGACAAGAGACCATCGGCAGACTGTCCAAACTTTACAATGCCTTCCTGGTGAGGGACAAGAGAAAGTTAGTGGACTGTCCCAGTGAGAGTGAGAGAATTCCCTCTGTGAGATTGTCCTCCCCTGCCCTTCCCCATCTGTGACTATCACCAGCAGTCCACCTGTGTCAATGTGGGCACTACCCCGCCCCCAAATGGTTATGTCCTCTATATATGGGCCCTAATTCAGACCTTCTGCTCACAAGCGATCTTCCTCAGCATCTGATCCTCCTTCGGATCTCTCTTCCCCACTACCTATTTCCTGTCGGATCTCTCTTACCCATCCTCTTAGGAGTAAGAGGATCTCTCTTCCCCATTCCGCTTCCTCCTGCAGGTTCAGTCTTTCTATCCTTTTTCCTCAGGTGATCTCTTCAACAATGTCTCATCACCATTCCCAATTCAAATTCATTCTCACTGTGAGACTTTCTCCCACCCTACGGCCCTGCCCTTTCTGACCCTCACAGGTCAGGAACACTCTTCTGACCATCTGGGAATGAGACAGAATATATGGAGTTTACAGGGTCACACCGACAGTGAGGAACATTGACAGCGATGGGAACTCCGATCAGTGATTTACTGAAGGTTTTAATGTTTCCTGAAAAATCCGAGTGAGAGAAATTCCCTCAGACCCACGGTTTGAATCACTTTGTTCATCAATTTCTCTGTTTGTGTTCAGACTTGGGGAGAATAAACTGGGAGATTCTGGAGTAAAACTGGTGTCTGCGGCTCTGAGGAACCCAGAGTGTAAAATACAGAAACTGTGGTAAGTACCAGACTGTGGGAGATTGTGCTTACAGTCACTGGGTGTCTGACACTGAAAATTAATGTGATCAGTAATTGTGTTACTGATAAACATTCGGGATTTGTACCGTCTCCTGTCTCTCTGTGTCTTTCACCGTCAATCTCTCTCATCTCCAGGCTGGGGGATGTCGGTGTCACTGATTCTGGTGTCGAGGATCTCGCTTCCCCTCTCAGTAAAATATCATCACTAATGGAGCTGGACCTGGGTAGTAATAAATTGGGAGATTCAGGAGTGAAACTGGTGTCTGCGGCTCTGAGGAACCCAGAGTGTAAAATACAGAAACTGTGGTAAGTACCAGACTGTGGGAGATTTGCGTATAAGTTTGCGTATAAGGAGAAGGTGGGAGTGGAGGATGCTATCACGTATTTGCTGCACAAATCACTCTCTCACCTAGATGGGGTCAGTTGTGCTGTGAGGATTACATTCCTTGACTTCTCTAGTGCCTTTAACACCATCCAGCCCAAGATCTTAAGGCACAAACTAACGGAGATGGGAGTAGACTCTCACATGGTGGATTGGATAGTGGACTACTTGACAGATAGACCTCAGTATGTGCGGTTGGGAGACTGTAGGTCTGACACGGTGGTCAGCAGCACATGAGCGCCGCAGGGAACCGTACTCTCTCCGGTCCTGTTCACCCTGTACACATCAGACTTCCAATATAACTCGGAGTCCTGCCATGTGCAGAAGTTCGCTGATGACACGGCCATAGTGGGGTGTGTCAGGAATGGACAGGAGGAGGAGTATAGGAAACTGATACAGGACTTTGTGATATGGTGCAACTGAAACTACCTGCGTCTCAATATCACCAAGACCAAGGAGATGGTGGTGGACTTTAGGAGATCTAGGCCTCATATGGAGCCAGTGATCATTAATGGAGAATGTGTGGAGCAGGTTAAGACCTACAAGTATCTGGGAGTACAGTTAGACGAGAAGCTAGACTGGACTGCCAACACAGATGCCTTGTGCAGGAAGGCACAGAGTCGACTGTACTTCCTTAGAAGGATGGCGTCATTCAATGTCTGTAGTGAGATGCTGAAGATGTTCTATAGGTCAGTTGTGGAGAGCGCCCTCTTCTTTGTGGTGGCGTGTTGGGGAGGAAGCATTAAGAAGAGGGACGCCTCACGTCTTAATAAGCTGGTAAGGAAGGCGGGCTCTGTCGTGGGCAAAGTACTGAAGAGTTTAACATCGGTAGCTGAGCGAAGGGCGCTGAGTAGGCTACGGTCAATTATGGAAAACCCTGAACATCCTCTACATAGCACCATCCAGAGACAGAGAAGCAGTTTCAGCAACAGGTTTCTATCGATGCAATGCTCCTCAGACAGGATGAAGAGGTCAATACTCCCCAATGCCATTAGGCTTTACAATTCAACCGCCAGGACTTAGAACTTTTTTTAAAGCTATTATTAATGCTTTTTGAGTTAGTGAACTCATGCATATCATGATGCATATCATATTTTTACTGTGTCAAGTATTGTATGTAATTAGTTTTTGCTACAACAAGTGTATGGGACATTGGGGAAAAAAGGTTGAATTTCCCCATGGGGATGAATAAAGTATCTTCTATCTATCTATCTAGGTGCCTGGCACCGAACATTAATATAAGCAGTAATTGTGTTACTGATAAACACTAGGGATTTGTACTGTCTCCTGTCTCTCTGTGTCCTTCACCGTCACTCTGTCTCATCTCCAGGCTGATGGAGATCGGTCTCACAGATTCTGCTGCCGAGGATCTCGTCTCCGCTCTCAGTACAAATCAATCACTGATGGAGCTGGACCTGGGTAGTAATAAACTGGCAGATTCCGGAGTCAAACTTGTGTCTGCGGCTCTGAGGAACCCGAAGTGTAAAATACAGAAACTGCGGTAAGTACCAGACTGTGCGAGATTGTGTTTACAGTCACTAGGTGTCTGACACTGAACATTAATGTGATCAATATTTGTGTTACTGATAAATACTGGGGATTTGTACCGTCTCCTGTCTCTCTGTGTCCTTCACCCTCACTCTCTCTCATCTCCAGGCTGGACAATGTCAGTCTCACAGATTCTGGTGCCGAGGATCTTGTCTCCGCACTCAGTGCCAAACCATCACTGATGGGGCTTAGCCTTGGTTACAACTTGCTGACAGACCGATCTGTTCCCGCTCTCCGCCGCCTCATACTGGCTCTCCCGAATCTGGAGTGGATCGGGTGAGTGTTTGTATTAATGTTCAATGTGATAAAATATCAGCGGATCCGCGGGTTTTCGGGTGATATTTGTCTGTGAGTGTTGTTGAAACATTAACCCGAGTCCCCTGTTACTGACACTATTGTGAAATCTGTTTATTTCATCTTTATTCTTCCATCTGTTTCAGACTGTATGGGAATTCGTTCAGTGGGACCGGGGAGAAGGAACTGAGATCTCTACAGGAACCCAGACCCAGACTGACAGTGTCCCTGTAAACATCTGAATATTTGAACATCCCCGCACAATTCCCAACTGTTCTAACGGAACTGTCTCCGGCCTCGAGCTCGGTGACAGCGGAAGCGATCCCACAGTGACGTATTTCTGACTGTTATCCGGCATGTTCATGACTCCCCACGTGACACCCCGGAGAATTACCCAGACAGGAAGAGCACAGGGGTCGGGGCTCAGTTTGGGACACCGGTGTCCCGGGGTGGGATTATCCCGGGAGGGAATCCCTTTGCTCCCTTTGCTGAGGACGGTGCATTCGGTAGTCTGGCCGATATAATGATGTTAAATTGACAAATCCCTCGGTAGTGACCCTGGATCTGCAGCGATCCCGGACACGGCCCTGAAGTATGTTTTTATAATCATTGGTTCCCCGATGCAGAGTGACGGTGAGAAACGGGACTGATTATTCAACCGGTCACTTGTTGTCGCCGGTCAGTTAATTGTGTGTGACTGTGAGTGAGCTGGAAGCAGCTTATTTATTCCCGCACGTCAGCAGCTCACACATTGTTTAATTTACATTTCTCATGATGAAATCAATAAACCGCTGTAACTTCCTGTCCTGGTGCCGGACTCGAGTTTTATTTGAGGTTTCTGCTGCCCCCCGCACCCTGTGCACTGCAACAGTGGGTCGGAGCTCCTCACACTGACACAGTAGCGTCTCAGCTCCAGGCTGAGGGAGGTCGGACTGGCTAAGTCTGGATGCCCAGGATCTCGTCTCCACCCAAACCCCTTCCTGGCTATCTGACCACCTCCTGCCCCCGCAAACAGTTATAAAGTACAATTGTATCAGACGTGAGTCCACTGACGTAGTGCATCAAAGTTTTAAAAAGGAGAAGAAGTTTTCAACGGTCATTTAAATCGAAGCAAGAGGCGGAGAGGGAAGGGGTAAAGGAAGCTCAGAGAGAAGCTGTTTTTTTTTACTGATCGGGGCAATGAGGCTGGACTGCACAGGCGCGTGAAGTAGCGCGCCAAAGGTTTAAATGAAAGACCGTCATATACAGCGGCCATTGTCGGAGTGGACTGTGGCAGAGTGGGTCGGCTTTGGCTCAATTAGGCTTCGGCGAGAACAGGCAGAGGCGAGGTTGAATGGGACACGACTGAGCTAGCGCATGAAAGTCGGCGGGGGAATGTAAAAAGCGAGCAGAGGCTGAGTGCAAGCTTCACTCCAGGTGAGGTAAGGCTGCGTAAGTTCCTTTAATTAATCTAATTAGCTTAGGAGTAGGTAATGGGGGCAGCAGTTAGGGCAGCTGAGTGCTCTGTTTGCAGTATGTGGGAAATCAGTGCGAGCACAGCTGTCCCTGATGACTACACCTGTAAAAGGTGCATCCAGCTGCAGCTCCTGACAAACCGTGTTAGGGAACTGGAGCTGGAGCTGGATGAACTTCGGACCATTCGGGTGGCAGAGGCAGAAATAGACAGGAGTTTCAGGGAGATAGTCACCCCTAGGAGTCAGGAGACAGGTAGTTGGGTGACTGTCAGGAGAGGGAAGGGGAATAGACAGGAAGAGCAGAGCACCCCTGTGGCCGTTCCCATCAACAATAAGTATACCGTTTTGGATACTGTTGGTGGGGACGATCACCCAGGGACAAGTTGCCTCGCTGCTGCCAGGGTCCAAGATATCTCAGATCGAGTTCTCAGAATTCTCAAGAGGGAGGGTGAGTAGCTGTATGTCGTGGTCCATGTAGGCACCAATGACGTGGGTAGGAAGAGTGAGGAGGTCCTGTAAGGTGAGTTTAGGGAGCTCGGTGCCAAGTTAAAGAACAGGATCTACAGGATAGCAATCTCAGGGTTGCTACCAGTGCCACATGCAGGTGGGTTTAGAAATAGTAAGATAGTGCAGACCAACACGTGGCTGAAGCCATGCTACAGGAAGGAGGGTTTCAGATTTATAGATAATTGGGCAGTTTTCCAGGGAAGGTGGGACCTGTTCTGGTGGGACGGTTTACATCTGAACTGGAAGGGGACAAATATTCTTGCAGGTAGGTTTGCTAGAGAGGCTCCAGTAGATTTTGAAACGAGGGGGGAGTGGAACCAGAGTGTAGGTACAGATGTATGGGAGAAGTACGAAAAAGAAGATAGTAAAGTTCTTTGTACTGTTAGAGATAAACAGAGAGGAAGACGTGGAGAATTTTTAAATTAATTTATTTTAATGCTAGGAGCATTGCAAGAAAGGTGGATGAGCTTAGAGCATGGAATGATACCTGGAAATATAATGTTGTAGCTATTAATGAAACATGGTTGCAGGAGGGGAGTGATTGGCAACTAAATATTCCTGGATTTCGTTGTTACTGGTGTGATAGAATCAGAGGGACAAGAGGGGGAGGTGTTGCGTTGCTAGTCAGAGAAAATATTACAGCGGTGCTCTGGCAGGATAGATTAGACGCTATTTGGGTGGAATTGAGGAATGGGAAAGGTGTAGTAACACTTATAGTGGTGTATTATAGACCATCTAATCGGTAGCAAGAATCGGAGGAGCAAACTTTCAAGGAGATAGCAGATATTTGCAGTAAGCACAGCGTTGTGATTGTGGGAGATTTTAAATTTCTACACATAGACTGGGAAGTCCATACTGTAAAAGGGATGGATGGTCGGGAGTTTGTAAAATGTGTGCAGGATAGTTTTTTGCAGCAATACATACAGGTACCGACTAGAGACGGGGCAGTGTTGGATCTTCTGTTAGGGAATTAAACAGGTCAGGTGACAGAGGTATGCTGGGGAAAACTTCGGGTCCACTAATCACAATGCTATTAGTTTCAATATAATTATGGAGAAGGATAGGACTGGTCCCAGTGTTGAGGTTTTTGATTGGAGAAAGGCTAACTTTGAGGAGACGCGAAAGGATTTAGAAGGAGTGGATTGGGGCAATTTGTTTTATGGGAAGGATGTAATAGAGAAATGGAGGTCATTTAAAGGTAAAATTTTGAGGGTACAGAATCTTTATGTTCATGTTAGGTTGAAAGGAAAGGTTAACATTTTGAGAGAGCCATAGTTTTCAAGGGATATTGGAAACTTGGTTAGGAAAAAGAGAGACATCGACAATGAACATAGGCAGCATGAAGTAAATGAGGTGTTCAAGGAATATAAAGAATGTAAGAAGAATCTTAAGAAAGAAATTAGAAAAGTTAAAAGAAGATACGAGGAAATCTGCAGATGCCAGAAATTCAAACAACAACACACAAAATGCTGGTGGAACACAGCAGGCCAGGCAGCATCTATAGGGAGAAGCGCTGTCGACGTTTCGGGCCGAGAGCCTTCGTCAGGACTAACCGAAAGGAAAGATAGTAAAAGATTTGAAAGTAGTGGGGGGAGGGGGAAATGCGAAATGATAGGAGAAGACTGGAGGGGATAGGATGAAGCTAAGAACTGGAAAGGTGATTGGCGAAAGTGATACAGAGCTGGAGAAGGGAAAGGATCATGGGACGGGAGGCCTCGGGAGAAAGAAAGGGGTGGGGGCACCAGAGGGAGATGGAGGACAGGCAAACAACTAAATATGTCAGGGATGGGGTAGGAATGGGAGGAGGGGCATTAACGGAAGTTAGAGAAGTCAATGTTCATGCCATCAGGTTGGAGGCTACCCAGCCGGTATATAAGGTGTTGTTCCTCCAACCTGAGTCTGGATTCATTTTGTCAATAGAGGAGGCCATGGATAGACATATCAGAATGGGAATGGGACGTGGAATTAAAATGTGTGGCCATTGGGAGATCCTGCTTTTTCTGGCGGACCGAGCGTAGGTATTCAGCGAAACGGTCTCCCAGTCTGCGTCGGGTCTCGCCAATATATAAAAGGCCACACCGGGATGACCGGACGCAGTATACCACACCAGACGACTCACAGGTGAAGTGTCGCCTCTCCTGGAAGGACTGTCTGGGGCCCTGAATGGTGGTGAGGGAGGAAGTGTAAGGGCAGGTGTAACACTTGTTCCGTTTACAAAGATAAGTGCCAGGAGGGAGATCGGTGGGAAGGGTTGGGGAGGACGAGTGGACAAGGGAGTCGCGTAGGGAGTGATCCCTGCAAAAAGCAGAAAAAGGGGGGGAGGGAAAGATGTGCTTGGTAGTGGGATCCCGTTAGAGGTAGCGGAAGTTACGGAGAATTATACGTTGGACCTGGAGCCTGGTGGGGTGGTAGGTAAGGACAAAGGGAACCCTATCCCGAGTTGAGTGGCGGGTGGATGGGGTGAGGGCAGATGTGCGGGAAATGGGAGAGATGCGTTTGAGAGCAGAGTCGATGGTGAATGCAGGGAAGCCCCTTTGTTTAAAAAAGGAAGACATCTCCTTCGACCTGGAATGAAAAGCCTCATCCTGAGAGCAGATGCTGCGGAGACGGAGGAATTGTGAGAAGGGGATAGCATTTTTCCAAGAGACAGGGTGGGAAGAGGAATAGTCCAGGTAGCTGTGAGTGTCTGTAGGCTTATAGTAGATATCAGTAGATAGGCCGTCTCCAGAGATGGAGACAGGAAGATCAAGAAGGGGGAGGGAGGTGTCGGAAATGGACCAGGTAAATTTGAGGGCAGGGTGAAAGAAGATATGGGGTTGCTTTGGCAAGTGAGGTGAAAATAAATCCGAAGGGTTTCTACATTTATATTAATAACAAAAGGATAGTGAGGGATAAAGTTTGTCCGTTAGAGTAGGTGCTGGAGAGAACTTCGGGTCCAGTGATCACAATACAATTAGTTTCAATATAATTATGGAGAAGGATTGGACTGGACCCAGGGTTGAGATTTTTGATTGGGGAAAGGCTAACTTTGAGGAGATCTGAAAGTACTTAGAAGGAGTGGATTGGGACAATTTGTTTTTTGGGAAGGATGTAATAGAGAAATGGACGTCACTTAAAGTTGACATTTTGAGGGTACGGAATATTTATGTTCCTGTTAGGTTGAAAGGAAAGGTTAAAAGTTTGAGAGAACCATGGTTTTCAAGGGATATTGGAAACTTGGCTATGAAAAAGAGAGATATCTACAATAAATTTAGGCAGCATGGAGTAAATGAGGTACTCATGGAATATAAAGAATGAAAGAAGAATCTTAAGAAAGAAATTAGAAAAGCTAAAAGAAGATACGTGGTTGCTTTGGCAAGTAAGGTGAAAATGAATCCGAAGGGTTTCTACAGTTATATTAATAGCAAAAGAATAGTGAGGGATAAAATTGGTCCTTTAGAAAATGAGAGTGGACAGTTATGTGTGGAGCTGAAAGTTATGGGGGAGAATTTGAACAATTTCTTTTCTTCGGTATTCACTAAGAAGAAGGATATTGAATTCTGTCAGGTAAGGGAAACAACTAGGGAAGTTATGGAAACTATGACAATTAAAAAGGAGGAAGTACTGTCTCTTCTAAGGAATATAAAAGTGGCTAAATCTCCCGGTCCTGACAGGATATCCCCTAGGACTTTGAGGGAAATTAGTGTAGAAATAGCAGGGGCTTTAACAGAAATATTTCAAATGTCGTTAGAAACGGGGATGGTGCCGGAGGATTGGTGTATTGCTCATGTGGTTCCATTGTTTAAAAGGGGTTCTAAGAGTAAACCTAGTAATTATAGGCCTGTCAGTTTGACGTCAGTGGTGGGTAAATTAATGGAAAGTATTCTTTGAGATGATATATACAAATATCTGGATAGACAGGGTCTGAGTAGGAACAGTCTGCATGGATTTGTGCGTGGAAGGTCCTGTTTGACAAATCTTATTGCATTTTTTGAAGAGGTGACAAGGAAAGTTGACGAGGGTAAAGCAGTGGATGTTGTCTATATGGACTTCAGTAAGGCCTTTGACAAGGTTCAGCATGGAAGGTTAGTTAGGAAAGTTCAATCGTTAGGTATTAATATTGAAGAAGTAAAATGGATTCAACAGTGGCTGGATAGGAAATGCCAGAGAGCAGTGGTGGATAACTGCCTGTCAGGTTGGAGGCCGGTGACTAGTGGTGTGCCTCAGGGATCTGTACTGGATCCAATGTTGTTTGTCATATGCATTAATGATCTGGATGATGGGGTGGTAAATTGGATTAGTAAGTACGCAGATGATACTAAGGTAGGTGGTGTTGTGGATAATGAAGTAGGTTTTCAAAGCTTGCCGAGTGATTTAGGCCAGTTAGAAGAGTAGGTTGAACGATGGCAGATGGAGTTTAATGCTGATAAGTGTGAGGTGCTACATTTTGGTAGGAATAATCCAAATAGGACATACATGGTAAATGGCAGGGCATTGAAGTATGCAGTAGAACTGAGTGATCTAGGAATAATGCTGCATAGTTCCCTGAAGGTGGAATCTCATGTGGATAGGGTGGTGAAGACAGCTTTTGGTGTGCTGGCCTTTATAAATCAGAGCATTGAGTATAGGAGTTGGGATGTAATGTTAAAATTATACAAGGCATTGGTGAGGCCAAATTTGTAGTATTGTGTACAGTTCTGGTCACCGAATTATAGGAAACATGTCACCAAAATAGAGAGAGTACAGAGAAGATTTACTAGAATGTTACCTGGGTTTCAGCACCTAAGTTACAGGGAAAGGTTGAACAAGTTAAGTCTTTATTCTTTGGAGCGCAAAAGGTTGAGGGGGACTTGATGGAGGTATTTAAAATTATGAGGGGTATAGATAGAGTTGACCTGGATAGGCTTTTTCCACTGAGAGTAGGGGAGATTCAAACCAGAGGACATGAGTTTAGTGTTAGGGGGCAAAATTTTAAGGTTAAGGGCAGCACGAGGTGCAATTGCTTTACTAGCTGTGTGGAACGAGCATCCAGTAGAAGGGGTAGATGCAGGTTCGGTATTGTCATTTAAGGTAAAATTGGATAGGTGCATGGACAGGAAAGGGATGGAGGGTTATGGGGTGAGTGCGGGCCAGTAGGACTAGGTGAGAGTAAACGCTCGGCACGGACCAGAAGGGCCGAGATGGCCTGTTTCTGTGCGGTAATTGTTATATGGTTATCTGTCCCGGCTCCCTCCGCTCCCTCCCATCACACACTCCCGGGGTCAGACACAGCGTGAATCTCTCTCCAAACCGTTAATTCACACACTCTTGGGGTCCGCGCACACACACCACACACACGTACACACGAGATGATGGTGAAAGAGACGGAGAGAAGTAGTGGAACGGCGGGGAGCGATACAGGGTGGGAGGAGTCACAAACGGGTAGCGGTGTACAGGTGGATATTACAACCCTAGCGATTAATAAACACTTTTGATTAGGGTCGAGACGTGGCCCAGGATGAAATCGAAGATGAGGAAAATTTAGCAAAAACGGGAAGCCGTCCCTTCCCGTCCGCTCACACGGGCCCCGCTGCCAATCAAACACCACCCTTTTCCATTCATCCCCACCATCCGCATTCCTAACGGGACGCGCCCCTTCCCATTTACTCCAACCGTCTGCCTCCCATTGGAACTCCCCCTCTTCATTTCCAACGGGACTGGGATCCTGGAAATTGGTAGGGACGTCTGAATTCCCTGTTTGACAGAACTCAGGGCGGTGTTTACGGAATTTGACGAGAACGCCGATGGGTTTATTAGTTATACGGAAACTCGAGGGTCGTGTGGACATTAACGACTTTGTAAAACTGACGATACTCAGGACTGAAAATGGTCTCCGGGGAGAAAGTGATGGGCTGAGTGACAATGGGCGCCAGGGAGGGGGCAATGGGCGGAATTAAGATGGCAGTGGTCACCTTGTTTCTCATGGCCGACAGGGAGTGAGTGATACACTGACAAGAGAGTGGGAGAGACAGGTAGAGTTAAAATGTCCGACAGGGTGGGGATTGTGCACTGACTGAAAATTATCACCAGGGAGGGTGTTATGGGCAGATTAAAAATAGGATTCTGGATTAAAACCAGAATATAAAATTGTCCCCAGTGAGGGAGTGACGCGCTGACATAATATTGTCACCAGAGAAAATGGTCTCAGGGAGGGAGAGAGTGACGCTCTGTCATAAAATGTCCGCTGCTTCGCTTAAAATTTCTGACGGGGCAGTTTAGGGTTAGTGATTCCTTGTTTGAAGTGAGCGCCGGGAAAGGATGGAGTGAGACACTGACTTACAATGGCCACTGTCACACTCAGAATCTATGGTGAAGGAACATGGGGTGCTCATGGATACAATCCCGGGATTGAGTGTGTTATTGATTGCAATAACAGTATTTTAATTTGTGTTTTATATAGTCTTGCTATTGTATGTATCTTTTAATTATATTAATTTTGTCATTGAATAAACTAATGTATGTATCTCAGATATTCACACATACACATATACATGTGGGCTTTGGGGAGGAAGGGTGAGGGGTTTGGGAGGAAGAGGAGTGATGGGACGAGGAGTGGACTGATGAGACGGTGAGCGTGGCGAAGTCACTGACTCAATAGGGGACGGAGAGGGGAGGGGCGGAAGTTCCTGTCACAAACTGGTGGCCGACATGGAGAAGATAAAGTCGGGGTGAGGAGGAGTGCAGCGATAGGAAGGGAGCGGGTATGATGGGACGGGGAGGGAGGGGAAGTGATGGGATTAGAAGGGAGATGGTGTAATAGGACGGAAGGGAGTGGGGAGGAACAGGATGGGGAGTGTGTGGGAGAGTGACTTTTTCAATTGTGGAGGATGAATGGGTGGTGACATTCGCAAATAAGACGAGCTGCAAGAAAGTGGGAGCGTGGACGGGGAAAAGGGAAGCGAGGGGTCGGGACGCGGTCAGGGCTGATTGGACAGAGAGTTGAGTGTCTCAACGGAGGGAGAGGGGAGCGACTTACTCAACGACGGAGGGAAGGGATTGGGTGAGGGAGCGAAATATCCCATCAGAAAATGGTCATCCCCAAGATGTGGTGGATGGCGGGAGAAAAGGCAAGGGGACAAAAAGGGGACAGGGTGCCAGGAGTGACGGGGTGAGTAGGGGAGAGACTCACTGGGTGACAGAGAGAGGGGAAAATTGGCATCGCAAAATGGCAGCCAACCAGCATAAGGTGCAGAGCATCGAGGTGGTTGGGAGAGGAGAGCGGGGTGGGGGGGAGGGGTGTTACTAGTGGTGGGATGGGGTGACAAGATGGTGAGTGTGAGGGAGTGACCCACCTGGTGGAAGAAGTGGGAGGGAAGGTCTCACACTGTTACAAAATCGCTGTCAGACAGTTGGTTAATTAGAGAGTTGGGAGAGCGAGGTGGGAGAAAAAGGAGAGGAATGAGAAGTTGAGATGGAATAAATAGGGAGGGAAGTTAGTGGAAGGTGAGGAAAAGGGTTTACCCCATTCTATGATGCTGGGAGAGCAGTTGTCAATGGTAACCATCGCAAATTGGCCGCCGGCCAGGGTGAGATGGGCGGTGATAGAGGGGAGAGCGAGGGGACAGAGATCGGAGTGTTTCAGGAGTGACGGGAGCCGAGGGTGGGAGAGGGCGATTCGTAACAAGGGAGCTGGTTCTAGGGGGTTCCCACGGGGAGGAATGAGACTAGCACCGTTACCATCCTTCCCCACTCCATCTCCAAAATCCCGCCTTGATTTTTCTTTCGGGCCGAGCCTCAGGTCGCTCGGTTCGAATCCTTCAGGCTGACCCGTGGAGTAGGGGACGTGTCGTCACTGGGGCCCGTCAAAGGCAGGAGTGGGCGCCGGCTTACTGGAGAAGACGGAGGCGCGGTCTGGCGGTGCGGGCTGGTTGGCGTGGATCACCACCATTTCCTGCAGGGTGGGGGAGAGGGAGGGGTCAGATTGAGGAGGGCAGGGGAGAAAGAAAAGGTGAGGAGAGGCGATGAGTCCCACTACCCACTCCCTCAGCCTCTCTCTTCCTCAGTCCCCTCCTACCCTTCCTGTCCCCTCTTCTCTCTCCATCTCTTTCCCCCACCTGTCTCACCCCAGCCTATCCTCCTCTCCCCACCCTTCTCCGCACCCTATCATCTCTCCACGCCTCTCCCTACCCTTTTATCCCTTTTCTGCCCCACTTCTCTGAACTGTCTAGTCCATCAGCAATAACAGGAACGATTCTCTAATTCCCTATAAAGTATGAAATTATAAGTATTATCTCGGATAACTTCCCCCGTGGAAAAGACAGTGATGTGCGAGTTTGCATTTGAACAATCGTCGTCAGACGAAAAATACAGATGTTGGCAATAAATTATTCCTTTTTAGGGTAGCAGGCAATCAGATGTGTGATACCGCACAGAATGGAACCTGTATGTCATGATATAGACTGGATCGATTATATCGATTAGGTTCGGGACCGGGCGTTTTATCCTTTTCTGACGTTCCCACGAGGTGAAATTGGGCGATGTGGGGAATTATGAGGACGCCGGGATGATCCAGTGCTATTTAATGAATCTCGATGTGTGCGAAAATCCATGGCAATTAAAAAACTAACGTGGGTAAATGTACTGTATGGGGAAAATTAAAAGCGAAGTGCTACCAAAATAGCGACTTGCATAATATATTGGAAATTTCTCGTGAGCAATTCTCAGATCGCCTGGAACACTGTTCACTGATCACGTGTAAATAGGGCAACCAGTCAGATTCAGAGATGATCAGTTGATATTCTCAGCAAGTAACTTTTATCCCACTGTCAGAGTCAAGTGTTCCTACTCCAACTTCGTCTCGATATTATGAGGCAAAGATTGGAGTGTCGCGTGCAAATTGTGCTCCTTGCTTAAGAATACCGACACGCAATAGAGGAATGTTCACCATCTTGGCTTCTGACGTGGCTGCACTGTGACGGGTTGGATCACGTGGACTGGACGCTCTGTCATCAAGCTGCTTCATTCAAGCAATGACCTGTGCATTCATTCACACTGAGCAAGATGAATGATTTGCAAATATTGCAGATAATCTCCGTCAGAGATTACATGGTCGGCACAACATTGCGGGCCGAAGGGCCTGTAATGCGCTGTCGATGTCTATGATTCTATGATTGACAGTCTGGGTGCAGGGGAATATGTATCCTGCACCGTGCAGTCGAGGCCTATGAGGCAAAATATCAGAAGAATGAATACACTGTTCACGACGGATATCAGATGAAATTCTTTACCGCTCGTGAGTGGTGAATCATTGGAATCCGATAGCAGTGAATCTGAGGTTAACAGTAACTCAACCTTACCCTTGATAGGTATATGGACAGGAAAGGAGTGGAGGGTTATGGGCTGAGTGCGGGTAGGTGGGACTAGGTGAGATTAAGAGTTCGGCACGGACTAGGAGGGCCGGAATGGCCGGTTTCCGTGCTGTGATTGTTATATGGTTTATATGGTTAGTGGAAGGCGATTAAGTTGGGGGTGCCTGATTGCGAATCATATTGTTTATGTCATTCCGTTCTCTTTTCTCCACTGAATTTAGTGGCGATTGTCATCCTGTCCCGGGGAAAGTGCGGCCTCTCCTTCTGCACCACGCGGTACCTGGTGGCCATGGCAGCGGTGGATCTACTGGTCATTATCACTGTGGTCGTTTTGTGTCAACTCAATTTTTCATTATTTTCCGTTTGTTTCCATAACGTCCCTCTGTGTGCACTGTTCCCCGTGTCCTGCCCCGCATTGCCGTGAACTGTTCCGTCTGGTTCACCGTCACTTTCACCTTCGATCGGTTTGTTGCCATTTGCTGTCAGAAACTGAAAACAAAGTACTGCACGGGGAGAACGGCGGCCGTGGTTCTAGCGCCATCTAGCGGTCTGTTCAGTCTGAAAAACGGCCCACTCTACTTCACGTACAGAGAGATCATTCCGAAGCCAAGTTACTTCACTGAACCGGCGTGGGTGGCGTATGAGACTCCGTTCCTCCCATTCGGCGTATTTCTGCTGCTCAACGCTCTGACAGTCAGGCACATTTTGGTGGCCAGTCGGGTCCGTAGGGGGCTGAGGGGGTCAGAACAAGGGGGGGAAACAGCAGTGAACGCAAGTAAAAAATAAAACCCGTCCTCATAATTCTCACATCGCCCAATTTCACATCGCTGCGAACGCCAGAAAAATAATAAAACGCCAGGTCCCGACTTAATTGACACAATCGATACAGTCTATATCATGACAGATGGGTTCCACTCTGTGCGGTACCGCACATGTGATTGCCTGCTACCCCTAAAAAAGGAATAATTTATTGCCAACATCTGTATTTTTCGCTGACAAACGATTGTGCAAATGCAAACTCGCACATCACTGTCTTTTTCATACTTTATCGGGGATCAGAGAATCGATCCTGTTATTGCTGATGGACTAGACAGTTCAGAGAGATGGGGCAGAAAGGAATAAAAGGGTGGTGGAGAGGGTGGAGAGAGGAGGATAGGGTCGGGAGACGGGTGGGTGAGAGGAGGATAGGGTGGGGAGAGAGGTGGAGAGAGGAGGATAGGGTGGGGGAGAGAGGTGGAGAGAGGAGGATAGGGTGGGGAGAGAGGTGGAGAGAGCCGGATAGGGTGGGGAGAGAGGTGGAGAGATGAGGATAGGGTGGGGACAGGGATGGAGAGAGGAGGATAGGGTGGGGAGAGAGATGTGGGGAAGAGATGGGAGAGAGAAGGGGGACAGGGTGGGAGAGAGAGGCTGAGGGAGTGGGTAGTGGCTCTCGTCTCCTCTCCTCACCTTCTCTTTCTCCCCTCCCCTCCTCAATCTGACCCCCTCCCACTCTCTCTCCCCCCTCCCCGCAGAAAATGGTGGTGATCCACGCCAACCAGCTCGCCTCCGTCTTCTCTGGCAAGCCGGCTGCCCACTCAAAATCAAGGTGGTTTTGGAGATGGAAGGAGCAGGGATGGGTAACGGTGCTAGCCACATTCCTCCCTGTGGTAACCCCTCAGTTCCGGCTCCTTTCTTACGAGTCTCCCTCTCCCACCCTCGGCATATTCCTGAAACACTCCGCTCGCTGTCCCTATCGCTCTCCCCTCTATCATCAACCATCTCCCCCTGTCTGGTGATGGTTCCCTTTGACAACTGCTCTCCCGGCATCAATGAATGGTGAACACCCACTTTCCTCACACTCCACCTCAACGCACACTATACCCACCCCAGTTTGTTCAAATCACAACTCCTCAATCTCCTCCTTCTTATTCCCTCCCCTCCTACCCTCTCTCCCAACAACTCCATTACCTTCGCAACAGCCTGAGACCCTGCCGACCCTCCCACTACCCCCACCACGAAGTGTGCCCCTCAAACTAACTCACCATCATCACTCCAGAATTCCCCACTCCCTTCACCCAGACCCCCCATCACTCCGCAGACCCCCTCTCCGCTCCACACGCACTCTCATGCAACTCAGAATAGGTTCAACTGATTTTCACGTGGATCAATTATTTCATGTGTAATTTATCGGAACGATCATACTTAAATTACAAACTTAGGGATTAGACTTATCCTGTATTGAGAATCTGATGAGTTAGCAGTCAAGAGTTGGGGCAGAAAAGGATTAAAGGGTGAGGAGAGGATTGGAGAGAGGAGGATAGGGTGGGGAGAGCGAGGTGGGGGAAAGAGATGGAGAGAGAACAGGGGACACAGGTGGGAGAGAGGGGACTGAGGGAGAGACAAGTTGAGGGAGTGGGTAGTAAATCTCGTCTCCTATCCTCACTTCTTTCACCCCCTCCCTCAATTCTGATTCAAACTCACGAGCGGTAAAGAATTTCATCTGATATCCGTCGTGAACAGTGTATTCATTCTTCTGAAATGTTGCCTCCTCGGACTCGACTGCACGGTGCAGGATACATATTCCCTGCACCCAGACTGTCAATCATAGAATCATAGAAATCTACAGCGCATTACAGGCCCTTCGGCCCGCAATGTTGTGCCGAGCATGTAAACTCAGACAGAGATTATTGCTATTTTTGCAAATATTTTATCTTGCTCAATGTGACTGAATGCACAGGTCATTGTTTGAAAGAGGAAGCTTGGTGACAGAGCGTCCAGTCCACGTAATCCAATCCCCGTCACAGTACAGCCACGTCAGCAGCCAACCCCCTTCACCACCTCCTGCAGAAAATGGTGGTGATCCACGCCAACCAGCACCAGCCTGACCTCACCATCCGTCTTAGCCGGCAAGCCGGCGCCCACTCCTGCCTTTGACGGGCCCCAGTGACGACACGTCCCACTACTCATGTGACAGCCTCAGGTTTCAGGCCGACCGACCTGAGGCTCGGCCCGAAAGAAAAATCAAGGCGGGATTTTGGAGACGGAGGGGGAAGGAGGATAACGGTGCTAGTCACATTCCTCTCTGTGGGAACCCCCCAGTTCCAGCTTCCCTTGTTACGAGTGGCCCCCTCCACCCTCGGATCCCGTCACTCCTGAAACACTCCGCTCCCTGTCCCCTCGCTCTCCCCTCTATCACCGCACATCTTACGCTGGCTGGCGGCCATTTTGTGATGGTTACCATTGACAACCGCTCTCCACGCATCATAGAATGGGGCAAAACCTTTTACCTCATTTTCCACTCACTTCCCTCCCTGTTTATCCAATCTCAACTCCATCATCCCTCCTCTCCATTCTCTCCCTCCTCGCTCTCACAACTCTCCATTTAACCTTCTGCCGACAGCCATTTTGTGATAGTGTAAGCACACCCCTCCCCTTTCTTGCCGTCCGTCTTATTTACGAAGGAAATGTCACCACCCACCCTTCCTCCTCTATTGATTTCATTCCCCCACCCTTCCCATCCTGTTCATCCCCACCCTGTCCCATCATTCCCCTCCCTCGCCATCCCATCACTCCTGCTCCGTTTCTGTCGTCACACTCCTCCTCACCCCGTCTTTATCTTCTCCATGTCGGCCGCCAGTTTGTGACAGGAACTTCCGCCCCTCCACTTTCCGTTCCCTATTGTGTCAGTGACTTCGCCACGCTCACCGTCTCATCAGTCCACTCCTCGTCCCATCTACACTCCTTCTTCCTCCCAAACCCCTCACCTCTCCTCCCCAAAACCCACATGTATATGTGTATGTGTGAATATCTGAGATATATCCA